>NC_045597.1:52662272-52965303 GCF_009762305.2 Zalophus californianus
GAGGCACCACTGTCTCTGACCAGAGCTCAGAACTAGGGATCAGGCTTGTGTAAGTGTTGCTGGATCACTTGGTAGATGTAAGTGCATGACTTCCCTTCCAGGCCTGGGTTTCCTCTCCGGCAAAGTAAAATAACTAACTAACTAACTAACTAACTAAATAACTCTCTGGGACACAGTTCTTAAACATTGATAGCCTAAAATTTTTTTGGTGAAAGATTTGAAAAAATTAAGAAAAAAGTTTATTTCTATCAAAGTATAAATCTTTCTGATGATTAATGCTGATTTAATTTATTCAGCAAATAGCTATCAGGCGATAAGGTAAGTGGAAGTAGAAGACATTGTGAAGAGCCTGAGAGAGTGGGGAGACAGGTAAGGGAACAGAGAAGTATCAGAGAAACAAAGCAAGAGGAGAGTTTCAGGAGGAAGCAGATGTCTGGCAGCTATTACAAAGAGATCAAGTATGTTAATGCTAGAAACTTCTGATGGATTGGCATTTAAGAGGTCATTGGTGAAAGAGTTCATTTATTAAGAATGGTTCTGTTGAGTGTGGTGTTTATAAACACTCTGACATGCATTTTATCGTTCTACTGATCTTTGTTGACATACCTAGAGTGATTTCTGTGCTCCTACCTGGCCTCTCGTGAATACGCAGGGCACGTCAGCTAGGTCCTGGCTGAAGTCTGAATTCACTGGGTAGGTGGAGATGGGTGGTACTTCCCATCCCTGCTCACCTCTGTGTGCATCACTGACTTGATTGGAAGCCAGGAGCCTCCTGGGGAGAAATTAATTCTTGCTGAGTTGTAGACACAGATGTTGACACGTGGAGAACTGACGTGTGAGTGAGTCACGAGGGTAGGGGCTGTGACAAGAGGTGATAAATGACTAGAAGAACATGGACCCTGGGGCAGAGAGCCCATCATAAAAGGAGTCAGGTGCCATGAGGAAGAGAGTTCGAGAGTCAAAAGAGAGTGGTGGGCTTTTGGTTGTTGTTTGTTTTTAAGGCAGGAGAATGAGTGAGACTCATTCACAACATGAATGAGTCTCAACCGAGCCAGAGAGTTTGTGCCCTGAAGGAAAAAAGCTGTATGTAAACCAAAAGAGGGACCTTAACAAACTCTGGAATGCCTCTTACCCCCAGATAATTTACTGTATGATCCCTTTTCAGACCTCACTCAGGTGGAAGAGAGCTGCCATTCACTCAAATATGCCAATTTCTAACACCATGAACTTTGAGAAGATATGCACCTTGGAAGGAAGGGCAAGGACAATGTCATCCGCAGAGCCTGATAATAAGCAAAGGTGACAACAACTTGGACTGATCGCACTTGCCTAGAAGTACCATCTGGGGACCCCCCAAAACTTTGGGAGAGCCAAGCAGTATCTTACAAGAAGCCAGAATCAATGTAATTTAGGTTACAAAGGGAAGACAACATATCTCACTTCTAGGGAGGGAAAGATTTTTGAGACCTGAAACAATGGAAGAATTCTCTATTTTATATCATGGAAGTTTTACATTTGGAATTTTCACCTAGATTTAAAAATTAGTGTACACATTGCAGATGATAGTCTCTAATCACTTTTCACATTAGTTGTTGTAGATCTTTCCTTATTTTAGATTTTTAAATTTGGTTTCTCTCTCATTTGGTCAAGTTATGCCCGTGGTTAAATAATTTGGTAACACAAAAAACCAACTCTTGCTTCAACTTAACAGTAAAATTGCTTTCTGAAGTTCCCAATATGTTTTGTTTTTATTTTTTTATAAAAATCAAGCTTTTCTCCCCCCACCTCTCCTTTGTTTCTGTGTTTTCCCAAATTCTTTTGATATAAGAAAAGAAGGAATTTAACATTTATTGAGTGCCCTCTATATGAAGTTTGAGTATATAGATCAAGATTATGTTTATCTTTTAGTATTGTTTTCAAACTTTAAATTTGGTTCAGAAACAATTTTCACACTGTTCTCTTTTTGTGTCTTAGATTTTGTAGCAATAATACTTAAGATAATTACTGTTTTTGTGATAGTCATCTAAATCACTGAAGTTTATTGTCCCTTCCTATAACCCCAATCTTTTGTAGTTTATTTTGTAGATGCAGATTGTGTTAAAATAGGCCTTTAGGCTCTACATTTGCAAAAGATTTCTCCTGCCTTAAACAAAAACAAACAACAACCAAAAGCCCAAACAAAGCAACTAATATAAAAAAAAAAAAAATAGCATGATGGCATTATGATGGGTTTGTAGTTGAGAATCAAGTGTTTTTAAGAGATCTATGGTAATTTTAATCTTAGGACCTGCTTATGTTTTGTTATATAAATTTAAACATCTTTTACTCAGAATCTTTGAATGATAGCTGTCTCCTTTTTATCTATTTCCATTAAATATCACGTCTCTATAGTTCAAGAATTTGACAGGTAGATATCCAGGAATAATTCTCCAGATACTCAAGAGAGGTTTCTTGTTCTTTCATAACTGAGGACAAGTTAGTTTCAGTGATTTCTTTCAGTATGATCCCTGTGATAATTTTCTTCTCTTTTTCTTTGGCAACACTATTCACAGAGTAAATTGGAGAGATGTTTCTTTGGGTCAATAGGTTTCTTTGAATTGCTTTAAATTTTAAATCAATTGTCTTAGGATTTGATTTTCTATTACTGCTGAACTTTTAAAGATACCTATTGCTCTCTTAGCGGGCTTAGGCTGGAGGAGGCCTGTGTTGTTCATTTCTTCCTTGCAGGTTAATTCAGTGAAACTCCCAATGGCCAGGTGACAGTCTCAACTTCTGGTTCAATTAAAAAAAAAAACAACATTGTAGGTTTTGAAGGAAATATTACTTCCTTGAGAACGATGACCTTAAGCCAGCAAAACCTTAAGTTGCAGGGATGGGAAGCAAACATTTGTGGGTTCCTGCATGTACCAGTGAGAGGATAGATCCCCAGTCCCACACCTTGGTTCCCGGACTGGGCATTCTGGCTATGGGAGAAACACCACTATATATTGATCACTTCGATCATGGATTCAAAGCACGTACTTCATCCTATAAGGCAGCACTTCAGCCTTGTACCATGTCAGCATTCCCTAGAGGCCTCTAGATGATGGGGACTTGGGAAGATCAGTGAATTCCATAGACATGAGGCCACTGCACCACTCTTTTTGCTATGAAATTAGTTCTTCAGTCAGAAGCAATTGCTAAATTGATTATTTTCATGCAACTCCCTAATCAATCCAAGTTCATTTTGTTATATGTCATAAAGTACCATTCTAATTGCTCATTTACAGTTTATCAGAGAAAATGACCTCATTTATACTGTCTTTGTTTCCTCTTGGTCAACCGTCAAAAAACAAAACAAAAAAGACGACAAAGAAATGTGAAGTGCTTTGATTGATTTCATTATTATGAGATTGTTGGTCCTTGTTCCAATTAGTAATTCAGAATCTACTTGTTTGCCTAAAATGTATTGAATTGGCTAAGTAATCCTCAAAGTATTCAAAAGAAAAACCTTTAAAACAAAAAATTCTTAAAAAGAGCCTCAACTTTTTAGTATATTATGAAATGGATATTTGATAAATATAAAATTTTAGTTGGGTAAATTGAAATTGGTTATGTTGATTGATTACATGTGATATAACATATATGACTTTATATATAAATAGATTGGTTATATTAATTGATTGTATTGATATTGATATTTAAAATTTTTTCCTTCAGTTAATAAAATCCTGCTAATAGTTTACTGTGCAACCTTCCAAGCTCTTTTGTATGCATGTATATATGGACAAGCACTTTTTTTGGTTGTTTGTTTTAAATGTGGCATCATACTGTATATATTGTCCCATAAGTTGCTTCTAAATGTATTGGAGACACCTTTGCATGTTAATGTCTATGTCTGGATATAACCAAATGGTTTTAGGAATTGATTTTAGAAATCAACTTAAGGAGATTAACATTATTATGTAACATTAATATAAATAATTTATAATAACATAAACATTTAAATATACAATATTTAAGCCTTGCCATGCATGAACAAGATATGGTCATGTCTTCTTAAATGCCCTTTAGCTAAATTTTATAGTTTTCTTCACATAAATCTTCCACATTTCTATTTACCCTAGGTATTTTATATCTTTTGTTACCATTATGAACAGGATTTTTAAAGAGAACAACGGATTATTACTACTGATTTTTGTAAAAAAAAAAAGTCTGTAATGGTAATAGTGAACATTTTTGTCTTGCTCTCTTGGTTTTAATGGATAAATGTTAAATGTGATGTTTGCCATTATTTCTGATTGATGCCCTTTTACAAGTTGGAGAGTTTCCCTCTTTTCTTAGTTTATAGAGTGTTGCTGGGAATGGGTGTTGAATTTTATCAAATAGTTTTTAAGGGCATCTATTTTGGGATAATTTTTGAATATTTCTCTCAGGAAATTTGATTGTGAAAAGTCTAACACCCAATTCAATCATTATCTTTTAGATCTTTATATTGGTGTGCAATTGCCAATTGTAAAATTGTTATATTTATTGAAAAAGACCTTTCAAATCATTTTGCCAAATCTTAAGATTAGAGCTAGTTATGTACTAGTGATACCTGATTCGTAAACTGTGCATACTATTTGAATTAATTCTATTGAATTGATGTATGGAAGTCAATTGAGTCTTACAGAAGTCAAGCTTAGAATAGAAAGCATAGTAATATGGAATTAAGAGAGTTTGTTTTTATGTTTCTTCCAACAAATGGTAAAGCCATTTATAAATTCATACACAAACTAAGAACAGCCTTATGATCTTTACAGAGCATCTGCCAAAGTAAATTATAAATACCTCAGTTAAACTTTGCAATTATATCGGAAAATATCATAGTTATGCACTATGGCTGATGAAGATGAAAAAAAATCACTAAACATGTTTAAAACTTCTACACTAGATATGAATAAAGTACAAGCTCCTAACTCAACACCCAGGGAGAATGGAGTGAAAGGAGCGTGTGTAGAGAATAGTTAGGGGGACTGAACAAGGTGGTCTTCAAACACTTGTCCCATACTAATGCCAACCCATTCCCTTGTCTTCTGGCCCACAGCATCCCTCTGAGACAGATTTCTGACTCTCTGGGGCTTTGGGAAGCTTGAGCTAGGCAGCCCCAGGTGGAAAGTCTTCGGCAACGTTTTTCTTGCCGCCCTGGCCAGTGTCTGGCTTAATGCTCTGAGGACAAGAGAAGCGCAGCAGTGAAATCATGAGGGCAGTTGTTCCATAGCCTTTCTCAGTTCACCCAGAATATTTTTGGATCATGTGAGACTATGGCATCCATTTGATCGAAATCCTTTGGTAAACCTATTAAAAACCACACTACTAAAACAAGGTGAACATTGAGCTCTTCTTCCTTACTGCAGTGTCCAATAAAATGCCAAAGCCAACAAACTTGTATCAAAAAACAATCACATAAAATGTATATTTTAAATTAAGGTATGATTTTCCTACATTTGAAAACATTTGTCTGTTCTCAAAGGTTGTCTCTTTCTAAATATTTTTATATAAAAAGACCTTTCTGTTATGAAGTGATGGCAATAGTAGATAGTATCTTTCTGCACAATTATTTATTAAAGTAATGATCAGTATTAAAATGAAGACAAAAAGGTGCCATGTGAGCTTGTAAAGAGGATCAACCTGAGTTCAGGGGCCAGGGAAGGCAGTCTCAAGGAAATGGCACATCCACTAGCCTCATTCAGGTGGGATCTGTGAAATCAGTCTATTTACCACCTAAATGATGGCTATTAGAATTAAGTATTTCAACCTAGTACCCCGTAAGCAGTATTTTTGCTAGTTTCCCTTCCCAGGTAGTGAATGGAGGGTCCAAGGCCCCCAGAAGCTGGAGGCAAACATGAAAATATAAGTTAGCTCTGCAAAGAGAAAGGAGAATTTGGTCTGGGATGTTCCCTAGACTTGAAATATGTTCTTTCCTTCTCTGTCTTGGCGTTTTTCTCTCCTTATCTCCCTAGTTCTGTCTTCTCCTTACGATCTCTCTGCTTCTTTCTTCATTTTTCTTGCTTTACCTAAGACAAGGATCTTAGAGGAAAAGACATTAATGGGAAATAAATGAATGAATTTATGAATGAATTCAGAATCTTGTGACGATAAACTGTAGCAGTTGAACAGACTATGTAGACACTTGGTGGTGACAACTTGTCTTCATCGTGGAGATCTCCTCTTTGGGAGCTCAACTACAGAAGTCAGGCTGGGTATTGTTCAGAGGACAGCAGTAAGGGAAAGGCAGAGGAAGCGAGATGGCTGTGCTGTTTGCCTTTACTGACCCTGTCTAAAGGAACCTAATCTTGTTCTCTGGTGCCACGTTCATTAACTCTCCCTGGACTGATGTGGAACCACATCTCACTTCAGTGCATCCTCTAACTTACATATTTCTGAATGATAATTGCCATTTGGCCTTTTTATCCCCGGAGAAGAAAAGTCGGAAGCAGGCATGAATCTATGATGCCATCTGAACGGAAGGGAAATCGGTTTGTTCTTAAAATACTTTCATTTGCCAAACTAACATAATAAGGGACCTCTTGGGCAGGTCCCTGGTTGCAAACAAAAATATCTACTCTAGCTAGTCAAGGTATAAAGGGATTTATTAAGTTATACAGATAGTTTGTCCTAAAGTCTAAAGTGATGAACTCTAGGTAGAACTCCCAGAACCACATTGCAGAACAGGCCTCCCAAATGAGCTGCTGCTTCTCTCAGGATCAGGGATCCAGTTAGAAGCCACCATACAAGCTGCTAACACGGACCATACTGCCTATGGCTGGACCCATCCCTCGGCACGAGCCTGGATCAAAGTCTCCTGTGGATATGTCTTACTGGCACACCCTCAGTCCCAGGTCTGAAGCCTAGAGACCAGAGAGGGCTGGGAATTGGAACTTTATGGGCTTTGGGAAGGAAGGTATGCAATATGGAGAATTATCACACTGTGGAAAGGTTATTCAAAAGATTTGGGGGCAGCTATGAATGAGGGCAGCATCCTCCTCTTGGTCTCTCAACTAAAAATTTCTCTCCTTTAGGAAATTCTTTAGAGTCTGGGAACTCTAGTGAGCAAATAATAATCTAAAAAGGGGGCCATGAGTGAAGCTCAGTTACTGAAGATCTTGGACGCCACATGAAAGAGTTTGAACTTGATTTGGTAGGCGTTAGTGTGTCACTGAAGGAGCAGAGGAACATCGCTGGAAAATTTATGTATGCCTAGAACTCTTCCCTTTTGAGGATGTTATGTATTTCCATGGACAAAGTTAAATTAAAGTTCTGTCTTCTAGTTGGTTTTTCCCTTTATCTAATTTTGTCTGTCTTGCTTGCATGTTACCTACTGCTGGTCATCTGCAATAGTAGTAAAATTCTATATGGTCACTGTTGGCCGCCCTCAGATAAACAGAGTCTTGGGTGTGTGAGAATTTTGACCTCTTAATTGTCATTCCAAATGCTTCTGGATTGGTTGCTCTGGGTCATGCTCCTTGTTATAAATACTTCTTACTGTATTTCTTATCTTTGCCAATATCATAGGGCCAATCCAGGATCGAGGAAGGAGCCAGGGTAGTATTCAACTATGGGAATACCTGGGCCTTATCACTGGTCTCTCTGAACCTATAAGCTCTCAGGGTGGTGCTAGTTTCAGACCTCTGCTCTCTATAATTATGTGGGGAGGCAGGCAGAGAAGTAAGCAACAAGGCCAGTCTTGGTTGTCCATGTGATTTGACATCAGGACTCATGAGGTCCCCCATGGATGTTAGATAAGCCTAGATGGCGGGTATGGATTTCAGGGTCCCAGAGTGATAAAAAGTGATCATATACAAAAGAATAGGCAGATACAAAAGAATAGATACAAAACAATATGCAGATACAAAAAAATATACAAAAAATAGGCAGACTTGCCACATAGCAAAAGTAATTTCTTCTTGGGCAGAGGCAAGACTAAATTAGACCATGAAAAAATGAAGTATCAACAGTATTACTAAAAAAACTCCCTGTATGTGAAAGTCTTGGCTAGGGGTAGCCAGGTTGGTAAAGAAACAGTGCGCTGTCTTTGGCAGAGTGGCACCGGGGTGTTAAAAAGAGAGGGATGAATCCTGTTGCCCAGGAGACAGTCTTAGCTTTAGACGTAACCACAGGACCTGACGAAGACAAAGACCTAGAGAGGTGATGACTCGAGATCTTAGTGGTCAGTCTGTCCCTGTGTGAAAGGGGGAAGAGTGCATATCTGGTTCTAACTGCCTTTCAAGGTGATGCCTGAGGGGTGCCTGGGTGGCTCAGTTGGTTAAGCGACTGCCTTCGGCTCAGGTCATGATCCTGGAGTCCCAGGATTGAGTCCCACATCGGGCTCCCTGCTCAGCGGGGGGTCTACTTCTCCCTCTGACCCTCTTCCCTCTCGTGCTTTCTGTCTCTCATTCTCTCTCTCAAATAAATAAATAAAATCTAAAAAAAAAAAAAAGATGATGCCTGGAAGAAGCAGGGGCATTTAACTGTTTTGCCGTCGGGGCTGGTGACCGGACTCAACAAGATTTATAGAGGCAGAGGGAAGATCTCAGAGAGGAAACTGAAATCCCTGCTGAAGAGGCACCTCAGGTCCTTCCAAGGATAAGAGGTGGCCTCTGAGCACTGTGGCTAGAGAGTTAGAGTAAGATCATGTGGGGACCTCGAGAATCTGAGTCCCCCCATTTCATGGATCCCAGGTGAATAACTCATGGGCGGCAGCTTCTTGAAGTTATAAAAAAGTTTCTTCTGCTGTTGTACTGATCTCCTCCCCTCTGACTTAACGAAAATCAGAGGAATGTTGGCCCTTGCTCTCCTTTCCCTCCATGTGTGGTGGGGGTGAATACCCATACCCATATACACTCTGCACGTTGTATCGAAGCACAGAGTAGTTAGAGCATTCCACTCTGACAAGAAAAGGCATGCAGTCTAAGCCCAGGGTGGCATGTTCTTTCTTTAACACAGCATTCAGCTCCTACTGCTTTCCCTTAGGATTCTCTCTCCATCAGGGTTGTTAGGGTTGACAAGCCAGAGGGTCGTTTCCTGACCTGGAAATGCCACAGGTGGGCAACCTAAGCCAAACAATGTCATATAGTATCGCCAAGCATGGACTGTGGAGCGAGGCTGCTTGGGTGAAATCCCAGCTCTGCTCCTTACAGTACTTTCCAGGTGAGGAACATGCCGACCTCTTGGTTAGGCATGTTCCTCACCTGGAAAGTACAGAAATCGTAGTACCTAGCTCTAGGGTTCCTCTGGGGTGGAAATGAGGGCAGGTGTATAAAACTTTTATAACAGTCTCTGGCTCACAGCAGCTGTTACACAAGTGTTGGCTTGTAGACATTGGGATAAAGTATTCATTCAATAATAATTCACGGAGCATCAACTATGTGTCAGGCCTGGGAATAAAGCAGTGAACAAGACCAGGTATGTACTTATACAATGCTTACATTAGGGAGGCAGTTAGTAAACAAAGGAACAAGTAACATATTTGGCAGTGAAAAGTGCTATGAAAACTATAAAACCGGGGGAATGATTGAGAGAGAGTGAGAAACTACTTTAGTTTGAGTGGTAGGGATAGCCTCTTAGCAGAGATGACACTAAATGAAAAGAAACCAACCGTGGGAAAATTGGGGAAGGAGCAACCCAAAAGGAATAGCTTGTGCAAAGTCTCCAATACCTCCAATAGGGGGTTAATATGCAAAATATATAAAGAATTTATGCAACTTAATATTTAAAAGAGCAACCCTACTAAAAATGGGCAGAAGACTTGAACAGATATTTTTTCCAAAGAAGACATACAAATGGTCATCAGGAACATGAAAAGATGCTCAACATCACTAATTATCAGGAAAATACAAACCAAACCACAATGAGATATCCACCTCATATCTGTCAGATTGGCTATTACTAAAAAGACAAAAAAAAAAAAATAACATAGATGTGAGGAAAAGGAAACCCTTATGCACTGTTGGTGGGAATGTAAATTGATGTGGCCATTCTGGGTATGGAACATGGAGCTTCCTCAAAAAAAAAAAAGAACTACCATATGATCCAGCAATTCCACTTTTGGGTATTTATCCAAAGAAAACAAAAACATCAATTCAAAGAGGTATATATACCCTTATGTTCATTGCAACATTATTTACAATAGCCAAGATATGGAAACATCCTAACTGTCCATTGATAGATGAATAGATAAAGAAGATGTGAGATATATATAATGAAATATTACTCAGCCATAAAAAGAATGAACTCTTGCCATTTGCAACAATATGGATGGACCTAGAGTATATTACGCTAAGTAAAAAAGTCAGACAGAGAAAGACAAATACCATATGATTTCACAAAGTGAAATATAAAAGATAAAACAAATGAACAAACAAAACACAAGCAGACTCATAGATACAGGAGACAAACTATCAGTTACCAGATATAAGAGATGTTGGGGGATGGGTGAAATAGGTGAAGGGGATTGAGAGGTATAAACTTCCAGTCATAAAATAAATGAGTCATGGGGATGTAATGTACAGCAGAGGGAATATAGTCAATAATATTGTAATAACTTTGTGTGGTGACAGATGGTAACTAGACTTCTTGTGGGGACTTTCATAATGTATAAAAATATCAAATCCCTATGATATAAACCTGAAACTAAAAGGATATTTTATGTCAATTATAGTTCAATAAAAAAAATGACGAAAAGGTACACATTTGGGGAGCAAAAAGGACAGAGAATTAACAGAGTGGTATGGCATGAGATCAGAGATGTAGGCAGCAGACAGTGAAAGGACCTTGAGAATTTTAGAATTTCAAATATTTTCAGAGTAGTGTTCATAACCATTAGTAAATACTAAGCAAATAACTGACATGATTTGATCTATGCGTTTTAAAAAAATTTTACTTACTTACTTTAAGACAGGGGAACGAGGAGCAGGGGCAGAGGGAGAGAGAGAATCTCAAGCAGATTCCACATGAAGCATGAAACCTGGCATGGGGCTCAATTTCATGACCCTGAGATCACAACCTGAGCCAAAACCAAGAGTCAGAGGCTTAACTGACTTTGCCACCCAGGTGCCTCTGATCTATACTTTTACAAAACCATTCTGTTTGTCTGCCCACGTAGAACATGGATTGTACAGGAGGGGCGATAGTGGAAGCAGGGAGACCAGTTAGGAGACCAGTGTGATAATCAGTAAGAGATCATGGCAGCTCACACAAGGGGAAGTAGGGAGAGCTAGAAATGGATAGGTTCATTGTGGAAGAAAAGTTGACAGAACTTGCTGATAGATTGGATATGGGAGTTGGGGAGGGGGAAGGACTCATTTTAAATCTTTCCCTTGAGCTTCTGTGTGAATATTGTTATTTTTTTTTTATCGGTATGGGGGAACGGAAAGAGAAGCAGATTATAGGTGAAAGCTATTTTGGATATGTTATGTTTAACACACATATTAGATATCTAATTGGAGATGTCAAGTGTGCAGGTGGGTATATGAGAATGGAGCTCGGGGGAGAGTCAGGGTTGGAAATATAAATATAGATGTTCTTTGCATATAGTTGAAATGGAAAAGCATGAGACCCAACAAGAGCACCTGGGAAGAAGTTGTAGATAGTGAAGGGAAAGGGCCCTAAAACTGAGCCTTGGAACTCATCCACATTCAGAGTTTGAGCCAAAAGGGAGGAGACAGCAAAGGAGATTGAGAAGGAGTGCCCAATTAGTGGGAAGAAAATGAAATGAGTGTAATATCATGGTTCTTTGTAAACATAGAAGTCAAGAGAAGGAAGTATTTCAAAAGGTAGGGAGTAATCAAGTGCGTTGAAAGGTCGAGTATTGTTGAAAACCTAAGTTAGGGGAGGACTGAAAAGTACCAATTGGATTTGGCAACAAGGAGGATGCCAGTGAGCTTGACAACAGTAGCTTCTGTGGTGGGGGAGGGACAGAGCTGGATTATAAATGAGTTAAGGAAAGGTTGGGAAATGGGGACTATTGTCTATGGACTGCTCTTTCCTCACCGTGAGAATAGTAAGGAAAGAAAGCTTTTGACTCTTGATGCACCTTAGCCCACCTTAGCTCAGCAAGGGACTGCATCATGGTTTGGGATAAAGTTTCATAGTAATTTGGAGGCACACTGTCCCTTTCCACACTTCATCTCTGAAGAATCTTTGGGGGGACTGGCCATTGTAGGGAGAGCAGGATAATTGGTCTGTTTTTCTCTCTATTCACTGAGAAACCCAACCTACGGTTATCTTTAATACCGACAAGAAAACATTAGAATATTAATTTCATTAATATGAAACTATTTTAGAGTCTATGTGTTTAATGCTAATGACCCTTTACCTTCAATCCCAGCTTTTGGAAAGCTTTTAATCTTGTTAATGATATGCTTCAACAAATTAAACAACATGACTAATTCTGTGGCCTAGTCACTGACTGATTCCAACAGGAAATTTCTCTTTAGGAAAGTTCATTCTGAAGGTACATTCATCTGATGTCTAGTCATAGATAAGGTGTTTTTCAGACTGTGAGGCAAGAATATCATATTCTAATAATAGGCCAATTGAACCTGAGATTGTTTATTCACTTTGATTTCTTTATTCAAAGCTATGCTTTAAAAAGCCAAATTATAAGAATCTTGTGTTTGAAATAGGTTTCCAACCTCACCCTCCACCCGCTCTCCAAAGGGTAAAACCTGTCCCAGCTTGTATTTCTTACTCCACCCTAGAGGAATTGTTAATTTTTAGATCTTTCAAGATGCCAGACTGGTTAGTCAGATGATTTCTAAGCCTGTTCAACATGGCTCCTTCCCCCTTCAATCATCATTCCTGTGAGTCTCGACTCCTTCAGCCTCTATTTAAAAAAAAAAATTTAGAAAAGAGAAGTCGATATTTTAAAATGGTACCTGTGCTCTCTAGTTTTGAAGACATAATACCAGGGTATTCAGGATGGAAGATAGCAAGTTGTTAAAATCGAAACTCAGTTGCCTTCTAGGAGTTGTAAGGACTAATTAATCAATCAAATGATGTGCTCACTGGCTTGCTATTATTATTATGTTAAAGATGTGAACACAGAAAGTCTCTGCTGCTGTCCTAAGCCCTTCAGAATCCATTATCTGTTCGCTTCTTTAGTCTCATCTCATATTCACTCCCTCACGCTGTAGTTAATAATATCAACATTCTTTTCAGAACTTGAAAGAACCCGTAGAGCCCTCTTGTGCCTCTTGGTTTTTATAAAGAATTCATTTTTTTCCCCTAGGACTGCTTCCCTTTCTCCCAGCCCCTCCCTACCCAACGTGGTCTAGCTAATTCCTGAGAGTTAAGTCTCACTGTAGATGTCTCTTCCTCCAGGAAGCCTCCCTGAATGACCCACGATCCTCTGAGGCATCACTTCTATGTGCTCAGGTGATCCCTACATCTTGGCACTTACCAGACTCTTTTAAAAAGGTACAGATGTCTCCCTGGTGCCAAGCCTTAGGGGTAGTAAGTGCTCAACACATATGGGTTGAGTGAACGAATGAACTGAATAACTATGACTTTGTAAGTGATACATTTTAAAAATATTTCCCTTTAACACATTCAAAAACGTTAAAATGATAAATACGACATTAAACGAACGACTTTAACTTCAGCCTAACAGTTTGTAAAGTTCTAAAAGTTCCACATCTTGTGACCAGAGACACTTAGCTAGTGAGAACTGTGTAATGTGATTCCTGAACGAGCCAATGTTAATGATTTGCACAGGATAGGTGTCCAATAAACTCTTCCTGGTGGAGAATTTAAAAGGTAAGGTACTGACGCACTCTCTTAGTGACACAAAAAGCAGAGGTATCATTCAATGATTTTCACATCGAAGTTAGTGGCCCTATGATAGATATCCTCTCTGACTTGCTACAGGGCACCCCCCCACCCCCATGAAGACTAAATGCAAACAGCCCCACTCCCCAAGCGCTTCCCCCCCGCCCCCACCATCCTCTTCGGCCACCAACCTTGTGACCCCAGACGGCCACCAGCCTGACTAGGTGCACTCCCGTGAGTGTCCGTAGGAGCGGGGGTATGTAAGGGAGAGAAGCAGGAGCGGACAGACAGAATGGCATGCACTTTGCTCTGGGCTTGGGTACAACTGGGACCCACTTGCAACAGGCGTGAGGCATGTCAGCGGGGTCAGGAAAGACTCTTGAGGTGCCGTCCCCTTCTCTGCCTGTGGTCCTCCAGGTCCCTATCTGGGCTAACAAAGCTAGAGTAGGAAAGGTAAAGGAGAGGAAGGGGTTCCTAGGTAGACTGGCCCAGGCCCCTGGCTGGGTGGGAAGGTGGTGGAGCCGGAAGCAGAGTCCAAGGAAAGCAAACAAAAGAAAGTGTCCAGGAAAGTGGGCATCATGTGCAAGAGTCTGGGAAAAGGGAGGACCAAGAATGGCCCCGGCCAGTCTACAACATTTTTTTTTAAACAGTCCCCCCCTTTTTTAAATTCATTTATTTATTCATGAGAGAGAGAGAGAGAGAGGCAGAGGGAGAAGCATGCTCCCAAGGAGCAGGGAGCCCGATGCGGGACTCGATCCCAGGACCCTGGGATCATGACCTGAGCCAAAGGCAGACGCCCAACCATCTGAGCCACCCAGGCGCCCCAGTCTACGACATTTTTCCTGAGGGCGATTGCTGTATCCTGGGGTAACAGGAAAGAAAACACACTTTAGACCTAGACGCCAGTCAGGTCATAACAACAGTTAACCTGTAAGGTGTGTTCCTCTTCCTTGGCTCCTTTATTCTTGGCTCTGAAGAAACAGAGTTCTATAAGCCTTATTCCTCAACCTGTGCATCAGACCTCTCCCCAGGAATTAGTCTCTCTCTCTTTGGCATTTGTCATGACCCCTCCGCTCGTGCCTTCCCACTTGCCTAAACACACGTTCGCTTCCCTATGCTATGAAACGACACTAACTAATAATCCCCCCCACAAAAGTCTTGAAGTGTATGTGGTCTGTTTTCCTTACTGGTCTCTCGATTTCCTGATTCTTCTTCCACCTCTTTGATGGGACTCTTATGTGGTGAGAACTCCCCATGCTGGCTCTCGATCTCTGACGAATTCTGTGACCACAGGCAATTTGCTTAATCCCTGAATCTTAGTCTCCTCATCTGTAAAATGGGGATAATAATAATTATCTCATAGGGTTGTTGTGATGATTAAAACTAAAGTGTCACTTATCTAAAAAGTTTTAAAAACCTGTGGTGTTGAAGCTTTAAAAAAAAATGGATGGTTTTCTAATTCCAGTAGCTGCTAGTTTCAAAGACTATATGACATCCCCATGAGGGGATGGGGGGTGGTGTTCCTCATCTAATATGTGGGACATAAAAGTCATATTCCCCTCATTTCTTTTCCTTTTCAGTGGTGTTTGTAAAAAAACACGTACATTATGCCAGACATTTTTAGTACAGCATTTCCCTTATCCCTCACACAGTACTGAGAAATTAGTATCGTTACGCTCATTTTACAATGAAGGAAGCGACTCACCCAAGGTCTCAAGGTGAATAAATAGAAGTGCAGAAGTTGGAGCACAGTTCTCTTTCCCAGCAAATCCCATGTGCTTTTCACTCAGTGTTAGTGTTCCTCAAAAACAAGGTGCCAAACCTCACTCTTTTTGCCTTCATCTCTTCCTTGCATAGCTTTCCAAAAGAAATTCCTCTTAACCCTCTCTGAGAAAACCACTGTAGAAACATCAGTCCCTTAATCTGGGGTAGTTTTATTCAAATTCACTGCCCTATCACCCAATGTGGAAGGCCACCACTGACCATTGGCCCCCGTTGCCCTCTAGCCTCTTGGCCCCTGCCCCCATCTCCCTGAGGACCACTGAACTGGGTGCTGGGCCACCCGGTCGGAGCTCCCTTCATGTCCCTTGTCCCAGTTTCCAGCATTTTGCTTTGGCTCAATTCCTGCCACTTGGTTCTTGACAGCCCTCTTCCCAGGATCTAGAACTCTGCCCTTGAATCTGAAGTGGCTGGGCACCTGCCACCGCCCAGAAGAAGTCCACTGACTGTATTCTCAGGGATCACAAATGCCCCATCCTTGGCTCTGCTCACTCGGTGGGAATCTCACAATTTGCCAGTTTGAATCACCATGAAATTTGTCACATTTTATTTTAACTCCAGACCCAATTCTTCACCCTCATCCGGCCTAGAAGACATAGCCCTAGCCCCGGTTATTTTCACTTTTCCTCTGCCTTATTCCCCAGTCCCTATATATGTCTCTCTCTTATGCATTTAAGGATTCAAATTTCCCTAAATATGTTGATTTTTATTAATTTAGTTATGATCATTTATTCATAATTTTCTCTCAAAGCAATAAATACTTATTGTGGGAAGATAAGAAAATCAAAGTATATGCATAATCCTACCAGACATCAAACAAAACAGGAAAGGACAAATACATGAGATTATGGAACCCACCTGCCCACGAATAATCACTAACCTCTTTGAGGTATATCCTGCCAAACTTCTATATTACATAGTGACATAATATTTACATGTTTTATATGGTACGTTTTAAAACCTGCCTTTTCACTTAATTGTATTTCTTGTATCCTTATATTTTTAGTATTTTTAGTATCCTTTAGTATGCCTTTTCACTTAATTCTATTTTTAGTATCCTTATATTTTATATCCTTATATTTAGTCAACAAATGTTTGGTTTTTTTCAGTGTTTTTCTCTTGCAGTTGTGCGGGATGGGGACGAAGGGTGAGATAAAATCATCTGTAGAATTCGTACGCCTAAGTTGTGATCTGTAATAAGTAGAGAACACCCCCAGCGCCCTGCTGCATGAAAAGCCACAAAGGGTCTCTTTATGACGGCAGCAGGGATAACGGCTAATGTGAGCCACAGAGTTGGGTTTGCTATTGCTCTTCTTTTTGTGTGCCCCACATTACTCTGACAAAGTGGAACAAAGGCTGTGATTTCTATTTCCTGCTTCAGGCAGGTACATTATTACTAAGATGTAATCTGTTTGTAAACTTGCTTCAAGTACAGACCTTAAGTAGAGGGTCTTTGTCAGGTGATTTCTGTGGGAGGTGTTGTTAGACTCCAATATGCTCCATAAAAGATTCTGCCGGGGCAGTGGGATCGTGCAGCTCTGTGCTTCTTCAGTGTGAAGAAGACTCTATGCCCGCATTTTAGTTGGCTGGCTTCTTCATGGATGATAACTCATGTTCTCCAGGTGCTAGGTCAGAGAGAAGGAATATCCCTCTATGAATATAATCTAATCTGAGAATGAACCTCTGGTTGCCCGGAAACATGACACTGAAATTTACTGAGATATACCCCTGTGGTAGATTGGATGTTCCCAAGAGGACTGCACAAATGTATACATCTCATCCCAAACGTTCCTCATAAAATGTTTCGGATACTCCTCCCACTGACAAGTTTGAGGTCCGTATGTTCCATATATTGCAACTGAGCAGGGTTTTGTGACAACTCTATTCAATTCACTTGGTGAAAATGATACTATGTGATTTCGGAGGTGAGTTCATAATAGAATACAGCACCCATCTGGCTTACTCTTTCTTGACATACGCATTAGGAGCCCTAATCCTATATATAAGAAGTCAATCCAGATATCTGGAAGCCACCATACCGAGGGGTTGTGGAGAAGCCTCTTAGAAACAGAGAGAGACCTAAGGAGCCCTGGGCTGTGCAGCCTTCATCTGTTTGAGCTTTCCAGCATCCACTGCCAGACATTAAGTGAGCCAGGAAAACCTGGAGGTCCCTGAGTCAAATGTAATACCTCACAGAGGATGCACAACCATCATGGAAAACAAGTCCCATTGAAGAGAAGCTCACAGTAAAACATAATAAAGCACACAAGGAAACATGCCACCACAGCTGTGACTCAGCTAGTGCAACAAATGGGAGAATTTACACTCTGTTAACTATAGATATTAGAACAATTTTTAAATTAGGTTTTTAATTTTAATTCTAGTATAGTTAACATACAGTGTTATATTAGTTTCGGGTGTACAATATAGTGATTCAATAATTCTATACAGTACTCAGTGTGCATCGTGGTAAGTGTGCTCTGTTAGAGCAATTTGAAAGACTTTAAATAAATGTGTTTAAAATGTTCAAAGGATAAAGGAAAGAATAGACTCTAGGACAAAAGTAAGATATTATGAAAAAAAAGAGCAGGTAGATTTGAAAACAAAAGAAATGAAAGTTTTGGAAATGTAAATAAATTAAAATTCAATGTCCATATTAAAGAGTATATAATACAGCTGCAAAGAGAATCTGAGAGAGAGAATCAAAGGGATCTGAGAAAATTACCCAAGAGCAGCACAGAGAAAAAGAGCGGAAATGTGGAAGAAAAAGAGAAACTCTTACCTAATAGGAGTTCCAGAAAGATAAAATAGAGGAAAAAAATGTATGGGGTGGGAGTGGGGGTGGGGGGCGAGGAATATTTGAAGTACCCAAAGGCTGAAAATTGTCCAAAACTGAAGAAGGACCTGAGTCTTCAGGCTGAAGATGAATATTGAGCCCTGAAGAAGCTATCTAAAAAACAAAATCTACCTAGACACAAATCACTAATGTAAGCATCAACTAGGGAAAAAAAAAAAAAAAGAGAAAATATTAAGTTACTCTGGTGAAAAAAAATCTATAAAGGAATAATATTGAGACTGACCAGACTTCTATCACCAAACAGTAGATGTCAGAAGGTAATGAAACAGTAACATCGAGGTGTTGGAGTCCATGGTTGTCAACTTAGAATCCCTCAGCTAACGAAATTCTGATTCAAGAATGTGAGAGAAAATAAAATGAGAGTGAGAGATGAAACAGAGAATTTTACTCGCAAATATGATGAAGAAAAATACTGAAGAACATATTTCACCAAAACATAAATTGAGCCCAGAAGGAAAGGATGAGATACAAAAAGCGAATAGTAAGAAAAACACTGATAAACTATGTTGGGAAAATTAATTAAATAATTATAAAAATAGTAATGGTGATGACTAATTTAGTGAAGAACTAAAAAATACATGGGGAATTAAAAAATACTAGATAGCAATACAGAGTTTATAGGAAAGGAATTGCGAACTAAGGTGTTCTATTTATTTTTGTTTGTTTAAGATCATCTTTAAAGGAAGGGGTTGAAGATATTGATGGAATCTTGGATGTTAAGTATAAACGTTAATATTTTAAGGGTAACCACTGAGAATTGAAATCAAAGGTAAAAATTCCAAAACAGTAGGAGTGTTTAGAAAAAGAGCAAATGAAAGAAAATTCAATGGAATAGAAAGCAAGAAAAGGGCAAAAAAGAAGCAAAGAAAAAGAAAGTTAAATAAATATGACATGAGAAGGTGGTGGTAATTAATCCAAAGACGGTATTCCTGGTGTAACAGAGAATGCTAGTTTTCACCAAAACCTGTTTTCTGTCTTCCATAGTAATAGAGTTGTGGTTGGAACATGGCTGCCCAGCTAATGGCTTCATTTTCCTGCCTCCTTGCTGCTAGGTATGACCATGTAACTAAGTTCTGGCCAATGCCATATGTGCAGATGAGAAGCGTATCACTTCTGGATCTAAGCCTTAAGAAGTTAGGCTTGTGCTCCTTTATACTCTTTTCTTCCTTCCTTGAGCTAGAACTCCCCTAACCATCTTCTCCCTCATAGATAAAGGCAATGCCCTAGGGGATGGAATAGCAATATGGAGCAAAGGAGCGGCCCTAACAACCTGGACCACCTATCCTAAGACTGTTTCAGGAGAGGGAAATAAACATTGTGCTTGGGAGGAGCCAGAGAGGAAGGATCTGTTTCTTACAATCACCGTTTACCCTAATTAACACCCATGATAAATGAAAACTGATTAAAATAGACTACTAAAAGGCAGACTCTCAGAATGAGTTAATACTACCAAAATTCAACTGTTGTTTACAAGACACACTTAAAACATAATGACTCAGAATGGTTGGAAATAAAGAGATGAAAAGATATATACCAGGCAACCACTAACAAAAAGAAAGTCATGGTAGCGTGCAAAATAGAATTTAAGGTGAAAAAACAATGGACGGATAAACATGTAGTGAATTTACCTAGGCAACTGGATTATAGTCCTGGCTTTGCGATTTATACAGTGGCACCTTGGGCAGATTGCTTCATTCTTTTCTAGTTTCAATTTCCATCACCATAAAAGATGATAATATTTTATTTGCAGAATTGTGAGAATTAAATGAGATAATACACGGGAAACTGGTTTTCTATAGCCATAAAATATGGTAATTCAAATTCTATCACATAATTCATTCATTTAACATTTACTGAGCACCTATGATACGTCAGAAACTACTGAGAACTAGGAAAATGGAGATTAAGTCTGTCATAATACTTGTCGTCGGGGATACTATGTTAAAAAATGAGTTTAATAAAGTCTTCCAAGGCATTGTGATGGGGTAGGGGGGTGTGCATTTCATTTCGAGTGAGTGGCCAGTTCTAACCTGCAGCAGGGTCGAAAGATTTAATAACGAAGCGACTCTTAGATTGAATCCTGAAAGATGAGCAGGTGTTTGGACAGGCTGAGTAAGAAGAAGGACATCCCATGAGACAGCACAGCATAAAATTAAGTGGCCTTACAGGAAACTGCATGTGAGGAGCTCAGAGTTGTTTGATGAGATTGGAGAAATAGATACGGGCTAAGATACTGGGACTTCATCCTACAGGTAATGGGGGACCATTCAAAGGGCTTATTCAGGGGATGACTCACTCCATTTTGTATTTTAGACGGCTTACTTTGGCCACAATGTGAGAGATGGCAGTGGTGGAGGTCCCACCAGCTTTGAGACAGTGAGACTAATAAGGAAAGAAATGAAATATTTCTGGGGCTTGAAACAAAGGACCTGAAACCAGGCAAGAACAGTGAAATGGAGGGAAGGTGATAGGAATGTTCTGGTGTGTGGAGGGGGCAAATGGGAGAGAGAAGAAAGAACCTGGGACAATTTTCAGATTTCTCCTTTGGGTGACTAGGTGGATTATGAAGACTTTTACCGAGAGCATGAGACAAAAGAGAAAAGCCAGCTGGCAGGAAAATTACCTTCTGTTTTAATCAAGCTGAGTTTAAGGCCCATGGGATGTCAGGGTAGAAATTTCTGGTAAGACATCAGCTTTACAGAACTGGAGATCTGGGGTAGGGATGGCTGTTTATGAGTTATCGGCACATGGTTGGTAGTTGAAGTCATTCATGAGTGGGTGTGCATAGACCAGGCAGCATTAGAAACAGATCAAGGGCAGATTATTTAGGCACTTCAACATGTAAGAGGTGGCAAGAGGGCTGAACAAGAAACGGCTGGAGAACTTGGAGACCGAAGTGTCCAAGGGGCCAACGGAAGGGATAGTTTCAAGGACAAAAGTCAGGTCCCCAATGACAAATGCTGCAGATGGGTTAAGTAAAAAGAGAACTGAAAATAACAACAACAACAATCTCATTGTTTAGGGCATTTTTAAAGCCACAAATGGCCTTTGTCAGGGTCACCTCGGTGGAAGTCCCTCTGCAGGGAAGAATGAGTAGTAGATTAAGAAATGTACGCGAGAATAATGAGAACAGGCGTTGATCTCCCAAAAAGCTTGGCTGTGAGGAGGTGAGGACTGGAGGCAGACTGGATCAAGTAAGTGTTTTTAATTTTTCAGTTTGTTTATAAAATGTGTGAATGTGTTTGACATGATTAAGAGCCGTGGGAAGGTGCTGATAGAGGGAGCCTGAAAGTCCAGGAGAGGGTTTAGCCCGTGAAAAGCCATTCTTGGCTTGGAACTAGATGGAAACCGATTTCCACGCCAGAATGATAATCGGAAGCGCCATTTGTAACGTCGTTTTCAAAGGGCTGGAGGAGGTGACTTGCCATTTATTGAGCACTCACTGGGAGCCAGTCCCTTTCTCCAATTTGAATGTACTGCTGCAACTGGAAGGCAGATCGACTCCGTGGCCGGATTTCCTTCCACGAAACCGTTAATCATTAAAAATGAATCAAAGAAGCACTCTCTCTCAAGCTTAAACCCTCCTGCAGATGCTAACCCATCTGCAATCTTTTTAACATCACAAAGAATAAACCAACCCTGGCACAGCTGGTTGGCGAGCGGCGCTGGAGTGCAGTTATCTCCCTTGCTCTGTTGAAGTCGGTAACTGTCCAGTGTGATTTCCTTCGAGCCTCAGCGCCCGAAGGAGGGGAGGTGCCCGCAGCCCCGGGCAGCCGGCGTTTGGAGGGAGGCGGGCGCGGGCTGCAGGCATCGGGAGCGGGAGAGAGGGAGAGGGGCGCCGGGAAGCGTCCCCCGGGACTCTCAGCCACCGCCGCTCGGGTGGCCAGCGCGTCGACCCGCCCAGCTCCGGCTCTCCGCGCCGCTCCCGGCGCGCCCGGCGGCGGCTCGGCGCCCGGCCCCGGGGACGGCTGCTCGTGTCCGCCGGGCCGCCCGGTGCCCGTGACCACCCGGCGGTCGCTTTCGGTTCCGCGCCTTATAAGGCCTGACAGGGGGGTCACGTGCGTCCCGGGCCGCCCGCTGGGAGGAGGGGGTGGCGGGGGGGGAGGGGCGGGCGGGGAGGAAAAGGGGAGGGAGCCGGGGGCGGAGGCAGGAGCGAGGGGAGGATTCCGTGGCCGTGGGAGGCGGTGGCAGCGGCGGCGGGGAGCGGACCGCTCGGAGCTGGACCGAGGAGGAGGAGGAGGAGGAGGAGGAGGAGGAAGGGACCGGCGCGGGGGCGGGAGAGCGCAGCGCGGCGGAAGCCGGAGACGGCGGGAGGGCCGGTGGCTGGCCCCGGGCAGGAGCCGGGGCGGCGGCGGCGGCGGCCGAGAGGACCGCGGCGAGGGAAGCGCATCCAGCGGCCCCGGCGGCGGCGGCGGCGGCGGCGGCGGGGGCCTGGGTCCCTGCGCACGGGCGGCCGGCGGGCGCGGGCGGCGCTATGGAACCACAGCACGTGCGCCCCGCGCCCGGCGCCCGCAGCCCGGCCTGGGAGGAACCGGTGGGTACAGCGCCCGCGCCCACCCCCTCCCACCTCTCCTCTGCTCCCCCCCGCCCGGGCCGGGTTCCGTTCAGGAAATGGCCCGGGATGAGGTCCCCAGCTGCTTCCCAGCCGGGGCAGCGCTTCCTCCGCCGCCCGGGCTCCTCCTCGCGCGCCGCCCGGAGCGCCTTTGTCCGGCCAGCCGAGGCTCTCTGCGAGGGGCCGCTGGCGAACCGCTGATGACGGCCCTCGGAGGACCGTTTCCGTTGCTTCATCGACTCCTCAACTTTTGACTCGATTTTAGAGCACGGGGGGCAGGAGGAGGGAGAGGAGAACGCCAGACTGTGGGGGCAGCGTGCGGGCTCGGAGGAGACCGCTCTTCCCTCCTGAGACCGCGCCCTGGCCGTCACCTGGGCGCGCAGGTTCCGAAGGACCGCGGCGGGCGCCGGCTGCTCGCGGCTGGAAGCCTGGAGCCACGCCTCCTGCTAGCCGCTCCGGCCCTGGGGTTTCCAGGGTACTAGGGTTTTGCCCGGGATGAAGCGGGAAGCTAACCTCGATCTCACTGCACATGCCGCCCAGAGGTTGGGTAATTTTAGGGACCGAGAGGAGCGTGTGCGGGTGTTTTGTGTGTGTGAGGATAAGGAGGAGGAGACCGGGGGGCTTTGGATTTGTTCCCTCAAACTCCTCCAACTTCCTTCCTTCTTTCAACTCAGACAGTCAGAGCCACCTCACATCCCTCCAGGGATTCTACCCTGGAATCCCCGTCTCACTCAGAGCCCTGTAATTCTCTGTGGGCTGCCTTTTCCCTGGCATCGAATTTTGGCTCTCCACGCCCTGCCTCGATGTTTGCTCCTCCGTCTTGGTTGAAATTCTTGAACCTATCTGGAAACCCTCGTCTGAAATTTCTGGCCTCACCCGTGTTCTGTTCAACGTGTTCGGATGCTCTTTTCCCAGGGACTCTGCGTGTCTGCTCAGGCTGGCCCCCTGCCTGTTAAGAGCGTCTAGGTCAGGTGCCAGGCTTGGTTCTCCTTTTTCTTTGCTAGTATGTACATTCTCAGCTCCTTTGCCCAAATACATTTCTCTGCCTCTTGTTTCCCAACCTTTCAGAGGTGTCCTTGGACTCTGATCCATCTGTATCTGCAGCTGTCTCTGCTTTTGTAAATTTGAACATGTTGTTAGGTTGCCCATCTGTTCTTACTTCTTCTATTGTGGTTATCACTGGGGATTAAATTGTTCTTGAAACTAAAAATACAATCCGGTTTTGAAGTTTAAATCAAAGATCATGGAGAACTAAATTCATTGACCTGGTTTTGTTACTTTTTTACTTTTCAACTTTCCTATATGAAGTCCCTTTTGAACCCAGATGCTTTAAGCCAACACCAATCACAGTGAAAAATACCTTGTTATATGTATTTTACTTTAGGGGACCGATGGCAGAACTACTTCATACCTAGGAAAATAGAGAAAAAGTTTAATGTTGCTTTACTTTAAGTGACAAAAATGAAAATGCTTCTTTATTTGCCTTTAAAACTAGAGCCCTAACAGAGATGTGTGAATGAACTGTGACACTTTACCCAGACTGCAGAACTCTCCTTAAAAAATTGAGTTTATATTCTTTAAACACTGAAGGCCTTTTTATTCACTCAACAGATATTTTCTCTGGCATCTACTGTGTTCCAGGATTGTTGTATATAGCAGTTAACACAGACACAAATCCTTACATCCTCACAGAGCATACATTCTTAACAGAATGTCTTGTTTCATATATGTTAGGAGTTGACATTCAGATAGTTAAAAAAAAATCTTCAGAGAGCTCACATATGTGGCACGAAATGATACTTTGACAAAGTGATTTTATTTGAAAACCTGTGGTCATATGTGTATGACCACAAAGTCTAAGAATTCTCATTTAAGTTCCTTAAAAAAATGTTACCCAAATTACTGAAAAGTGGCATATACAAGAAATGGGGAGATAAATTGGGGGGGACGATTGCTTAAATGTTAATTATTTCAGGGAGGAAATATCGGCTTAGTTTAAATATGTTTTGAAAGGACACAAAATTCATCAAAATCAGGGATTCTTGAACTTATCTTGGGTCAATGATCCCTTTAAGAGTCTAACCAAAGCTATGGAGTCTCTCCTCACAATGTATCTATGCAATATGCATATAAAAATAATAATAAAATTTCAGGTGAATCAGAATTCCTGAAGCCCAATCTGTGGACCCTCAAAGACCCTGGGCTAAGGAACATCTGCTTTGACTAGGAGTCTTGAAAATCTACTGTCTGATTAATACTTTACCATAAAAGAATACTCATTAAAAATGTTTATAATAAGAATATTTAATATTGAGTAGGAAATATTCACATTACAATGACCCTGAATTACTCCTTATTGCGTATAATAGCATACCTATAAGGATTTACTCTCCTTGTTCTTTTTTGATGAAACCTAAAACATGATGATATGATTCTACATGGAACTATTCAGACAGAAGAGTAATCTCAGGAACTGATGCTGAATAACAGTAAAGAGAACAGAACTTCTGGCTTGCAACATACCCATGTCGAGCTGAGAGTCAGCTACTGGACTTCAAGAAATTCTTTGTATTTGGAGATAAAATGAAGTTATTTAGTTAAGTGAGGGCATTTAAATAAACAGTTAGCCTTATCATTACTCCAGCTATGGCATCAGGCCTAAAAGAAGATAAATGTTAGCATTCAGGTTTCTGTGTATTTTCTTTAATGCTAGCTTTGGAATGTAATCAGATCAGTGGAAATAGAGGCATTACCTAGATTTCTAATCAATATGAAAATATTTTGGTGGTGGGAGGGAAGATATTTAGCCAAACAACCCTTACTCATAGATGATATCCTGGGGTGGGGGTGGGGAGATGGATAGCTTGAATTCCAGCCAAAACTCAGAAACTGTGGGCGTATTTACACAGCAGACCTCAGACAGTGATACTAGGATACTAGGATACATTTTACTTACTAAAATTTGTTTTTATTTCCATGTGATTTTTGTCTACTTTGGCTCTGATGAAATGATTCAATAAACTAATGGAAAATTAGAAAGGGAAGAGTTTCAAAGGAAAAAGGGCCAGAATATAGATAAGAAGTTATAAACATATTTGTGCATTAGGTCTAGATGACAAAAGGTTTTTGCCTTAGGTGCAGGGATGACCATAGGTACATGCAGTTGCTAGCATGATGAATCTAAAATCTTTTTTCATTCAGGTAACAACCAAGGAAATTTTAATGGAGTAAAGTTTTGAATGCTAAATTTCAAATATACAACAGATAGTATATTATGGAAGTAGTTATAAAGTTTGAATGAAAGCAGGCCTGTACTTATTCAGCCTGCAGTGTTCTTTGCATGGTTCCCATTGATTAGGAATATGAGTCCTAGAATGTTACTGTTTGAAAGTCCAACTTGGGTTCTTCAGTATGTAAGTGTAGAGTTCTACATATTTGTGATATGGTGTTTAACATAAAAGCATAGAAGATAAGGGATTTAAAAGTTGCAAATGGATATTAAACCTCTTTTGTTAAAGGTAATGGTCAATAAGAATATAATTTAAAATATCTATCAGTAAGAATATGCTAATATTCACAAAATTGGTATCACAATGAGAATTGGCTGTGATTTATACATCTTCAGTGTAATGATTTTTTTTTTTTTTAAACGGGGCAGGAAGCCCTATAAAGTAGAAACCTGATTTAGTGGTAGCTTCTGTTTCCATTTCATCCCAAATGCAGTGTCTACATGGCTTATGTCCAAGTTTTTAATAGTGTGTTTGTGATATGTTATGTGCCAAACAAAGATTTCAAAGTAACAATAATAAAAGAAATATGTAATACACATCTAAGAAATTATTTGAAAATCTAAAAACACCAAGTAAGGAAAAAGTCAAGGGAATCTTGTAAATCGAAGAAATAATGTAATATACCACATATTTGAAATTTGTTTCAGTTGCCATTCTGAGCTACATTAAAATCGTTGAAAGTATGGAGCTCTTGATATTGCTATTATATTTTTAAGGGAAGTGAAGTGCCTTGCAGGTATACCGTTATCCAGATTGGATATTCATTCTGGAAACTTCTAGTTTACGGATAAGAACTGAGAAGAATCTAATGGATCAGGTACTTTCCATTAGGGATTACTTGAAACAATCTCCTCAGAAGAGGTGATTGAAGAAAAGAGGGTTTTCATGAACTGCTTTTTGTGGGAAATGAAGTGACATTCCTTCATTTGCCTACACACTATTTTCACTCAGTGTTCTATGTGCTAGGGAAACTGTAGAGCAGGGATAATTTATTTAGCATGAGTAGTGTAAGACTGGCTATGCTTTCAAAGTCACAACCAAGTTTCAGAACTTGTTACAGGAGTCTTTGAAGAGCAGGTACAACTGAGGTTAAATTTTTATGGAGTAATAAATACCTTCACTTTGAGGCATTTATTGCCCAGCTCTTGCACATGAATCTGTTTTAAGGTATCTTTAAGCAATCAGTGTCTGAATCAGAATGAGAACTCTATTCAGCCCTCTTCAGATCACCCGATGGGCATGGGTGTTCAACAGTGTGTTTCAGTTTAATCACTCTGCCTGGACTTAGGAACATGGTACTGTATAAAACTTGAAAGCCTAAAGTGTGAATACAAACATAATAATTGACAAACTAAATTTTGTTATGTGGTGTGCTAAAGTGAATAGAACATTAGCATAATAATCATACGATTTTGACTTTGGCCCTAGCTCATGATTTTGGGTCTCACTTTCATTACAGGAGGAGTCTGAACTAGGTTTATTCTTTCAAAATGCCCTTTGCTAGGTGTTCATGTCTACGCTGACAAACCTTGGACTCATCAGTGACCAAACAGGTTGGGCTAAAGGCCATTATTTTGATTATTTTTCTCTTAAAGAATTCCCTTCACAACAATATGTTCTGTGTAGATCTAGAATTACATATTTACAGAGCCATAACGGCTCTTTAAGTTTATTTTGCCTGGCTCCTTCCCTTCCTAAAGAAGACAACAGAAGCTGGAGAAGTAGCTTCCATCAGTTCGTATTTCAAGGCAGCAATCTCCTGTCTCTGAAGATTCAAAGCAGCACATTTTACATTTTAATCAGCAATGCGGATGTATAGAATTGGGATTGAATATTGTTTCTTATAACCCCTTAGAACTGTTAGTTTTGACAGAGCAATCAAATTATTGTTGAGAGTAAGATTGCAACTAAAAAGAAACAAAACAAAACTTCAATAGAATGCTAGTTTGGAGGACCCTTAAAGGTCATGTCAACTGAAAAAGTAGAAGGTCATAACTGAAAAAATAGGAATGGGTACTGAAGGACATGAACACGCTGAAGAGATTCAGTGCTTTACTGAAGTGTGAAGAGTCCCTACAGCCTGGCGGGGACTTTTTGCCCTATTTAAAAATACAGCTAAGTTTAGAGTTCTCTGTGGATGACAAGAGCAATCTGTCATTTTAGTGTCTTCTCCCCCAAGCCCTCCCACACCAAGGGTTCTTCGACGCTGAGCGTGCACACCCGCCGCGAGGCTGCTATTCCCAAGTGCCCGCTTAGCCAGCTCGCTTGGGACGAGCTGTGAGCGGGTGGCGGCAGCCTGTTGATCCCATTTCCTCCGGCTCTGGTCCGGGTTAGGGAGTGGCTCTCCCAGGACCTCCAATGTTTTCGTGCTCGGGCACTGGTGTTCACATGGTTTCAGTGCATTGTTTTCTTCCAGGCAGTCTCGGTTAGCGCTTCGGTTTAGACATTTATTTTGCACTCTGTGGTCTTGGGCTGCGTGTACTCTCTTGTTTCTGCGCTCTCTCCACGCCCTTCCCAGTTTCCTGTTAGCCAAAGGGATCGCTTTTTCTGAACGAAAAGTTCTCAGAGCGGAGTGGAACCTCCCGGAAAATGCTCTTCTCTTCCGTGTGCGCCGGATGGAGGTGGGGGTGGGCCAGGAACTAAATACCGCGGTCGGGAGAGCTGAAAGGACCCGTACCCCGAGGCAGAGGCGGGAGAGGTATGGTTCATCGGAGATGCGCTGAGGGGTCGTGAGACGGGGGACAAGGGGCAGCGCCCATCCATCCGGGGGGCGGAAGGGACTTTTATTCAGCGGGAACTGTGCGGCGAGGCCCAAGGCTCTGGAGAGATTCTAGGTCTAGGGGGTGGCAGGGTGTACCCAAGGGAGTCGGGAGGAAGCTCTAGGTTCCCTTTCTACTCCAGGGGCCGTTCTTGCCCCAGGTGCCCGTGAGCCGAGGGAGGGAGCATAGCCACTGCCCGGCTTGCGGGGCTGGGCTGCGGAGGTTTCCTGTCCCTCCCCCGCCCCCCACTCCCGTCCATCCTGGGGACCCCAGGCCCCAGGGGGAAGTGGTAGGTTGCCCCTGTCACTCTGTCACTCCCACCCTCTCTACCCGTGCAGGTCGTATTCTGGGTCAGGAACCCTGTAACATCCCGAGGCTGGGTGCGCAGGGGGTCCCTAAGCGGGCCAGGGTCCGCGTCCCCTGTGCCCCACTGAGCTCGCCGCTCTGGCCGGAACCGGGCGGAGGGGCCTGGAGGGCCGCTGCCGGGAGGGGGTCTGATCCCCCGCGCCCCTTCGCCTGCGGGGGCGGCTGGGAGAGCGGAAGATGGCGGCTGCGGCCGGGCGCGGGGCTCTGGGCCCGGCTCGGACCGAGCGCACCCACTGACCGCCGCCGCCGCCCCCGCCGGGCGGTGCTGTGTCCCCGCAGGAGTCGGAGAGGATGGCCGGGGCCGGCGGCCAGCACCACCCTCCGGGCGCCGCGGGAGGAGAGACCGCCACGGCCGGCGCCGCGGTCACCCCCGCCGCTGCCTCGGCGGGGCCCGGAGACGATTCGTCTGACAGCGAAGCGGAGCAAGAGGGACCCCAGAAACTGATCCGCAAAGTGTCCACCTCGGGGCAGATCCGGACCAAGGTGAGGCGGGCCTAAGCGCGGCGTGGAAGGCGGGCGGCTTCGGGGTGGGGAAGAGGAGCTAGGGCGCCTGGGGCTCTAGGAGCGCGCCGGCGATCCCGGGAACGTGGGGCACAAGGTGAGGGCGGGGCCTGGCCCGGGGGCGGGGCCGGCGGAGCTGGACCGCCGCGCGGCAGGAAGGGATTCCCGGCCCGGGGCCGGAGGCCGTCAGGGTGGGCTCCCGGGGAGCTCGGCGGCCGACTTGGAGGAGAAGGGAACCAGCGGCTCGGCGGGAGCGTGGGAAAATGCTGAAGCGCTCTTGAGAGTTCCCACTCAGGGAACTTAGAAGGACTGTTTTTTTTGTCCTCCCTGAGTGCAGTGGTTTGGTGGAGTATGTGCCTTGCGCAGAGAGCCGAGTGCAGGCCGACCACCCAAAGATGCAAGAAGCCCCCCACCTTCCCTTCCCGCGGGCAGCAGCTGTCTCCTCCCTAGGACCACTCCAAAAGGGTGCGTGGGGAGGTGACAGCAAACAGCCCCCTTACCTCCCGCAGAAGCGAAGGCGCGACGCCTGTGTAAATGATGCTGGCGGTTAAACATACCCTGCGTGACACATCAGCAAGCCAGGCTATTGAGTCGTGGGTTCCTGCTGAGTGCAGGGTTCAGATCTTACCAGCCATGGTTATCTTAATGAAGATTAACCTCTTTGTGTTATATGGACATTAGCAAGCTGTGTTACTTTTATTTATGTAGCAGGTGCTTTTGACCCCTGAGGGCTCAAAGTTGGGAGTTTTAAACAGATCTTGAGCATATACATAGGAAATGCTTACCACACTGAAGGATTATTCATATTTTTCAGTTTTCATCATACTTTAAAAATCATCATACCTTAAAAGTCTGTTATCACTGGGGTACTTTAATGAGTTATTTGAAGAGAACCAATGAAATTATTGGGTTTGTGTGCTCTCTTTAAAAATAAACTTGCAAAAGTTAATTCTATAGTTACTTTTATGAGAATTTGTTTTTTTAAGGTCAGTGGACTCCTCCTATATGAGAGTAGAACTTTTATTATGTGTTTCTGAAATCATGCTTTTATTAGCCTGCCTCCTTATTTTGTAAAATAAATACATGTAAGCACATGCAAGTGTTAACAAGATGCACTTAGCAAAGAGTCAAAGATTGCCTCGGTCATTTTTTTTTAACTGCCCATCCTGTAACTCATTTAATAGTGACATTTCTTCATTTAATAGAATCTATGATAAGTTAAGGATATGGGTTTAATATATTTTGAGAAGATAAAGGCTAAACAAGATAGGGACTTTCTAACAGTGCCTTTAACATTTGAAATCTTAATTTTAAAAAAGTTAATAAAACTGTGTTACTAATGGGCAAAATGGCAGGTTTAAAAAATGGCATATTTTATAGGTTCTTATGAAATGGTTAAAATTCCAGGCAAACATATCAGAATTTACCAGTACATTTATACTACTTGAAAGAAAATTTAGAGATGGCTCTAATTTGAGTTAAGTTAAACAACAAATTGGGGGATACAATTAAAATTTGTAGGTCTCATGAATTCATGGTAATAGCTAAGTTTATATTCTTTAAATTTTATATTATCTATGGTTTGGGGTAAAGCATGTTTTCGAGACTAAGAATAAATTCAAAAAGCACATTTGTTATTGGTTTTCCATTTAACTTTCTAATAAAAATATTTAATGCATGATTTTTTCCATGATTAGAGAGGGATCATTAAATGAAATATTTCTTAAATTTCCCAAGATGTACTGAATTTCAGAAATTCTGCATTTTATACTAACTCAAGTTCATCAGCATTTTCATATACGAACACCTGAGATCCAGACCTAAATCTCCTGAGACTGGTGAGCCTCCAACTCTCCGCCTGACCCCCCACCTCAATCCAGACTGTTCATATATGCTACAGATTTCATCAGTTATATCTTTTTATCACACATACTGATTCTCAGGGAAGAGAGCTAGGGTAGGAAGGGGATTCATAGAGTGAGAGCTGCTAAATTTGATCCAGGGAAGAGTTAAGAGAAAAGATCTTTTAGAAAAAGACTATACTTGCTCGATCATCTCCACAGGCAAGATGGGAGAGTCTGGAAGAGAATGAGGCCAGGACTAGCCCGAGGCCTAGTGGTTTTTGAGACAGAAAGCAGTTCTGGGGCGCTTGGGTGGCTCAGTTGGTTAAGCCTCTGGCTCTTGATTTCGGCTCAGGTTTTGATCTCAGGTCATGATCTCAGGGTCATGAGATCGAGCCCTGTGTTGGGCTCAGCACTCAGCATGGAGTCTGCTTGAGATTCTGTCTCTCCCTCTCCCTCTGCTCCTCCTCTGCTCATGCTCTCTCTCTCTCTCAAAAGAAATAAATATATCTTAAGAAAAAGAAATCAAAATATTTCTTAAATGAATAACTTAAATGAATAATCTATATATTATACACTTATATGTAATGCTTCATATATATGGATATTATTATTATGAAAACATGGTACTTACTTTAGTTTCCTTGAAGAGCTTTATGGTCATGAAGTTGTTTGGTGAGTTTAGGTTTGGGGTAAAAAAGGCCACCAAAGTAATGACCTTATTTAAAATTGTTCTTTGTTGTATGGGCGCCTGGGTGGCTCAGTCGTTGGGCGTCTGCCTTCGGCTCAGGTCATGATCCCGGGGTCCTGGGATCGAGTCCCGCATCGGGCTCCCTGCTCCGTGGGAAGCCTGCTTCTCCCTCTCCCACTCCCCCTGCTCGTGTTCCCTCTCTCGCTGTGTCTCTCTCTGTCAAATAAATGAATAAAATCTTAAAAAAATAAATAAAATGTTCTTTGTTGTAAATACTGGTTAATGTTTTAAATAATTTGAATAATCTCAAATTAATTGTGGCATTTGGAAAGTATCCGGGTTTTTTCTTACTTGAAATAAGTAATGCATGCATATAATAGGCTATTCAAGAGTGTGAGAGGATATTCAGTGATGGGAGGGTATTCAGTGAAAAGTAATCTCCCTCTCACTCCAGACTTTCTAATCTTCATCACAGAGGCAACTGTTGACATATTTCTTGGTATGCTTCCAGAAAATGTCTATGAACATACATATGTTTCTTTAAAAAGTACAAATGGGAACATTCTGTACACAATGCTGTGTCTTGTTTGGAGTTCTAATACTATCATTTCCCTAATGGCATGTGCACATCTACCTCATTCTTTTTAATGGTGGGAAAGTATTCCATTATGTTAGGTTGAACTAAATGAATTTGCTAGGTCAGTAGGTCAAAAATGGTCAAGGGTAGGTCAAAAATCGTCAAGGCCCTGGGAGGTCCGGAAACTGGAAAGATATTGGTGAAAGGGTACAAACTTTCAGTTACAGAGTGAATAAGTTCTGGGGATCTAATGTGCAGCATACTGACTATGGTTAATAATCCTGTATTGTACCCTTGAAATTTGCTGAGAATGTATCTTCAGCATTCTTACTTTTTATTTTATTTTATCTTATTTATTTAATTTATTTTTTATTTTTATTTGAGACAGAGAGAGAGAGAGAGGGAGAGCCAGGCAGAGGGAGAAGTAGGCTCCTCGCTGAGCAAGGAGCCCCATGTGGGACTCGATCCCAGAACCCTGGTATCATGACCTGAGCTGAAGGCAGCCGCTGAACAGACTGAGCCACCCAGGCGCCCCAGCATTCTCACTTTTTAAAGATTTTATTTATTTATTTATTTGAGAGAGAGAGAGAGCAGGGGGAGGGGCAGAAGGAGAAGGAGAGAGCTTCTCAAGCAGACTTCCCCCTGAGCGCAGAGCCTGACTTGGGGGTTGATCTCATGACTCTGAGATCATGACCTGAGCCAAAATCGAGAGTCAGATGCTCAACTGACTGAGCCACCCAGGCATCCCTAGATTTTAAGCATCCTTAAACACAAGCACACACACACACGTTAATTATGTGAGACACTGGTTATGTCAATTAACCTGATTGTGGCAATTATTTCACAATATGTATGTCTATCAAATTATCACGTTGTATACTTTATATATAATTTTGTTTGTCAGTTATATCTCAATAAAGCTGGAAAAAATGGTTGAATGTGGGAAATTTCATAACATGATATATCATTATTTAATTACCCAGTTCTCTATGGTAGGAAATATGGGTTATTTTAGGACAACACTAATCTCAGATTTGTTTTGTTTTGTTTTGTTTTGCAGTGGATATGATGACTTTTAAAGTAAAAAGTAAGACTGGCATGCTTTTAAAATTAGTGTGATTTAATAATAAAATTCTCCTGTACGTTTTAGTACCCTCCTCACACCCCCATTTTGTATACTCTTTGTTCTCCTTTTCATTTTTTTTTCCTGTTTCTTTGTCCTTGCTGTGTACTATTTTTCTATCTCTCTGTTTTTCACTTTTTTCCTTTCTCTGTATCAGCTAAGTAGAATTTTGGGTAGTCTCAGCTAGCTAGCCAGGTGCTAAACAGAAGATAATTTTACAGCTGCCTCTGTTTCCCCAAAGGAAAAAAAAATCCCTTACTTAAAAAAGTGGAAATGGTGCTGATGTGAGAAAGCCAATGGGAGCTGTAATTCATCCCTTGTCTTCCTCTCTCTTTATCCTTGGCTCTTATTCCTAATTCTTAGTTCTGTCTTAAGGAGAAGGTTGATTTTACATTCAGATTTACTGTTACAGAGAATTTCACAGGTATTTATTGAGAACGAGACATTCTGAAACAGCACTAGTATAAACTCAGACCACCTTGGTTTTGAACATGAATGTGAAAGAAGCTTTGTTTGCTTTTTGTTGGCTGATGAATACTGGGGCCCATGAATACAGGGACTGGCTGGAGGAACCTCGGTCAGATTTGTAGACTAAGATTGTTCAACCATCGTAAGCCACATGGTATCAACAAGTGAACCATCTCAGTGACTTTTTCAGACAAAAAAAATGACTCATCTCGGCAAAGGTCTTAAAGCTTCATGTGTCAAAAATGTCTCCTAATTAGGTTTATTGTGCTCTCATTGATCTGGCATTTCTATGTCTTCTTACAGTTAATTTGGAATATTGATGGGTCTTTCTTTTAATGGGTCTTTAAATTTAGGTGAAACATACCTAACCCCTGGAAAGATATTCAGAACTTTGCAACATTATATCTGGATTAAGATATCTCTTTAAGCACATTAAGAAAATCGTCACCACAATCTTCAATTAGTACCTTGGTTTTACTTTAACATGAAGGATGTATAAATAAATTCTTGTACCTTTATGGTGAGGCAGTATATGGAAATATTGATTTGTATTTTTCACTGCCTAATGAGATGCAGTTTGTGCAATTGAAACATTATCTTTCACTATAACTGTAGTTAGAGTAGTCTAGGGAAGACTTGCTCAGCATTTTTCAAATTGTAAGTGGCAGCCCCTTAGTGGGCCATGATGGTTTACATATAACATTTGAAACAGAGACAGAATAGATTAGAAAATATTACTTAAAACTTTTAACCACAGTTCTGAGTGGAATTGTTGGATTGGGTGATGATCCAAGTATGAGGAGAAACAGAAACATGGCTAGAAGACTGTTAAGAAATGAGAATAAAGTAATATCGACAGGTTTATTGTTCAGGAGCTCAATAGGATATGAGAAGCAAGTAGGAATTTTAACATTTTGCTAGGTGATGAGCCGGCAGATATTTTGAATAACAAGAATAATTAACATTCATCTAGGGCAGAACTTGGTGAGCTTTTTCCGTAGGGGTTCAGATAGTAAAGTTTTAAGCTTTGTGGGCCATAAAGTCTGTGTCAAAATTACTCAAATCTACTGTTGTTCTGTGAAAGCAGTCATAGACAATACTTAAATGAATAAGTGGGGAGATAAAACTTTAAGGACACTGGAATTTGAATTTCATACAGTTTTCAGGTATTCAGAAATATTCTTCATCTTCTTTTTTAAAAAAGCCATTTAAACATGTAAAAACCTTCTTCACTGATGGGCTGTACAAAATCAGGTGGCCAGAAGAAAATGGCCCATAGATTTGGCTGGTGGGCCATAGTTTTTTGACCCCTCTTCTAGGTGGTGGAAAATGGTACAGTTCGGTTTGCCAAGCACTGCAAACTTAAGGTGCTGCTCGATGCAATCAGCATTTAAGGGACCAAATAAAGCTAGATTTCAATCCATTTAAAAATCTCATCTTCGTAGAACATTTTATTTTTAGCTTGGTTTGCGTCTTTGCTTCCATTTTAATGTGAACTAAATATAGACTGGAAAATCTGAGTCCTGGTACAGTAATACATGGTATAACAGCTTTCTTTCCATTTTGATTACAAGTTAAACATGATATTCCGTTATTAAAGATAAGAGACATAATAAATAATTTACTAAACCTTTACATATAACTTAAGATGCCTTATTTGAAAGTATCTAAATTTAGAAAGCTTTTGCTTAGTTTAAGGTTGCATGTTTGCTGTTGTGGTAGGAGTGACAAAAGGTTATATGACACGACCATTGTCAACCACCCAGGGCTCCTGTTTCCAGGGTACAGGGTTTCACTCATATTGGATTTGTTAGGCTTTACTTACTCAGGAAATGTGTTTATAAGCAAAGGTTTTAATTAAAGAGAGTTTGTTTTATATCTAAGAATAGACCTTTGAAAAAGGCCATAACATGTTAGTACATTATTTTCCCTTGGCAAATTTGTGTGGTTTTGCTGGGTATCGAGTATATTTCTCTGTGAATATTTAGTCACTTGAAACACACTTGTATTTTTGATTTGGTTAAGTGGCTTAAAATGGTCAATAATCATTATTGATAATAGCCTTAATTTAGGATTCAATTCACGTTGTTTCTGTTTTAGGTAGTCGTTTATTTATTTATTTTTTTCAAATGAACATATATAGTAATAATTCCCTCCACCTTGCTCTTTGTTATGAGGATATTTGGAAGACTATCAGGCTCTTGTTTTATACCAAAGAAATATGATTAACTTTATCATGTTTGGAGCTGGAATTTCTAACCTTCTCTCTGTGCCATTTGAATCCTACGACTTTTTCAAACCACCAGCATGTGATTTACTATAATAAATCTTTTTGTATAGGCTTGGGGTATTTATGTCAGAAATTTTAAAAGTCCTCTCTACTTAGCATTTTATTGTTTACAGAGCGGTTGTCGTAACTGAATAAACTGAATACGCATGAGCTAATTTAACAGTTGTGCGAAATTGCCTAAATTTTACAAATGCTAAATCTGAGACTCACTTTAATATCTGCTGAGTAAATGGCAGGCTGGAACTCAAAAGCAAGACTTCTAACTACTGTACCATTATTCCCTGGCACAGTGGACCCAATGGTAGGTTCTAGATTCCTTTTTTTCAGGAGTTCCATAAGCTTCTTGTTTTTTTTTTATTATTTCTTTTTATTATTATTTTTTAAAGATTTTATTTATCCATTCATGAGAGACAGAGGGGGAGAGAGAGAGAGAGAGAGATTGAGAGAGAGAAGCAGAGGGAGAAGCAGGCTCCCAAGGAGCAGGGAGCCTGATGCAGGACTCGATCCCAGGACCCTGGGATCATGACCTGAGCCGAAGGCAGACGCTTAACCGTCTGAGCCACCCAGGTGCCCGCTTCTTGGGTTTTGAAGCCTTACCTCTACAGGGTACAGACCCAGACGGAGGCAGGCAGTCTCCACCTCTCTCCCCTCCTCGCCCTTCCCCCTCCCCCTCCCTTTCCTTCTCCAGTCCCTACCCCTTCCTCTTCCTTCCTGTCCTGCCCTTTATCAATTTGTTTAGTCTTTAAGCATATCTCTCACCAGTGTTATGGATTTTATAATGTCTTTTTGCATTTGAATCCCATGTTTTTAGTGACACGTTTAAGAGTGTGTGTTTGCAAAGTGAATTTCTGAATAAAAAATTTCAGCTGAAATTTCTCCTGATTTTAATTACTGTGAGCAAAATCATAGAACCACTTTGAAAAACATCTTTAGAAGGACTAATTTTGAAGAAATCCTTTTAGGTAGCTAACTCTGCAAATAGGTTTTCAAAGAAAACTGTTAGTTTCACTTCCATAAGGTAAGATGCTATTTTTAAAAGGTCATGATATAGCGTTAAAAAGAATTATATAGGGTAATTTTCCATGTGGCCTATTAAAACATAGTTGAGGAAAAAGTATGCGTAAAATTTATTTTTAACTACTTAAGGGATGGGAATGACATTTGGGGTGCCATTTTCTCTATTTTATTTAAATGAGAAATTTTGCCGGGCTGTATACCTGAGCAGGCATACTGTTTTGACTTGGATTGTTTGTACAAACTCATATAGTACTTTAAAAATTACAACCGGGGTGCCTGGGTGGCTCAGTCAGTTAAGCGACTGACTCAGGTCATGGTCTCAGGGTCATGAGATTGAGCTACGCTTTGGGCTCAGCCCTGAGTGTGGAGCCTGCTTAAGATTCTCTCTCTCCCTCTCCACCCCCCGCCACGTTCTTGCTCTCTCTCTAAAAAAAAAAATTATAACATTAAAATAATGTTATAATGTAAAGTTAGATATCATTAATATATAATAAATATAAATTTTATATATGCTTACATATATAAATACATGTAATGTGTGTTATATATGCTATATGAACAAAATATATAATTATAATATAATGTTTTATGAATATGTTATATACATGTTACATATATGAACATATCTCTGTAGTTTGTGAAGCAGAATGGTAAAATGAGCAGCCCTGAATCCAGTGTAGGAACTAGAATGCTTTCAGTACCATACATCCACCTGTGTGCTCCTTTTCTTTTTTACTCTTTTGTTGCCCCTCAATTCATTCAAAAAGATATTTACAGTGTTCCAAGCACCCTCATATGTGCCAGGGATTGAGCAATAAACAAAATAGACAAAAACCTCTGCCTTCATGGAGTTCACATTTTAATGCAGGGAGAAGTTATGAATTTATAAATATGTAAAATGTGTAGCATATTAGAAGGTGAGAAGTGCTGTAGAGAAAAAACATGAGCGGTGGATGGGTAGAAAGGGGAAAGTTCTTCCTGAGAAGGTGACATCTGAGCAAAGATCTTGAGGGAATGAGCCATGGACTTCTGAGGGAAAAGCAAAGTAGGCAGAAGGAACAGCAGATGCAAAGATCAAGAGGCAGAAGCTGTGATAAGGAGGGGGTCAGTGGGTCTGAAGTTGGGGGTGGTGGGAGTCAGGGGGAAGCAGGTAGAAAGTTGGAAGTAGGTTAACAATGTCAGAAGTAAGGTGGTACTATAGAGAAGAGTTTGTAGCCTGGGGTTCATGCATTCCATAGCATGGATGGGCTTTGGAGGGCTCCCCAAATTTTATATCTGTGTGTACATCCCTCAGAAGACTAAAACCATTGATTTGTAAAGGGGAATTGCAGGACGGACAATAAATGATAGATGAATAAAATACACACATACTATAACCAACTGCTGTCATGGTCATTTGGAGAAATGCTAAAATGGGGGGTGGGTTCAATGAAATGAATCGTGTTCAGTGGCATAGAATAGCAAGGTTCCTTTTGGGAGTTAGTAGTGTTGGGTTTGCATCTTGGCTCTTTTGGGTACTATTAGGTGACCTTGGTCATGTGACTTAATGTGACAGAGAATGCTGTGCTCATCAGTTTCTGTTCCTCCTCTTCTTCCTGGCCCACCCTTGGATTTCATTCCCCCCTTGCAGATAGGTGGGGTTATGTAACTGAGTTCAGGCCAGGGGAATATGGGTGGGAGTGATGTTTGTCATTTGGCTTCTAAAGCCTTTTATGGGACTCTGTGTTTTGTCTCTTCTCTCACCTGCCAGCTAGATGTAGATTATCTAGTGAGAGGAGCTTGGATCCTTGAATGACTTCATGGAGCAGAGCCTCCTGCCCCTAAACCTCATGGGTCACACTGGATTGTGACACTAGAAGGAAATAGACCTTTATTGTGTTAAACCTCTGAGATTTGGGCATTGTTTGCTGTATCAGTTAGCATACTGTGACCAATACACTTCATTTCTGTGAACGCCAGCTTTCTCATTTGTAAAATGGATATAGTGATTTCTGCCTCATAGGGTAGGTAAGTAATGAATGATAAAGAAATATACCATATCCTTCGGTATCCTTGATTTTTATAATTATTTTTTTAAAATTGGTATAAAATCTGGATAACTCAATTATTCACAATACATGTATTTTCTAAATACTTAATCAGTAGGGTATATAGACTACTGTTCTTTGTTGACTTTTTAAAAAACCTGGGGTGCCTGGGTGGCTCAGTTGTTAAGCGTCTGCCTTCGGCTCAGGTCATGATCTCAGGGTCCTGGGATCGAGTCCCACATCGGGCTCCCTGCTGGGCAGGGAGTCTGCTTCCCTCTCCCACTCCCCCTGCTTGTTTTCCCTCTCTCGCTGTGTCTCTCTCTGTCCAATAAATAAATAAAATCTTAAAAAAAATAAAAAAATAAAAGACTTGATAAGATTATTATGGTTTTATAGACCATTATTTTGTCATTAAAAATAAAATGTATTTGCTACCATGAAGGGCCCTTTGGACTTGTGAAAACTCACACTGCAAGAGCGATGAGGATAGGCTTACTCTACTTGATGATTTTAGCTAGGGTCAGCCTTGTTTCTAGAGTAATGTATGTTACACATGTCTTATGGAAGAGTACTTTAATAGGAACGAGTGACCACTTTAGAGGTGGTAGTGGAAATAATTGGCCAGGTAGGTTCTTAGGTGCTTTTGTGGCAAATCTACTTTACCCTGGAATAATCTTCCTGACATCTTCCCTGTCTCCTCAAGTCCTATTTACGCCTCAGTCCACACTATCTGGCTTTTGCCCCAACCACTTCATGAAAACGTCTTTTGCAAAGGTCACTACCATCTAAATGCTAAAATCCAGTGGTCTCTTTTAGTTTTCACTCAACTGTATTTCGTGCCAATTTTGATGCTGTTGACCATTTTTCTCACATCTTTCCCTTTTGTTTTCAAGGTTTGAATTTCTCTTATCTTTCTTATTAGCTTTTTACTGCCTGTCCATCTCTAGCCCTGACTCCTTTGGCTAATGCTAAATGTTTTTGTTTCCTAAGATTCTTATTCTGTTTGCCTCTGTCTTAGTTAATGTGATCGATTAGATTAGACTTCCATGAGCAGCTGTACCAGTCTTTCCTTAGCCTGTGCTCTTTCCTGAGACCTGGACCTATATTTCCTTTGCCTACCAGTGCTGACTCTAGTGGGTCCTCTAGCCAAATCAGCCTTGACATTCTCAAACCCAACAGGTATGTTCACAATCTCCTCACCTACTGGGCACATTTTGCTTCACTACTTTTATATCTTACAGGATTTGCCTCCTAGTTAACTTTGACTCTTTATCTTGCTAATCATTTTCATTAACTCATTTGCTGTCAGCATATATGCATTCAGAGCCTACTCTGGCTGGGCAGAGTGCTAGGCCCGGTGGACCGAGCCCTGTGTGAAGCAGACACATGGAGCTTCTTCATGGAGCTCAGTCAGCAGTCACCAAATGTGGTCAATTCTGTTTTGTCATACATTATCTCATTTAATCTTCATAACAAAGCTGTTAAGTAGGTAGGTACAACTATTATATTCATTTTAGAAATGAGGAAACTAAGAATTAGAAAGTAACTAACTTGCCTAAGGTCACACGGCTCTCCAGTGACCGGCTTGATGCCTGGTTTAAAACTAAGATGATATACTATCCCTTTGTCTACTATGTGTGTTTGTTGTGAATTCATCCCTTTACTTTTATTTCTATTGCTACTTACCCTAACTTCATTTAACCTGCAAAATTTATCATTTCGATGTTTGCAATGGATTTCCTCTCTGGTCTGCTGCCAGAGTTATCTCTGTGAGAGGGAAGTATGATCATAACACATTTTGCATGAAACTTAGACATTGCCCATTACTAGTGGAATAAAGTTGAAATTTCTTAGCATGTCTTAGTAGGTCTTTCTCAGTTTGATAGTAAACTTACCTTTCTATTCGTTCAGCCAGTATTTACTGCGTACTGTTGTCGGTGCTGGAATAGTAAAATAACATAAAAAAATCCTGCGTACTAGATCTTAACATTCTATCGAAGGAGAAGTTAATACACATATACAAATGTGTATCAGATGTTCATAAGCATAATGAAGGAAAATAAGACAGGGTAAAAGGGGAGGGAGTGATGGGGTGGTGTATGTATGTGTGGAAGGTATTTGGGTTGACTAGGTCCAAAGAAGGACTCTCTTCGGTGAAGTGATTTTGAACAGAGATCTGAATGAAGTGACGTGAGCCATGCAGATATCTGGTGTTGGAACATACCAGGCAGAGTCAGAGCCATGGTACTCCAGTTGTGTTTTCTGTCACTGTCATCCTGTGGCTGATCATGACAAACTCTTCTCTGTTCCTAAAATAAGGCAGATACTGTGGTACCTCCAAGTGTTTTCACGTGATATTCGTTCTACCTGAAATGCTCCCTTTTCCCTATTTCTCTGCCTGATTTATTTATTTTATTTTTAAAAAGCTTTTATTTATTTGAGAGAAAGAGAGAGAAAGCAAGAGCATGGGGAGAGGCAGAAGGAGAAGCAGACCCCCTGCTGAGCAGGGAGCCCGATGTGGGACTCGATCCCAGGACCCCAGGGTCATGACCTGAGCCGAACGAAGGCTGATGCTTAATTGACTGAGCCACCCAGGCATCCCTGTCTGATTTATTTTTATGTACTATTATTTCCCAATATTTCTGAAAATATTTGAAGTGGCTTATGTTCAATATTGTGTATCAAGCTTAGGTAAAATATAGATAGGACTATGAGACCAAGAATGTTAGTAGGTTAGTCTATAAAGCAGGGTGTTTGTGTCCTATCTATCTATCTATCTATCATCTATCTATTGTTAAAGATGAGTTGTAAATTTGGCCCCAAGCTTCCTGGTAGCCAAAGCAACAAGATCATTTACAAAATTTTATTGTCAGGGAAAAAATTTTTTTTCTAGGTCCCAAGGAAATGTGTCTGTTAGTCTTCCATGTGGGAGTCACTGAGGGATGAAGTAGATGCTCCCCTCACCAATATCTGGGGCAGGATGGGATCTCGTGCAGGCCTGGTCTTTTCTGAGAGCAGGATTGTTAATCCAGAGGATGCAGTAGATTCAAGAGTAGGCGCTTTTGGAAGTTCTTTTCTGATCGTTTCAGTTTTCTTCGTGGAATAAGAAGCTAGATCATCAGCTGAGAATAAGATGGGGGAGAGGATCTTAGAGATCTAGGAAAGAAGAAAAGGTGTGAAATACTTGAATAGTAGAATGGGAAAGGGGATGGAGTAGAGACATGCAGTGTGAATATCAGGTGGCATTTCGGGCACACCTGAGGCAAGTGACCATGAATTGAAGGTAAGCGCCATCAGCCTGGCTGTGGGACCATGTTCAACTGCGTGGCTGTAGGCACAGAATAAATAGAGAACTGAGTTAAGCCAGGGTTGTGGTTTGGTTAAATAAGTATGGCAGAGCAAGAGGGGACAGGAAGATTGAAGGTGGATGCAAGGGAGAGATTACAATGACAAGCTCTGGAATTTATGTTGGGTAAAGAATGAGCACTTGAGACGTCTTAGGAAATGACTATGGGACCAAGTAGCTAAGGAAGGGTAGAAGAGAAAATCATTGCAAAGAATTAAATTTTAGCCACTCAAAGAAGAAGAGAGAAAGAAAAGAAAGTCTACTAAAAAAAGCTATAGAGTTCTAATTATTTTATTTAAAAATTTTTAAGAGGTGGAGAGGCAGAGGGAGATGGAGAGAGAGAATCTTAGGCAGGCTCCATGCCCAGTGCAGAGCGGGACTAGGGGCTTGGTCTCACAATCCTGAGATCACGAGCTGAGCCAAAATCAAGAGTCGGATGCTTAATTGACTGAGCCACCTAGGTGCCCCCAGTATTAATTATTTTAAATATGCTTTAAAAATAGGTTTTGCTGGGGAATGCTTTAAATGCTTTAAAAATAAATATGCATTAAAAATAGGTTTTGCTGGGGAAATCTCTGGATCATGTATGCATAGCTGGGGTCTCTTCATTAGTAAAATACAAAGAATATTTTACTTAGAACATGAAAATAGTTCCTCAAAGAAATAAATGGATCTGGGTTGGAATTTAAAAAAAACAATAACATACAAATGAAACCTTAACATGCATTAAGTAACCCATGAGCCCTAGTTCTAGTTCTTATTGATTAAGTCAAGAACCTCTCCAAGTTTTAGTTTCCTCATATTTAAATTTTCATAAGGTTCTTGTGAGGATTGAAGAGATAAAGTCCTTAGCTCAGTGCCTGGCACACAGTAAGTGCTAGTAAATGTTACCACATATTCAAGAATCTTGAGGGGCACCTGGGTGGCTCAGTCGGTTAAGCATCTGCCTTCAGCTCAGGTCCAGATCCCAGAGTCCTGGTATTGAGCCCCATGTCGGGCTACCTGCTCAGCAGGGAGCCTGCTTCTCCTCTGCTCATGCTCTCTCTCAAATAAATAAATAAATAAAATCTTAAAAAAAAAACCACACAAACAGAAGCTTGAGGTGAAGGGCACTCTTTCCAGAGGGTGCTTTTGCACTTAGAAGGATGCAAGGGAGTGAGGTGCTAGTGAAATCTTTGGTCATAGTGAAAATCCCTGTATGTATCCAGCCTTTGGCAGGCCAGAGTCTAAGCTGTGTAATTGTAAACCTTTTGGTAGGTTGATAAGGGGATGGAGATGTGCTCATAGATCTAGCTAAGATTCCACAGTAGGAAGGGAAGAATGTTGAAGGAGATTCAACTTTCCCATGTTATCATCATCCATACATATCACAACAGTGCTAAATTATTACCATTCAAGCATTCATGGTCTTTCCCTTCTTCTTCTTCTTTTTTAAAAATGATTTTATTTTGGGGCGCCTGGGTGGCTCAGCTGGTTAAGCGACTGCCTTCGGCTCGGGTCATGATCCTGGAGTCCCGGGGTCGAGTCCCATGTCGGGCTCCCTGCTCGGCGGGGAGTCTGCTTCTCCCTTTGACCCTCTTCCCTCTCGTGCTCTCTATCTCTCATTCTCTCTCTCAAATAAAAAAAAAAAAATCTTTAAAAATGATTTTATTTTTAAGTAATCTCAACACTCAATATGGGATTTGAACTCACAACCCCAAGATCAAGAGTTGCATGCTCTACCGACTGAGCCAGCCAGACTCCCCTCCCCTCCTTTTCTTAATGAGGAAGGCTTCTAATATGTTCTATCAGCTCCTTCATTCTCCTTTGTTACAGAGTACAATGGTGGATATAAGGAGGGGACAGGAAAATACTCATTCTATGGCATTATTACCTTCAGGGCCCCAGTGTGTGTGGTGTAATTGAGAAGCTGGAATGAATAGGGGAAGTCACATGTGCTGACATTCCTGTCAAGGCAAACTGTGAACATACATGAGACGTTCCCTGGAAAATTTTTAGTGAAGGGAGAGGACTAGGGTCCTACATGAGCAAGTAAAGTATGGATTATTGTCTTCACCGTGACCCCATTTATACCTATAGGCTGAGGTATAGTTTAATTAACCATCTATACAATATGAGCACATGATACATAAAACATTTAAATTATAAAGCAGTCATACACTCATATTCATAGCAGCATTATTCACAAGAGCCGAAAAGTAGAGGCAACTCAAATGTCCATTGACAAATGAATAAAAAACCAAAACTTAGTATATACATGCAATCGTCTTAAAAAAGGAAAGAATTCTGACACATGCTACAACGTGGATGAACTTTGAGAACATTATGCTAAGTGAAATAAACCAGCTACAAAAGGACATAAAATCCAACTTAGATGAATTACCTAAGAGTAGTCAGTTTCAGAAAGACAGAAAGGGTGGTGGTTGCCAGAGGCTGCGGGAAATTAGGGAATGGGGAGTTAGTGTTTAATGGGTTCAGAGCTTCATTTTTGCAAGATGAAAAGAGTTCTGTGGATGGATGGTGGTGATGGTTGCACAACCATGTGATTATACTCAATGCCACTAACCTGTACATTTAAATATGGTTAAGATGGTAAGTTTTATGTTAAGTGCATTTTGCCATAATTAAAACCAATGATAAAGTAGGCTTCATAGGATTGGCCCACTGTAAACTCAAATGGTATTACAAGATTTTTTTAGTGAGATAAAAATGAAAAATAAGTTTAAGAAATGTACAGAATATCATGAAAACATCAAGAAAACTATGAAACTTTGCTGAGGTACAAAAAGAATCTGGATGAATGCTGTAAGTTTTATTGGGTTTACCTCTAAATTTTACACAATTACAAATACATTTGCTATTTGAATTTGGGCTAACTTACTAAAATGATATGTAAGGTCATAAAATAATACATATTGAAAAGAAAGAGTAACAAGGGGGCCTTAGCCAATCAGATGTAATTAATTTAGCCCAAAGCTACAAAAACAATGAATGTGGCTTTGATAAGGGAATAAATTGAAAGATAAATGGAACAGAATTAAAAGTTCAGAAACTTGCCCATAAATATATAAGAATATACTTTACAATAATGATAATATTTCAAGTGGGGAAAAATGGATTACTCAATAATTCCTCTTGAGGCAACTGGCTCACCATTTAGTTAAAAAAATTGGAAGCCCAATCATTACCTCGCAGTATGGACTACAAACTTTCCAGATTTGATAAAGATCAAATTTATAATAAACAAATCATAAAAGTACTAGAATAAATAGAGGTAAGTAATTGCATAGTTTCAGGGTTGGAAAGAATTTTAAAATGTGACACTAAGGAAGAAAATAGAAAGTAAAAGCTTGTGGAATCCTGACATATTGAAACTCACCATATACTAAGTGACAAGGCAAATAATTTCTCAGACCTCTTCGGTGTTTAGCCAGAAAGATTATTTCTCATTCTTTGTTTATGATACAAATGTCCAATAATAAAGAACTGGTTACATTAATATGCTGTATCTATATCAAAAAATTCCGGGGCGCCTGGGTGGCTCAGTTGGTTGGGCAACTGCCTTTGGCTCAGGTCATGATCCTGGAGTCCCGGAATCGAGTCCCGCATCGGGCTCCCTGCTTGGCGGGGAGTCTGCTTCTCCCTCTGACCCTCTTCCCTCTCCTGCCCTCTATCTCTCATTCTCTTTCTCTCAAATAAATAAATAAAATTAAAAAAAAAAATTCCATCAAGTACACAGTATCTGGCAGGCATTTGATGTTCAGTAGGTACTAAGAGAGTAGATAAATGAACAAAAGCATCATCTTGACGTGGAAGGTACTCACAATATATAGGGCAGAAAAAAGAGATTGTAATATGTATAGACTCTGGGCCCCAGGAAAGGACATAACAGAGATATAGTGATTTCTCATTGTATTGTGGAATTATGGGTATTTGCTCTTTTCTTATTTCTTTTTTTTTCTTTTTTGTTTTTATTTTAATTCTAGTTAGTTAACATACAGTGTTATGTTAGTTTCAGGTATACAATATAGTAATTCAGCACTTCCCTACATTAGTTACCCTGTGCTCATCTCAACAAGTATACTCCTTAATCCCCATCACCTATTTAACTCATGGGTTTGTTCGATGTAATTAAGTCTGTTTCTTGATTTTTCTCTTTCTCTCTTATTTTTTTTCCTTTGCCTGTTTGTTTCTTAAATTCCACATATGAGTGAAATCATATGATATTTATCTTTCTCTGATTTTGCTTAGCATTGTACTCTGTAGCTTCATCCATATTATTGCAAATGGCAAGATCGCAATCTTTTTATGGCTGAATAATATTCCATTATATATATATATGTTCTTGATATATATATACATATACACACACACACACACACAGACACACACACACATCACATCTTCTTTATCCATTATCAATTGATGGACACTTGGGCTACTTCCATATCTTGGCTATTATAAATAACACCACGATAAATATAGGGGTGCCTATATCCCTTTAGTGTTCTTGTATTCTTTGGGTCAATACTCAGTAGTGTGATTGCTGGATCATAAGGCACTTCTATTTTTAACTTTTTGAGGAACATCCATGCTGTTTTCCACAGTGGCTGCACCAGTTTGCATTCCTACCAACAGTGCATGAGGGTTCCTTTTTCTCCACATCCTCGCCAACACCTGTTGCTTCTTATGTTGTTGATTTTAGCCATTCTGACAGGTGTGAGATGATAATCTCATTGTAGTTTTGATTTCCATTTCCCTGATGATGAGTGATGATGAGCATCTTTTCATGTGTCTGCGGGCCATCTGTATGTCTTCTTTGTAGAAATGTCTGTTCACGTCTTCTGCCCATTTTTAAGTTGGAGTATTTGTTTTGTTTGGTGTTGAGTTGTATAAGTTTTTTTATTGGATACTAACACTTTATCAGATATATCATTTGCAAATATCTTCTCCCATTCCGTAGGTTGCCTTTTAGTTTTATTGATTGTTTCCTTTGCTGTGCAGAAGGTTTTTATTTTGATGCAGTCCAATAGGTTATTTTTGCTTTTGTTTCCTTTGCCTCATGAGACATATCTAGAAAGAAGTTGCTATGGCCATTGTCAAAGAAGTTGCTGCCTATGTTCTCTTCTAAGATTTTTATGGTTTCAGGTCTCACACTTAGGTCTTTAATGCATTTTGAATTTATTTTTGTGTATGGTAGAAGAAAGCGGTACAGTTTCATTCTTTTGTATGTTGCTATCCAGTTTTCCCAGCACCATGTGTTAAAGAGACTGTCTTTTTCTCATTGGGTATTCTTTCCTGCATTGTCAAAGATTAATTAACCATGTAATTGTAGGTTCATTTCTGGGTTTTCTATTCTATTCTGTTGCTCTAGGTGTCTATTTTTGTGCCAATACCATACTGTTTTGATGACTACAACTTTGTAGTGTAACTTTAAGTCCAGAGTTGTGATGCCTCCAGCTTTGCTTTTCTTTTTCTAGATTGATTTGGCTATTTGGGGTCTTTTGTGGTTCCATACAAATTTTAGGATTGTTTGTTCTAAATCTGTGAAAAATGCTGTTGGTATTTTGGTAGGGATTGCATTTAATGTATAGACTGCTTTGGTTAGTACAGACATTTTATCAGTATTTGTTCTTCCAATCCATGAACATGGAATGTCTTTCTATTTCTTTGTGTCATCTTCAATTTCTTTCATTGGTGTTTTATGGATTTCAGTGTACAGATCTTTCACCTCATTGGTTAGGTTTATTCCTAGGTATCTTATTTTTTTTGGTGGTATTATTAAATGGGATTGTTTTCTTAATTTCTCTTTCTGCTGCTTCATTATTGGTGTATAGAAGTGCAACAGATTGCTGTATGTTGATTTTGTATCCTGCAACTTTACTGAATTCATTTATCAGTTCTAGCAGTTTTTTTGTGGAGTCTATCAGGTTTCCATGATATAGACTATCATGTCATCTGCAAATTGTGAAATTTTTACTCCTTCCTTGCCAATTTGGATGCCTTTTATTTCTTTTTGTTGTCTGATTGGTGTGGCTAGGACTGCCAGTGCTATGTTGAATAAAAGTGGCGAGAGTGGACATCTTGACATCCTGACCTTAGAGGGAAAGCTCTCAGTTTTTCCTCATTAAGGATGTAAGCTGTGGATTTTTCATAGATGGCCTCTGTTATGTTGATGTATGTTCCCTCTAAACATACTTTGTTGAGGGTTTTTATTGTTTATTTCTATTTTCAATTCTATTTTACAGGTTACACATTTGCTTTTGCAATAAGAAAAACCTTTAGCTTTTAAATTTGGAGGTATCTCATTACAGAAAGATGAAAAGATAAATTTTGAATTTTTATACACCAAAGGAATTCAAATACCACTCACTTTGTATTAATAAAACATCTGATAATTAGGTGGTGTAATACTTCCTATTAATGGAGGTGGATTCAACATTTCTGTAGGAATAATCAAAGATAGATGGTATTACCCACCTAGCAGTATGCATTAATTTTTCTGATTCTATATAAAGGAATAATTAAATAATAATTCAGTAATTTATTATTTGTGTAAAAGCAAAAACAAAAACAAAACCCCTACTGGTATGCTCTGTATTTATTGATATGATTATTATAAAGATGTTATTGAGATATTAGAAGCTGAAAGTCTGCATAACCTAATTTTTATAATAAGCAAAATGTTAAATATTGATAATAAAACCAGTAGTCCGTCAGACAGATTGTTGAAATTTGCCAGATTTGTAAATAGAATAATATGGCTGAACTTACCTTAAATATTAATTTAAAAAACTTGATAATAAAAAGCCTTGGCTATTGGTAGCATTTGTAAAACTTAATTGAACAAAAATTTTTAGTAAACTGTGTTGTATTGACAGAATACTAATAGGAACTTGTTTGATAAAATGTACCTCTTTTGTGAAAAATTCTGTTCTTCCAGCCCCTGAAATAGTATAAGCACATCTACTAGAAATTTTTTGTATGTAAAAACCATTGGAATGTATTTTGACACGATAAGACAAAACATATGGCCCAGGCCAGTGATGACATACATCCAATGACCGATAGTGAGATGCTGCTTTTGCATCACTGTGAGGTTAGAAGTCATACCTTCCCACGTCCAGCAATCTTTAGTGCAGCTTTGCTGGTGCTACTGTGTAACACAGCACAACATTTAGTACAGCTTTTCACACAATAAATAACACTACATACATGTACTTAACATTGTATTTGGTGGATCCTACTTCTTTATGGATTCCATATTTGCTAATTCGCCTACTCACTAAAACTTATTTGTAACTCCAAAATCAATACTTGCCAAGCTTTTGTGGTCATTGGTGGACATGTGTAGAGTCGGGAGAAATTTGAGCTGCTGCATGAACATATCACCAGCTGGGGTTGATCCAGGTGACAGTCTGCTTTCCCAGAGAGCAAACAAGTGACCTTTTTGTGATCTATTTAGTGAGACGTTTTTCACATTTTTGTGCACTTGTTGTTTAAAACTGGCCCCAAGCCTAGTCCTGAGATGCTGTCTAGAGTTCCTAAAATCGAGAAGGTTGCACATGCCTTAAGGCAAAAATAGGTGTGTTATCTAAGCTTCCTTGAAGTGTGAGTTAAAGTGCTATTGACCATGGGTTCATTGTTAATGGATCAAAACTAAATATTAAACAGGGCATAAAACAGGGCTAAGAATTGATCAGTTGATGGAATGGCTCACAGGAACTTAGCCCTTCATTTCCCCTAGGAGCTTTGGTTCAGTATTCACTAATTCGGTGTTCACAGAGACTGTAATTTTTAGTTTCTTGAGTTTTGAGGTATCTTTTTGTTGTTGTTCTATTCAGTATTTTTTATTAAAAAATTATTACTATTAATTAAATAATTAATTATTAAATTTTCGGTATAATGCATAAAATATTATGTTAATTTTAGATATACAACATAATGGTTCAATATTTTGTATTGAATATTTGTATATATTGCAAAATGATCACAATAAGTCTAGTTGGCATCCCTCACCATACATAGTCACAAATACTTTATTCTTGTGATGAGGACTTTTAAGATACACTGTCTTAGCAATTTTCAAATATGCAATATAGTATTATTAACTACAATCACCATGCTGTATGTTATATCCCCATGACTTACTTATTTTATAACTGGAAGTTTGTACCTTTTGACCCCTTTTACCCATTTTATAATGCCCCCCCACCCCATAGCCTTTGGCACCCATCTGTCTGTTCTCTGTGTCTACTAGCTTGGGTTTTTGTTGTTGTTGTTTTTTTTTTTAGATTTCACACATAAATGAAATCATATGGTATTTTTTTTTCTCTGTCTGACATTTCATTTAGCATAATGCCCTGAAGTTCCATCTGTGTTGTCACAAATGGCAAGATTTCTTTCTTTTTTTTAATAGCTGAATAATATTGCATTGTATGTATGTGTACCACATTGTCTTTGTCTATTCATCCATTGATGGACCCTTTAGGTTGTTTCCATGTTTTGGCTATTGTAAGTCATGCTGTGGTGAACATGGGGGTGTATGTATCTTTTTGAGTTAGTGTTTTCATTTTCTTCAGATTAAACACCAAGAAGTGAAATTGCTGGTTCATATGGCAGTTCTATTTTTATTTTTTGAGGAACCTCTGTGTTTTACATAGTGACTGCACCATGCTACGTTCCCATCACAACTTCACCAAAAAAATGTTATTTATTTCTTGTTTTTTTTTAAGAATATCTGTTCTAACAGATATGAGATAATATCTCATTGTGCTTTTGATTTGCATTTTCCTGATGATTTGTGATGTTGCGTACCTTTTCACATACCAGTTGGCCATGTGTATGTCTTATTTGGAAAAATATCTATTTTATTTGTTTGTTTTGCTATTGAGGTTCATGAGTTCTTTATATATTTTGGATATGAAGTCCTTATCAGATATATGATTTGCAAATGTTTTCCCCTTTTCATTTTTCATTTTTCTGCCTTTTCATCTTTTTAGTGATTTCCTTTGCTGTTCAGAAGCTTTTTAGTTTGATATAGTCCCACTTGGTTATTTTTGCTCCTGTTGCCTTTGTTTTTGGTGTCAGACTCCAAAAAACTCATTGCCAAGACCAATGTCAAGGAGCTTACTGTCAGGGAATTTTCTTTTAAGAATTTTATGGTTTTAGGTCTTACATTCAGGTCTTTAATCCATTTTGAGTTAATTTTTATGTATGTTGTAAGAAAATGGTCCAGTTTCATTTTTTCACATGTGGTTTTTCAGTTTTTCCAACATCGTTTATTGAAGAGACTGTCCTTTCCTCTGTGGATATTCATGACTCCTTTGTTATAAATTAATTGACCACAGTATGTGGGTTTACTTCTGGGCTCTCTATTCTGTTCCACTGATTTATGTGTCTGCTTTTATGCCAGTACCATACTGTTTGGCTTGCTATAGCTTTGGAATCAGGCTCATGATGCCTCCAGGTTTGTTCTTTCTTGAGATTGCTTTGGCTTATTGGTATCATTTGTTGCTGCCACAGCAAGTTTATAGAGCATAACTACTGCAACTAACAATAATCAACTGTAGATTAAACTATTTCAAAGGAAAAATAACATTCATTTCTAAGTTTTTCTTTTCAAAGGAGACTAAAATGGTCTATGGAATCCAGTTTAGAAAATGTTTCTACAAGAAAACATCTATTAAAAAGCTTAACTTTGTTGAGTTTCTTATTTTTATTCCTCATGAGAAAAGAGTTATCAGAGACTTTTTTTTTTTAAAGATTTTATTTATTTGACAGAGAGAGACACAGCAAGAGAGGGAACACAAGCAGGGGGAGTGGGAGAGGGAGAAGCAGGCTTCCCGCTGAGCAGGGAGCCCGATGTGGGGCTTGATCCCAGGACCCTGGGATCATGACCTGAGCCAAAGGCAGACGCTTAACAACTGAGCCACCCAGGCACCCCTATCAGAGACTTTTAAATACTTTTTATTATTTATGAAAGCAGAGTCAATATTTGAGTTGAAACCAATCACTTCAGAACCCATCAAATCAGAAGAGTATATCCCGAAATCTGTTCTGTCAGAAGAGAAACTAGTTTATGTTTTAATTTTCAAATCACTTCAAAAAAAGAATTTTGATGGTAGAACACAGAATTACTCATTTCATTAAGATGACCCATTTTTCTTTACACCAAGCACATATTTCACTTTGAGATAATCTGTTCATGTGATAGAAAAATGGCTTTTGTCCCAGAAAGACCATAAAAGCTTGAAACAACAAATAGATACCATTGTGTGTGTGAACACCAACACTTTACATTAGTTCTTAATCTTTGGGTTTAATTATTAATTACTGCTACAATTGATCCAACAATTAATAATACATTTCTTGCTTCTGTGTTGATTTAATTTAAAAGGAACAACTCTGAGACTAGAGATATTCTTCGAGACAGAAGATGTGGTTTACTTTTGTTTTTATCAGTTACATTTATTTCTTTTTCCCTGTCATAATGACTCTTCTATGATCACCATTCACTGTGTGTATGAAATAGATTCCCAAAGCGGTCTTTAAAAATAGGGGCTGTGCTTTGCTCCTAGGAGTTCATATTGCTTAATGTCTGAATTATAAGAAACTCCTTTGTTATGAGGTCTCTTTCCATATGAAGTTCATATTTGAAGAATTAATGAGCGGGTATGTTGAAATGCTGATGCAACACAATTGCTCTTACCTTTGAAGCAGTAGAATGTTGTGGTTAAGAACATGGACTTTGTTTTTTGAGAAAGGCCTGGTCTTAAATCCCATTTGTCTGACTTAACTGTCTAAGTGACTTCGGGAAGTTACTTAATCTCTCTAAAGCAGACTCACCTGTAGAATTGGGAAAATAGTAGTACCTACCTCATAGAGTTGTGAGGATTTAAATGAGATAATAGGAGTATTGAGAATAGGGGTTGGAACATAATTAGTACTCAATGGAGGTCAGTTATATTAATATTAAAGCAAATAGATAATGTACCATAGCAAGTTTGATGATTAAAATAAAATCAGCATCTAAAACAAAATTTACTCTGTGATGGTCAAGGAAAAAAAAGTTTCCCTTGCAAGGAAACATAGATCTGCTCATTGTCATCAGGCAATGGCAACTCATTAGTTCCGTTTTAGAGTAATTTCTAAATTTACTGGATTGTGAAATCTCATTATGAAAGCGTAGATAGGGCAGTGTCTTTTTGGAGTTTTGTTTATTTCAACAGCTTATAGAACGTAGTGCTTTTAACCAATGAAATTTTAAATAAAGGAAAAGGTCTCTTTAATTAGTAAGATTCCTTCCCTTCCCTCAGATGTCCCCTCAGTGAGACCTGACTGGGCAATGCTCTCCAAAATTGCAACTCCCCACCCCCAGCCTGGCATGCTTCAGTTTCTTTCCCTCTTTACTTTCCCCTCATCACTGATCACCATCCGATACCTATATAGTATGTTTATTTCTGTATTGTCTGTCTTCTAACACTAGAATAAAAACTCCACGGGGGCAGGAATATTTGTTTTTTTCCCTGCTCTATCTCTGGTACCTAGAACACTGCCTGTTACAAAGTTGTTGCTTAAAACATCTTTGTTGAATGAATAAGGGAACAGTTCTAGTTTTGAGAAATTCTTTTATATATTTTAGTTGTGGTGGTAATATTCAGCCTTCCCTTTGGTATCTGTGTGGTAGAGGTAACTTAGTTTTAGACTAGTATCCTGCCCAATAGACACTCAATATTTTATATAGCAAGGTATGCAGCATATTAATACCTTTTTTCTTTGCTATTTATTAAGGGTTCATTCTGTGCTGGAAATACAAAACTAGTAGAACACAGTCCCTTCTTGTAGGGAATGGGTGGGCAGACAGCCTGTATACAAATATATACAGTAACGGATGCATGCTCTAACAAGGCAAGCATAGAGGGCGCTCGCAGGCAGATGGGAAGACTTCCAGAGGAGGCCATATTGAACTGAGTCTGTTTTTTTATTATGTTCAATTAGCCAACATATAATACATCTTTAATTTCTGATGTAGTGTTCAACGATTCATTAGTTGCATATAACACCCAGTGCTCATCACCACAGTGCCCTCCTTAATACCCATCCCTCCACCCCCCTCCCTTCTGTAAATCTCAGTTTGTTTCCCAGTGTGCAGAGTCTTTCATGGTTTGTCTCCCTCTCTGATTTCTTCCCAGTTTTCCCTCCCTTCCCCTGTGGTCTTCTGCTCTATTCCTTATGTTCCACATATGAGTGAAATCATATGATAATTGACTTTCTCTGCTTCACTTATTTCACTTAGCATAATCTCCTCCAGTTCCATCCACGTCGATGCAAATGATGGGTATTCATCCTTTCTGATGGCTGAGCGATTTTCCATTGTATTGAAGAATGAGTAATGGAAGTCAGGCCCCAAGGAAGAAGTGCATCCTAGCAAGCTTCAAGTGTGCAATGACTTTTTCTCCTGGTCCTCTGCTATATGAGTCCTTCGCTACCCTTGCTTTAAAACACATTTTTGTGTGTGCGTCCACTGAATTCGTTGAACTTTTTTCAGGAGTTCTCATAGAAATTACCGCGATGTTTTTGTTAGATAGGAAAGACTAATCAGAAAATTTAGAAAGTTCTGTTTATGCTTTTATTATGGTCTAATACATGTTTTGAAAGTAACGATTATTTTTCTTTTCATTATAGTCATTATGGTTTTAAGGTACATAGAAAACAATCACAGTTGAAGCGTGCTGATTTATTTGCTTTTTTGTGTTTTGGACATAGGAAATTATTACTGAGTTAAGTGTGTTCCTTAAAGAGTAATGAAGGCGTATTAAGTAGTTCTTCAGAATCTGATTTTTGCCACAATTAAACACTACTATTCTTACAGTTTCATGTCTTCGATAAGGTCACCACATTTACCAAGACTCTCTCCTGAGGATGATTAAAGTTCAGGTTTCTCACTCAAAAATCAGCTGTGAAAAGCACTAGATTTTATCTTCCCTTTCTTCTTTGAGTAAATTAAAGGAAATATTTGTAAACTCTTTATTTATCGTGACATATTAAAATAACTATGAAGATGACACTTGAAGCAATCCACATTATGGAAAGGGGGAAAAAAAAGGCGTCTCTGCCCTACCTTGGCATACAGACTATAACATAACTGTGTATCTGCTAACTCAGATCAAGTTTCAAAACAGGCTGCCTCCAGTACCCATCCATCCGCTCTTCCCCTAACACCTTGAATATAGGTACTATTTATGCACTGGGATTACAAAGGTAACATTTTAACTACATTTTAACTATTCACTATCTGGTGTAGCTTTCTCATGTTGAATAATACCTCAAAACTTCTAATACATGCATGGTTTGATTTAACAGAACAAGTTGTGGAAAAACGAGATAGACTATCAGAAAGTAGATGCCACACCGGAAAGGAGTAGTACCTGGTGCTCTTTTCATATCTAGCAGTAGAGCAGTGATGCGTTGTAATGGATGTTGCCTGGGTTTTTAAGGCATATGGACCCCACTGCCTCTTACACATACCAATGGTATGATAGTAAGTGAGTTAGTGAACATCTTCGAGCCTCGGTTTTCTCATTTTAAAATTGAGATGAGTAGATCACTGTTCGTGGGGTTGTTATGAGGATTAAATGGAATAAGATGCAAAAGTGAGCTTCAACTCGCTCGTCTGTTTCTTTTGAACTCTTTCCTGTGTTAGATCTGATTTCTGCAATTTGTTATGTTGACATTATATTTACTAGTGGTGTTTGAAAGTGTAAGAATCCCTCCAGTTTGGCAATACATTTAGAATATTCATTTTCGGGCTGGCAGGTTTGTGTGGTGGTTATGCCGCTGCATTGTTTCTCACTGTTCTAAAGCAAAAGAACTTTATAACTAAAATATTTACTTGATCATGAAAAGTGCATCTCTTGGGGTGAAGGACATCAATGAACATGAGATCTAAATGTAAAAGTGCAGTAAGTACTTGGCTGACCTTCCACTCTCATTGTTTTTGCATGCTTGTTAATCTATAAATAAAATCCTGTCATTCTCATCCCTTCATTTGCAAATCTTTCAGAAGTCCCTTGGAAATTGGGCCCTTAACACATCTGTCCACTAGTCTGCATTGCTTCTGCCTGTTGTTTAGACTACTTAGATGTTATTTATTAGTGTCTGTGGGTTGCGGGAGCCACTAACTGAAATTTGTGGTGGGGGAGGTGGGGACTGTCCTCAGCCTCTCGCGGTGCTAATTTGATTACTCTGGTTACCACAAGAGCACTTGCTGCTACCTGTCTCTGCAGCTTCTTTCTACTCTTTTCTATTTTCAGGCTGCTGTATACATTTTACTCTTTGTCACCTCAGATCCTCCAATGTTAGCTATTTCCATCCTTGGATTTCTAGACTCCTAATTGAAACTCCCTATTTTTCTTTTTGAAGGCTCTCAACCTCTTGAACAATTTTAAACAACGTATAATATAGTCAGCTTTGAATCTTCTACAATAATAGCTTTTTCCTTTTAACACGAGCCCACGTTCAGCGTGATTCCACTTTTCATTTTGGATCGTTGCACGTAATCCTCTTATAACCTTTCTCTGGCAATTGCAGATGGTGTTTGTAAATATTGTACAAATGGTTTTTATAAATAAACTTCTCAAAATTTAGTCTGTGATTTTAAAAAAAAAACCACCCAAGTCCCTAGCCTCCAAGACATAACTTAAAATGATTACTTGACTGGTAAAATTGTTATTCATACTGCTATGGTGGAGAGGAAATAGTTCAATTCTTTATTGGTCTGTATAATAAAAGAATTATTGCTGTAGACCGAATGTGTCTCCCCAAAGTTCATATGTTAAAACCTAATACCCAGTGTGATGGTATTTGGAGATGGGGCCTTTGGAAGGTGCTTAGGTAGGGAGGGTGGAGCCCTCATGAATGGGATTAGTGCCTTTATAAAAGGGACTGCGGAGAGCTCCTCACCCTTCCTCCCCCCCCCCACAGGGTGAAAAGATAGTGATGTATGAACCAGGAAGCCGGCCCTCACTAGACACTGAATCTGCCAGTGCTTTGATGTTAGACTTCCCAGCCTCTGGAACTGGGAGAAATAAATTTCTGTTGTTTGTAAGCCCCCCAGTTTGTGGTATTTTGTTAGAGTAGCATGAACGGACTAAGACAATTACTATATAGCAAAAAGCAAAAAGAATTCCATGTGTATGTTTGGATGTATAATCTGGGCTAACGTAGTCATTTATTTTCTATTCCCTGTCATGGAAACTTTCTGCACTGGCCTTTTGGACAATGACCACCTGGAGAAAGAAGAGAAAAATCCACCTCCAACATAAAGCTGGAAAGCGAAAGACATATTTATATCAGTAAAGTGTTTTGTAGGAAAACATAACTTTTTTTTACTGTTCCTTTTCTAGAAATCTTACTGTTAGGGCGCCTGGGTGGCTCAGTTGGTTAAGCGACTGCCTTCGGCTCAGGTCATGCTCCTGGAGTCCCAGGATCGAGTCCCGCATCAGGCTCCCTGCTCAGCAGGGAGTCTGCTTCTCCCTCTGACCCTCTTCCCTCTCGTGCTCTCTATCTCTCATTCTCTCTCTCTCAAATAAATAAATAAAATCTTAAAAAAAAAAAAAAAAGGAACCTTACTGTTATTCATGCTTTCTCTGATGGTGACTCTGTTTCTATTTTCTGGGACCCTAAAATTTTAACATAGAATGTTGAGAATTTGATTATTTTCTCATAAGTAAGTTATGGATCTTTTCCAAGAATATGTAAGCAACAGAATATTGGTTTAAAGAATGTGCCATTTGGACGTGACAATACAGTTCATCCAAGGGAAATGGGTAAAGCCTGCTAATTAAAATAAGTTGATAATAGCTCCAGTTTCTGTAGTATTGACAAAAAAGTTATTGGTTATCAGATTGTTTTCTGTATATGTGTGTATGTGTAGGTTTTTCTTTTGGTGGTTTGTAATTTAAGACTTTTTTCTGTTAAAAGTCCTCTAACTTTTTTCGTCCTTAACTTTTATACAATATAGAATTATGTACCACTTTCTCTTTCTCCACAATGTTTATTTGCTCCCTTTGGCAACTCATTTCAGACATTCTTCTTGGTGCTTTTAAATTGCTTATATTTGTAATAATCCCTCCACTTGACCATTTAATAAATTCGGTAACATAGCCCTTGAGAAACCAGATAGTGTATAGAGAGACTAGCTGCTTCAATATTCTGCCCATATTATGAATTGAACACTTCTAAAAATAATAGACTATTTTTTTCTGATGTAGTTTAGATAACCATTTTATTAATACTTGAAAAGATGATGTTACAGACTTCAGCATAGAAATACATCATTAGGGAAAGTCTATGGCTAGGGCCTTTAAAAGTTTGCGTGGAACTTTACTATTGATTATTACTGGTGGCATTTGGCTTAATGTTGCAATACTAAAAGAATAAAGTCATTTACTCAAGAAATAAAAAGGTATTTTAATATTCATACAAGGAATGACAAATACAAGTTTCTGGAGATTATTTATTCGCAACAGAATTGAAATTGGAAAGCAACTTTTCACTGTCCTTGGCCCTATCCTTGAACTTTTATCTGACTAATGGAAATGTTATGGTGGTTTAAGTCAACCTATTTAGAAATATCTTAGGGTACTTTGACTTTCGATTCAAGGCACTCATCTGCTGTTGTGGCTAAAGGAAATAGAAAGGCCTGCTGACCATCCAGATTTAAATGTTATTTACTTCTATTTCAACCAGATACAATTAGGATAAAAATATCTAGCTATAGTGTGGGCTGCAAGGGTAGTTTGGGATTATTGCATCAGCATCCTAAGTGGTTTTCCTGATTCCTGCCTTGCTTCCCTATAATCCTATTTCTACTCTACAGCTAAAATGAGCTATTTATTTCTTTAAAGGAGTCCTATTTTTGGAAAAAAGAATTTAAAAAGTAAGAGGGAATAAATAGCCTTTCCTATGCTACCATCCAGAGTTCAACACCATGAACGTCTTGTCATGTTTGCTTCCATATTTTTTATTTGCTCGAATGAAAATTGCTGGATTGCTTTTGCAAAAATAAATATGGTACATGCAATTGTAAAGAATCAAAATGAATGCAGTAAAGTGCTGTATCAGCAAGGTTTCAATGCAGTAAACAGAACATTCTAGGTATTTTAAGCAGGAAGGATTTTAATTCTGGGTATTGGGTCCTCACCAAGTCCCCAAGAGGTTGGGGGAGTACAGATCAGAGGCCACCCCTGGACTGCCAGTGTTCTGATGCCATCCAAGGGTCAGGAGGCTGATGCTGTTCCTGGAAACACCTCTGTTGCTGTCTCATACCGGCGAATACTTTCAAGACTGGCTCATGGGTATTTTTTTCCCCATTATTTTAGGTTTGAGAATGTCTGTCTGTTGTCTTTATACATGAATAATTTGGCTGAATATCATATTCTTGAGTCCCATTTTCCTCCCCTCCAAATTTTGTTCCATTGTCTTCTGACTTTTTTATTGCAGAAAAATCTGAGAACAGACTGATTTTTCCCACATTGCCTTTTCTATCTGGATGCCTTAGTAATTCTTTCTTTATCCTTGAAGTTAAATAATGGCCTAGTTTTCCCTATACCCAAATAGAACAGTTTCTGTTTAACACTGTAATTTAGATTTCTTTATCCTCACCTATTGGTGCCCTCTGTCTTTATGTTTTTTGACATAGTGCATCTCATATAATAGTTAATATTTTTCAGATCAAATGTAAGACGATTAGGGAAGGCATTTAACTTTTCAGTTCCAGATTTATTCTCTACCTCATGAGGTGCTGGGGTTTCCCACCATATAGGTAGATGAGCAGTTGTTAAATGACATGAGCTTCTGTGCTCTGGAATAGGAGGTTGGAATGGGTGACCCTTAAGTTCCTTCCCAGCCTGGTTATTCCTTAATTAGTACTTTGTGACTTCCAGTATCAGCCCATAACTGGCAGTATTCTAGTGAAATCTTTGGTAATTATGTTTGATGTAATAAAAATGAATGAACTATTTCCAGTTCTTGATAATCTTTTAAAAATGAATTTCTGGATCAACTCATCTTTCAGAAATTTCCTCTAAGAGTTTTAGATTCTGGGAAGACTACTAAACTTGACTATTGTTAATGTCAGATCTGCAATATTAAGTTGTAACAGAATTTTTATGACTATTTTCCCCACCCTACATTGTTTTTTGAAGTCTGAAAGCTCTAGATTTCTGAGCATTTTCTATTAAGTGTACCCATTTTGGTTTTTACTTAAATTTCCCTCAGAAAATTTTATTCCCAAGCTATTTATCTGTATTTTACATATTATAGCTTCATGTAAGATTTTATTTGGAAAAAAAAAAGGCTTTCTTGAATTTAAGAGCTTAGAACCATGAATCTAGTTCATATCCCTTTACCATGAGGAAACTAAGAATCAGAGAAGTAGCTAAGGATTAGGCACAGCCTGGGAGTCAGAGCCTAACTCCTAATTTTTATGCTTCTTAAGCCACACAGTACTGGGAAACAAAAGCTCAGGTCATTCTTCATTAAAATTTTTTCATTTTATATATGTAACTTTAAATGCTAGAGGTAATTTTTTTTTAAATAATGACTATGGTATTTGCCAAATGGATTTTCTAATTTAATCATTCTTTCTGTATTTATTAGTTGCCATTCTACTAAGGAAATGCTTTCTCTTCTTTCCATCTATTTTAAAATTTGTTTTTGTGTATGTCAGTATGGACTCATGACTTCCTGTTGTACTCAATGGGTTCCAAGCTATTATCATTATTTATTTCCATGCCTGAATTCTTAGATCACCCAATAGGAGCCCTCTCAGGTTAGTTTCTCTGTTCTTCTGATATGTCCCCATCATTCTTAAGCACTTCTCTACTTTCTGGCATAACGAGCTATCCCAGAGATATGTTCTTTCCTTTCCCTAGCCTTAAGATAAGCCCTTTCTGCAAGAAGGCCTAAGTTCCTTTAAAAGGATCATAGAATTTAGGAATCAAGATTTGAGTATCCAGAGTGCTCATTAGTGTTGCAGTGGCGGTGTTCCCAGCATCCCTCCGAGGCCAGAGTTACGGACACATTTACATCATATTTATTTCTCTATCTCTTCCTATTGAAAACCATAGTTTCACACTGGTATTCTTCATTTTGGTCCAACAAGCACAAGTTTTGTTTAGGTCTTCTCCCTTTTTGGAGAATGAGAAACCTGGCTCTCATTATCCTAAATATATTTACTTAACAGATTAGTAACCTTTTTAAGACACTAGTCTCCCCGTATTCATAGTACTACCTCCCTAGTGTTTTTGCTGCTGCCCGGCAGGGGCGCCCTGTGGGAGGGGATTGGGAGTGGGCATTGGCCAGCCCGGGGACTCCCTGGGAGAGGTTAGACAGGGTGGTTAACGCCCTTGCCTGAGTGGCCAGGGGTACAGATAGTGCCCAGCCCTCTCCCCTGTAGGCTGCTCTGTGGTCTCTATGGCTGCCCGGAGTAAGATTAAGAATCCATGGCTGGCACATTAACATACCCTCTTCTTTTTGTAGACCCCATTTCCTTTCCTCACTTAATCCTTTACTCTTGCTGCCTTGGGCTCACTGTTTTCTGGGGTGCCTGAGCTAGGATAGACAGCTTTCTCTGTCTTTAAAAGCTAAGGAAAATACTGAAAACAGCAAGAAATAAAAGAGAGAGAGAGAAAAGAGAGAGCAGGAGAGTAAAAGAAATTAAAAACAAACCAGAAACCCATTATGTTTTCTCAAGAATTGTATCAAGTAAGAAATAAAACCAGAGTTAGTGTTACACCCAGCTTTAGGGAGCGTCAAGGACACAGAGAGGAACAGCCTGGGCATTCCAGATAAATGCGGTGACAACAGCAGAAGGCCAAATGCAAGAACAGATTAAGGTGAAGCCATGTTAGAAACTGATACCCAGGGGCGCCTGGGTGGCTCAGTTGTTAAGCATCTGCCTTGGGCTGGGTCATGATCCTGCGATCAAGCCCTGCGTTGGGCTCCCTGCTCAGTGGGAAGCCTACTTCTCCCTCTCCCCCTCCCCCTGCTTGTGTTCCCTCTCTCGCTGTGTCTCTCTCTGTCAAGTAAATAAATAAAATCTTAAAAAAAAAAGAAACTGATACCCAGATTTTAACAATGATCTTTACATAGTGATAGATCTCCTTGTTACCCATATTTATGTAAATATATTTAAAATTTAATATAAAAAACAGACATTTATACATATGTGTACTTTATATGTTTATAAATGTTTGGACCGAAAAGTGATTTAAGAAATAAGAAAAAAAAATTTTTGGATTATTTATTCACAGGTATATCTTAGAAGTTCTTTGCTGTTCATTTTATTGCTGTCCAAACAGAAATAGTACAATCTGTTCTCTTTTTCTTTGCTGCCACATTGTAGGAAATGATCCCATCTGCTATTCAGTGTTGTATAGAAGAGTGCTTGTATGTTTTTAGTTTAGGTGTAAATATTTAAAACTACCAGGATTTTTTCAGGAAGTTATTCACAATAGCCTCATTCATCTTAAAGAGTTTTACTATTTAAAAAAAATTGATACCAAGGTTAACTTTATATAAGCATAATAAGATGTTGTTACCTTGAAAAATGTATGTTACTGTATTTGAGTTTTAGCATAGTGGGGCATTGCCTATATTCTTTTCACTTTGAACAAACATTAAAATAACCTTTATGGTTATATTTGACCCCAACCAATGTATTCTTAGAATACAGTTTTACAGTTCACAATATCCTGTGTAGGCTGTGGAAGGATAGCTAAGGATTTGATTTTTTTTTTTCAGACTAGTAGTTTAAACATGCTAGATTTCTGTTTCCTGCAATATACCTATAATAATTTGGGTTGGCAATGTGCTAGCAAAATGACAAGGACTTTATATTTGCCTAGGTTCTGAGTATAACAGAGAAGTGTAGCAAATTTGGAAAACAGATGTTAGTGGTCAGAGTAATCCTGTGTTATTAACCCAGTGAAAATTTTCATAATGCTTGCTCTTTGTTAATATAAAATAATATAAAATAACCTTTAATCTCATAAATGGATATTGTGTATGCACCCTGGACTTTTGTTTACTATTTTTGCTCATGGTACTTTATGCTGCTATTTTTATCCCTACTTTTAAATATCCAGCAGTCATCCATTTTGAGCTAGTGATCCATTTTATGAATTTCACATATGATGCAGCATAAGAGAAAAATACAAATTTAGGTTATATTAATGGAAGTGGTAGGATAAAATGATGAAAGTGTTAGCTGAGACTGGCTCTGTCACAAACTGAATAATAACTGGGGTGTACTGACCAACATTATATTTATAGGGCATGTGGAACCTTCGAGACTATACCAACTATTTGTAAATCTATATTACATTTCATATTTGTAAAACATATATGAGCAAAATAGTCTCAAGAATTTCCTTCTTCCATCCTCTGCTCCCACAAAATAATGGACATCCTGCCTCCATAAACTTCCCAGGATGGCCATGGCTCCATGGAGTACACTTTGAGGTATATTGATGCAGGGGAAAGTACAGTGATTGTGATATTGCTTGTGACAATAGGTAGTTTGAAAGTTCTGACTGTTCTCAAAATAGATGCAATGAGGCTGTTATGATACAGCAAACATCTTGAAATGTTCAAAGAAGATCAAAGATGGAAGTTTTGTAGCAGAGCAGTCTTTTATATGGATGGAATAGATGTTTGGGTGAAAAAAATGTAAAGTAAAACCAACATTTTCAAAGAAAATAAAACAGTGCCAGGATTTAAGATTGTGAAACATAGCTGTATGCTTTTTTTTTTTTTTTTGAGGCTAGCATAGGCAGAGTTTTTAAATTGAAATAATGGCTTTTTGAGATTGTTTCAACTCTTGAAAAATCTAGATATATCTAAAGTCCATAGCCGAGTTATGCCTTTCCTGTATGAATTTCTGTGACACTTAAGAAATACCTTTCCAAAGACATTGACTACACACTGGATGTATGTGTGATGTCTATATCTTTATCCCACCTATTAGACTTTCAGCTTCTTATAAGAACAATAAGAACAAGAATGGTTTGTCCATCTTTGTATCAACTTAGTGCCTAAAGCACTAAGGCAATGGCCTTAGATATAGTCAGATAATCAAGAAATGTTTATTAATGAATGAATAAGTGGAAAAATCTCTCCTGCCATTTCTCTTACTTTACAATCTCCACAGTATTGAAATACAAGGATAGGCCTGAAAACTACAATAACTTTGTTGTTACACAGTCAACCAGAAGATTGTTGAAGCTCTAGTATATATCTTCCTAACTAGAGTTTTCTTCCTCAAACAACCATTAGTTATAGTGTGGTCCTTTTTTTTTTTTTTTTTAAGATGTATTTATTTGAGCAAGAGAGAGAGAGCAAGCAGGGGGGAGGAGTAGAGGGAGAGGGAGACAGACTCCTCACTGAGCATGGAGCCCGATGAGAAGCTCCATCCCAGGACCCTGAGACCATGACCTGAGCCAAAATCAAGAGTCAGGTGCTTTACTGACTGAGCCACCCAGGTGCCCCTATGGTAGTTTCTAAAAATTGATTTGATACAAATAGATGTTTAAGGACTTGAAAAATTAGACAATAGTGAGAAAACAGTTTACCTTCTGCTATGATGGAGTAACAGAGACTATCTGCCTTAAATAACCATACTAAACAATGGTTTTCAGACAACAGACAGCACATGAGAGTGATGCCTTAGAGAAAGGGGGAGGACAGGCTGTGTGGAAATCAAGATGTGATTGCCCCAACTTAATGCCTAAAGAGAGTTTCCAGGCCACAGTGCTGGGGGGAAAACCATAAGAACGTTCTTTGTTCTTGTGGAGGGAGTTGATGAAGTAGAGTTCTGAGTTCAAGTTGGGGTTAGAATTTGTGGGGCAAAATACTGAAGAGGTGGGAGCTGCACAGAGAGAAAGCTGTAGAGATCTGTTGAATCCTCTTGAGTCTTTGGCTAAGAACTAGTCAGTACCTCTATAGGAGAATACTATCTAAGGAAAGAAATACCAGAAAGGAGTAGGCAAAACAATCTTCAGAGCTCATACAGAATTGGGAATAGTTTATTTTCTCACTGGAGAGAGTGGAAAGATGTTATAATACGCAGGACATCAGGTAGAATCCTCAGAAGGATATTGCCTCAGTAATGGAGACTAATTAGCCTGAGGCTTGAGGTTATTCTGGTCATGCATAATAAAGCTTACAAGTCAGCCTCAAATTAATTTAATTGCATTCCACTATAAAGCCCAACAATAGTTAAAGGAATACAATGGATTCCAGATCCCAGTGACAAAATTCATAATCTCCAACATCTAATAAAAAATTACCAGGCTTACAAAAGCAGGAAAATTGTACCCTTAAACAGGAGAAAAAGTAAAGAAACCGAATTACATATGGAAGAGATGATAGAGTTGGCCAATAGTCATTAAAACAATTATTACAAGTATACTCCATTTGTTTAAGGAGGTAGAAGAAAACATGAACATGATAAGAGGAGGGATGGAAAATACAAAAAAGGACTCAAATGTAACTTCTGGTATGAGAAATACCATATCTGAAATGAAAAAAAATACCCTGAGTGGGCTTAACAACAATTAGATACTGTAGAAGAAAAGATTAGTGAATTTGAAGACATGGACTTAAATATCTCATATAAATCAGAGTAAAAAGTTGATGATTTGCTAATTTTTTTTCAATGAGCTGGGGGACAATATCACACTTAAAACGTATGTATAATTAGAATTCCAATAGAAGAAGAGAAACAGAGAAAGTATTTGAAGAAACAATGGCCACAATTTTTCCAAATTTGATGAAAACTAAATGTACAGATCCAGGAAGCTCAATCAACCCAAGCAGAAGAAGCATAAAGAAAATGGCACCAAGAGACATCAAAATCAACTTGCTAAAAACCAGTGGCATAGAGAAAATCCTAAAAGCAGCCAGAGAAAAAAGACAAATTATATGTGGAACAAAGATAAGTATCACAGCAGACCTCAACAGAAACCATGCTATCCAGAAGACAATAGAGTGACATCTTTAAATTGCTGAAAGGAAAAACCTGTTAATCTAGAATTGTGTGCCCAGCAAAAATATTTTTCAAAAATGACAGTAAAATGAAGACTCTCAGACAAACAAATGCTGAGAAAATTCATCACAAAGAGACCTACACTGAAAGAAATATTAAAGGAAGCTCTCGCAGTGCCTGGGTGGCTCAGTCAGCTAAGCAGCTACCTTTGGCCCAGGTCATGAGCCCAGGATCCTGGGATTGAGCCCTGCATTGGGTTCCCTGCTTGGCAGGGAGTCTGCTTCTCCCTCTGCCCCCTTCACCCCTGCTCATGCTCACTTTCACTCTCTCTCTCTTTCAAATAAGTAAATAAAATCTTAAAAAAAATCTTAAAATCTTAAAAAAAAAATAAAATAAAGGAAGCAAAAGAAAAATAGGACCAGATGAAAATTTAGAAGCACAGAAAGGAATGAAGAGCATCAGAAATGGTATGTGGCTAAATATAGAAGACTTCTGTTTTCATATTATTTTTTACAAGCTTAAAGGATAGTGAGCCCTTAAAAGCAAAACTAACAGTGTGTTTTGGAACTTATAACATATGTGGAAATAAAATGTAAGACAGCAGTAGCAGAAAGGAGAGGGGTTTAGAGGCAACTGGATGCTTACCATTATGAGATTCTTTTTTTTTAATTAAAGATTTTTATTTATTTATTTGAGAGAGAGAGAGAGTGGGGGTAGGGGCAGAGGGAGAGGGAGACAGGCAGACTCCCTGCTGAGTGGAGAGCCCACCACAGGCCTGATTCCAGGAGACCCTGAGATCATGACCTGAGCCGAAACCACGAGTTGAATGCTCAACTGACTGACCCACCCAGGTGCCCCAAACCATTGTGAGATTCTTACACTGTGCATGAAAAGAAAGTAACACCTGAGTGTACACTGTGATAAAGATGTATATGGTAAACAATAGAGAAGCTACTTTAAAAAATACAGAGCACTAAGAAACAGACACATAACCAGTAAGCCAATAATGGAGATTAAATTGAATCCTAAAAAACAAATATACATTTAATTTCAAAGAAGGCAAGAAAAAAGGAGGAAAGTGACAAAGGACTGGTGAGACCAATTAAAACAAATAGCAAGATGGTAGATTTACACCTAATTATATTGATAATGACATTAAATGTAAATGTTCAAAATACTCTCTTTTGAATGAGTTGTTAGACTGGATAAATAAGCACAACCCAATTATTTACTGTCTCTGAGAAACCTGCTTTAAATGTAAAGATACAAATATGTTAAATGTAAAAGAATGGGAAAAGATAAACCATGTAAATATTAATCAAAAGAAAGCTAGAGTTGTTATATTAATATCAGACAAAATAGACTTCAGAACAGGGACTACTGAAGGGGTAAAAGATACATTACATGTAATAAAGTGGTCCATTCATCAAGAAGACCTAAAAATCCTAAATGTGTATGCAGCTAATAACAGCTTTAAAACATACGAAGCAAAAACTGATCTGAATGGAGAAATGGCCAAACTTACAATTCTATTTAGAAATTTCAACACCCCTTTCCCAATAACTGCTGGAACAAATAGAAAATCATTAAGGCTATTAAGACTTGACTACCACTATTAATCAACCTGATCTAACTGAAATTTGCAGAGCGCTCAATCCAACAACAGCAGAATACACATTCTTTCAAATGTATATCCCAAGATAGACTATATTCTGTGTAATAGTCAAGTCACGATAAATGTAATGTCTTGGTTTTTGACTGCTGTAAGAAATTACCAAAAATGTAGTAGCTTAAAACAGCACAATTTTATTCCCTTACAGTTCTGGAGGTCTTAAGTCCAGAATGGGTTTCACTGGGTTAAAACTAAAACTGTTGGCAAGGCTGTGCTCCTTCTGGAGGCTCTAAGGGAGAATCTGTTTCCTTGCCTTTTCCAACTTCTAGAGGCCATCCACAATGGCAGCAATGTTTGGGTGAGTTTTTACTCATACCGCCATCTCTTTGGTTCTGTTTTCTTCTACCCTCTTCCACTTGGAAGGACTCTTCTGATTATAGGCCTACCTGGATAATCTGGGATACTCTCTCCAACTTAAGGTCAGCTGGTAAATAAATTTAATTCCATCTGAAATCTTAATTCCCCTTTGCCATGTAAGGTAACATATTCCCAGGTTCTGGCTGGGAATTAGTATGTGGAAATTATTAAAGGGGAGCATTATTCTGCCTACTACATTTAAAATGATTGCGATCATGTTATTCTCTGGCCACAAGGAAATTAAATTATAAAAAAAAAAACAAGATGATATTTGGGGAAAATCCCCAAATATTTGGAAACTAAAAAACACACATCTAAATAATGCATGAGTCAAAGAAGAATCGTAAGCCTAATTTCAAGATACTTGGAACTGCCAGGAAAAATCCTGGAGGAGTTTATTGGAAAAAAGATGAAGATATAACTGGAATGGGACACACTGCTTTTGTGGAGCAACAGTTGTGGCACCTGGGGAGGGAAATCTTTAGACTCCAGGAGGTTAAGGGAAGGAGAGGGGCAATTAATTCTTTTTTCTCCACCACAGCCTGAGAAACAATCATATGATCCATCTGAATCAAGTAGGATCTGCCCCGGCAATCTGAGCTGCTGGTAGGTTGCTCATTCCCATTCGTGTCCTGTGAAATTAGACTCATGTGGATGCAGACAGTGTAGAATTATTCTGCTGTGCTTGATGCCCTCAATAGGAGCTCTAGAGCTTGGATCTCCTGATACATTTATAAGCACACAGTCTCGCATGACTTTTGTCTCCATCTGACTGATAAGAATTTGCTTCTCCTATGGCCCGGGAGCCTTGGGTTTCCTGCTATGCCTTGTATGGCCGTTGAGGCTAGAACTTCCCATGTGGGCAGGTTGTGTGGCTTAAACAAATCAAGGTAATGGTGATCCATATCAAGTTGAGCAACAAATCTCAAACTATATGTTATTTCTAACATTCAGAATTAAATTGGTTTCTGTATATTGATCTTGTAGTCTATGATATTTTTAAACATATTTGCTAGTTCTAGTAACTATTTTGTAGATTCCTTCACATTTTCATTATAGATAATTGTGTTTCTGGAGAAAGATCATTTTATTCTTTCTTTCCAAACTGTATTCCTTTTATTTCTTTTTCTTGACTCATTACATTGGATAGCACCTCCAATATGATGTTGCATAGAAATAATGAGAGTAAATTCAAATAAAAAAGAAATCATATAGCTAATGAAATAATTATTTATGCTATGTGAATAAATTTTTAAGTGGAAGGTTTAAGCCGTTATTTTAAAAGAGATGAACTTGCAAATGTCATGCTTAACATACATACCATATTTATGTTGAATAATTCTTATATTAAAAAATAACTAATATAACTTTATAAAAATTGTATTTTACTCCCAATAAAAATTATCTTCAACTTTTAGATCAAATGAGAATTCAGTTTGAATCCATTTTTAAAATTTTTTTAATTTTTATTTTTTTTAAGATTTTATTTATTTATTTGACACAAAGAGAGAGAGCACAAGTAGGCAGAGCAACAGGCAGAGGGAGAGGGAGAAGCAGGCTCCCTGCTGAGCAGGGAGCCCGATGCGGGGCTTGATTCCAGGACCCTGGGATCATGACCTGAGCTGAAGGTAGACGCTTAAACGACTGAGCCACCCAGGTGCTCCTGAATCCATTTTTTAACCATTTTAAAAAGCTGAGAATACTTTATACTTGATTTACCCCCACAGGAGTTTCTTTTACATTTCTTTCTTTTCTTTTTCATGAAAACACATTCGAAGGTCCACACTGTATCCTGGCAGCTAAGGCCATTTCTGGCACAAAGCTGGAGTTCAACATGTATTTGTTAAATGAATGAATATTAAGTACTTAGTAAGATAATAAACTTTTCCTGAACCTAATACATTGAACAGATATCTTTGTGTGCTTTAGAAAAAAATCTGTTTTATTTTTTTAAAGAGCACGAGTTGGGGGGAGAAGCAAACGGAGAGGGACAGCAGACTTTACAACTGAGTGCAAAGCCCAACGCGGGGCTCCATCATGACCTGAGCCAAAATCAAGAGTCGGATGCTGAACCGACTGAACCACAAGCACCCCTAAAAAAAATATCTGTTTTAAATCAGGTGACTAAGTCAAATATTTTTTATTATTATGTTAATCACTATACATTATGTCATTAGGTTTTGATGTAGTGTTCCATGATTCATTGTTTGCATATAATACCCAGTGCTCCATGTAGTATGTGCCCTCCTTAATACCCCTCACCAGGCTAACCCATCCCTCCACCCCCCTCCCCTCTAGAACCCTCAGTTTGTTTCTCAGAGTCCATAGTCTCTCATGGTTTGTCTCCCCCTCCAATTCCGCCCCCCCGTCATTAAAGAGAAATATTTTTAAAAAATAATTCAGAGCAGTCTTTAAAGATTTTATAAACAAATACACTTTATTTGCAAACTTGGTATGGAAAAAGATGAACATTTTCAGAAAGAAGTTCCATGTACATTGCTGAACTTTAGCATATATGCCGTTAAGCAAAACGCCCAGCATTAAGTCCTTAATTTCCATTTCATAGAGTCTCATGGGAAAAATATGAGCAGCACAGGTTCAATAAATGAAGGTCACCTGACTCAACTGTTTCTCTTACATTTAGAAAAAAGCTGCAGGATTGTTACATTCTCGTATAATCTCTATCTTCCCACATTTCCACATGTGGTTCATGATGTTGCAAAATGCTGTAAAACTGCAATTAAAGTTTTTTTCTGATTAGTGTCAGTTTTTCTCTGCTTCTTTCCCTAGACAATGTGGCACAGTGGGAAGAGAGTGGGCTTGTTTTGAATTCTGTCACTTCGTATGTGCGCACATCCCTTAAGCTGTCAGACTTCATTTTGCTCATTTGTAAAATAGGCCAATAATGCCTACTTTGTAATGTGGCCACTAAAGGAAGGTACAGGAAAGTACCTAAAAGACATAGTAGGATATCGGTATATTTCTTGAATCATAATTATAAATTAATGTTTTGTGGTGAAAAAGCACTGGAGTTGAAATTTTCTCTCCTCCAGTTATCAATTGTTTGATCTTGGGCAGGTGACTTCACTCTTCTGACCTGAATAAGTAATACCTGCCCCACAAAGAATTATACCTACCTCATAAATTTTAAGAATTAAAGGTGACATGAAGAAAGCATTCAGTAAACTTCAGTTATAAAATGATTTTAAAAGTACCTAGATACATGAAATCAACTCAAAATGGAATAAAGACTTGAATATAAGATGTGAAACCATAAAACTCCTAGAAGAAAACCTAGGTGGTAAGCTCCTTGACGTCAGTCTTGGCTGTAATTTTATTTTAATTTGACACTGAAAGCAAAGGCAACAAAAGCAAAAATAAATAAATGAAATACATCAAACTTAAAAAGCTCTGTATAGCAAAGGAAACCATCAACATAATGAAAATGTCTACCAAATGAGAGAAAATATTTGCAAATCATATATCTGATAAGGGGTTAATACCCAAAACATATATAGAACTCATACAACTCAGTAGAAAAAAAGCCCAAACAATCCGGTTAAAAAATGGACAGAGGAATGGCGCCTAGGTGGCTCAGTAGGTTGAGCATCTGACTCTTGGTTTTGGCTCAGGTCATGATCTCAGAGCCGTGAAATGGAGCTTTGGGTCAAGCTCTGCGCTCAGCAGTGTGTCTGTTTCTCTCCCTCTGCCCCTCCCCCTGATCACACACACCTTCTCTCTCTCTTTAAAATAAATAAATAAATAAATCTTTATAAAAGATGGGCAGAGAAATTGAATAGATCTTCCCAAAGAATACATAGAAATGGCCAACAGGTGCATGAATAGGCACTCACTATCACTCATCATCACGAAATGCAAATGAAAACCACAGTGAGATATTGCCTCGCACCTGTTAGGATGACGATTATAAAAAAGAGATAATGAGTGTTGGTGAGGATATGGAGAAATTGGAATCCTTGTGCACTGATGGTGGGAATGTAAGATGGTGCAGCCATTACGGAAAACAGTATATAGTTCCTCAAAAAATTAAAATAGAATTACCACGTGATCCAGTAATTTCATTTCTGTGTATATACCCAAAAGAAATCAAAACAGGGTCTTAAGAATATTCATAGCGGTATTATTCATACTAGCCAAAAAATGGAAACATTCCACATGTCAGCCAATAGATGAATGGATAAACAAAATGTGGTGTGTATATATACAATGGAATATTATCCAACCATAATAAGGAAGGAAATTCTGACACATGTGACAACATGGATAAACCCAAAGGACAGTATGTTTAGTGAAATAAGCCAATCACAAAAAGAGAAAAATTTTGGGGTGCCTGGGTGACTCAGTTGGTTAAGCATCTGCCTTTGGCTCAGGTCATGATCTCAGGGTCCTGGGATTGAGCCCCACATGGGGCTCCCTGCTCAGCAGGAGGTCTGCTTCTCCCTCTCCCTCTGCTGCTCTTCCCCTCCCCACTCCCCGCTTGTGCTCTCTGCTCTCTCTCACTCTCTCTCTCAAATAAATAAATAAAATCTTTTTAAAAAGAGAGAGAAAAAAATTTTATGGTTTTGCTCACATGAGCTACCTGGAGCAGTTAAATTTCTAGACACAGAAAATAAAATGGTCGCCAGGGCCTGTGGGTAGAAGAGGATGGGGAGTTGCTTAAAGGATACAGAATTTCAGTTTTGCAAGCTTGAAAGGAATTCTGGAGATCGGCTGTATGACAATGTGAGTGTAGTTCACATGACCAAACTGTACACTTGAAAATGACTAACATGGTAAGTTTTGTGGTATGTGTATTTTACCATAATTTTTTAGAAAAGCTTACAGAAATTGCATAAAGGTGATTGTTAAAATAGTGCTCAGAAACAACTGCTCTGATTTGGTTGTACTTATAGATTTTAAGCAGCTTTAAAAATAAAAATTTGACTCAAAAATACTCAAAATATGAATACCATATTCATCTTTATGTATACATTTCCTAATTATAAAATAGAGTTGGGTTTGGGGATGTAGAATTTAGTGTGAGTCTGAAAAGCACCACAAAGGTTACAGGGATTTGTCCTGGTATCTCTCTAGTAATTGTTCTTTCCAATTTTCATGGTTCATGAAGGGTTTATATTTTTCCTTCATAGTTCTCACAGGCCCGGATCTGTGTAATGAGCTGAGTACTCTCAGCTGGACAGAGTTAAGCAACGCATGTACAACATTGTACCATGTCAGAATTTTCTTGAAAAAGGAGATTTAAATGTTTGCACAAATGGCTGTCAAATTTCAAGTTCAGAATTAACTTTTGTTTATGTGAAGCCCACACAGTGTCAGAAAGACAGACTGATGGACAGATTCCTACCTCTGTATCTCATGTATTATCTCTACCACTCCTTTGTTTCCTTATAGGTTTTTAGAAATTATGTTTTTTTATTATTTTATTATGTTACATTAGTCACCATACAGTACATCATTAGTTTTTGATGTAGTGTTCCATGGTTCATTGTTTGCGTATAACACCCAGGGCTCCGTGCAGTACATGCCCTCCTTAATACCCATCACCGGGCTAACCCATTCCCCCACCCCCTCCCCTCTAAAACCCTGTTTGTTTCTCAGAGTCCATAGTCTCTCATGGTTCATCTCTCCCTCTGATTTCCCCCTCTTCATTTTTCCCTTCCTTCTCCTAATGTCCTCCATACTATTCCTTATGTTCCACATAAAAGTGAAACCATATGATAATTGTCTTTCTCTGCTTGACTTATTTCACTTAGCATAATCCCCTCCAGTTCCATCCATGTTGATGCAAAAGTTGGGTATTCATCCTTTCTGATGGCTGAGTAATATTCCATTGTATATATGGACCACATCGTCTTTATCAATTCATTTGTTGAAGGGCATCTTGACTCCTTCCACGGTTTGGCCATTGTGGACATTGCTGCTATGAACATTGGGGTGCATGTGGCCCTTCTTTTCACTACATCTGTATCTTTGGGGTAAATACCCCGTAGTGCAATTGCTAGGTCATAGGGTAGCTCTATTTTTACCTTTTTGAGAAACCTCCACACTGTTTTCCAAAGTGGCTGTCCCAACTTGCATTCCCACCAACAGTGTAAGAGGGTTCCCCTTTCTCCACAACATCTCCGACATTTGTTGTTTCTTGCCTTGTCAATTTTTGCCATTCTGACTGGTGTAAGGTGGTATCTCAGTGTGGTTTTGATTTGAATTTCCCTGATACTAAAGATGTTGAACATTTTTTCATGTGTCTGTTAGCCATTCGTATGTCTTCTTTGGAGACGTGTTTGTTCTCATCTTCAGCCCATGTTTTGACTTGATTATTTGTTTTTTGGGTGTGAGTTTCAGAAGTTCTTTACAGGTCTTGCATACCAGCCCTTTATCTGTAATATCGTTTGCAAATATCTTCTCCTATTCCGTGGGTTGCCTCTTTGTTTTGTTGACTGTTTCCTTTGCTGTGCAGAAGCTTTTTATCTTGATGAAGTTAGCAATTGTGTTTTAACAGAAAACCCTAGAAAGGTAGCAGAAAGCAAAGAGGTAGTGTGACGTGTGCCAGTTGGCCTCTGACTTGCAAAAGCCCTTGACATATAGGTATAATACATGGCAAAGCGGGGAGAGGGAGGAAAGTCTGGGGAGCGGGACATCACTAAATGATAGAAGGGGGCCATGGAAGGATAAGCCGTTCTCCTAAAACGCGTCCCCTCCTTCACAGTTGTTCCCTCTTTCGACTGTGGAAGATGTTAGTATGGTACTTTCTTACATACAGCAGCTGCTCAATAAATGCTGACTACTTTTACTGAGTGCGTCATACCTATGGGAAGAACAGATTCAGTGTTGGAGTTAGGAATTGTTGTTTTTAGCAACACTCAGTAGCTTTTTCACTTGCATTATTAGAACACTGATGACTAGGGCACCTGGATGGCTCAGTTGGTTAAGCGACTGCCTTCGGCTCAGGTCATGATCCTGGAGTCCCGGGATTGAGTCCTGCATTGGGCTACCTGCTCAGCGAGGAGACTGTTTCTCCCCCTAAGCCTCCCCCCTCTCATGTACTCTCTCTCTCTCTCTCTCTCTCATTCTCACTCTCTCAAATAAATAAATAAATCTTAAAAAAAAAAACACTGATGACTAGTCATTTTTTTATTACCTCCAATTTTCTTCCATATTCTCTCACTTCAGAGAAAAAGTTAAAGACTTTTTCTATTTTTCTTAGAGTGAATTTAAAATTTCACTGTATTTCTGATTATCTATATACAAATGTGTATGTATTTATGTTTATATATTGCACTTCCATAAAACATTATTTGATTTGATCCCTGTAAATAACCATTGAGCTAATATTGTCATAATTAATACAGTTTAGTTAATTGATTGGTAACTATGCATTGTTGGTATTTTGGCTTGAAAATGTTATGTTTGGTTTACCCAAATTTCTGTCTAAATTTAGAGAGCAGAGTATTTGCAAATGTCCATTTAGAAATTATGTCATTTCCCTGTTGTTGTTATTTCCTTAATAGAATTTAAAATTTTTTATTTTATGAATAATTTTGTTTTGGCTTGTGTGAATCCAGTAGCTTTAGGTCATAAGTAATTTTTGAGAGACTTCAAATTCAGCTTAGATCTCATTTATGTGGTAAACTTTTTACAATCATTCCAGACTGGCCTACTTTATTCCATCAATGACTTTCAATAGTTTTTATTCAATAAGTAATGCATTGCATATTCTGTGGTGCTTGGGGGGATTTGCAGGATGCATAAAATTGCTGCCCTGCTGGGAGACAATGTTCCTGGTACCTGACCGAGGACTGTTTGAAAGCGGCACCTGGGTGGCTCAGTCGGTTAAGTGCCTTCAGCTGAGGTCATGATCCCAGGGTTCTGGGATCGAGTCCCTCATTGGGCTCCCCACTCTCCCTCTGCCTGCTGCTCCCCCTGCTTGTGCTCTCTCTCTCTGTCAGATAAATAAATAAATAAAATCTTTAAAAAATAATAAAAAAAATGAAAGGAGAGGTGTCATCTGGGGTGGGGTGGAGGGAACTACATGGCAAAGGAGCCTGCAAAGATTATTTAGGGACTCATGATGAGTCTGAGTACATAGGAGGAGAGGGTCCTGGGCAGGTGGATTTCCATGTCTGAAGATGGTTCTGTTTTTCTATCACATAGGTGGGTGGTTTGGCTGGGTTTCGAATTCTACTTTGGAAGCCGTTTTTCCCCCAGGACATTGAAGACATTGTTCCTGTATCTTGTAGTTTCCAGAAATGAGAAATTCTTTACAACTTGGATCTTTGATGCTTTGTATGCCTTTCATCCCCTTTATTTTTGGAAGCTTCTGGGAAGTTCACTTTTCCTCAGGAATCTGAAACTTCACAGCGATATTCACACGGGTTTATTTTCATCCATTGTGTGGGCTTTTTGTATGCCCTTTCAGTTCTGAGAAATTGGCTTGAATTATCTCTTCTCTTTTGTTTTCTCTGTTCTTTTTTTTTTTTTTGGAATTATTATCAAGCTGATGCTAGACCTTCTCCATTCATCCCATTTTCCTCTTCCCCTCACCTGCCCCATTTCCCATCTTTTCATCTTTTCCTCTTGCTTTCTGGGAGATTTTCTCAACTCCATTTTCCAACTCTTCCACAGAATTTTCTTTTTCCTTAGGTAGATAGATAGATGGGCAGACACATATACACATAATTCAACGCCACATTTTATAATGGACTTAAATGCTGTGGAAGGTCACCGTAGAAGGAAATCCATCTTGGCCGAAATCCAACGTAGGGATGCTTCATCTCTGGATATCCTTCTGTAACAAATGCTTGTTTAAAACTCTTCATCTTCTCGTCCACACTGATTCACGTAGCCACAGATTTGTGAGTAACCATAAAGGTGCCCAGTTCACCAGTTCTTTCCTGGCTGATTCCAACCCACAGCTTCCCCACTAAGCACTTGCCCTGCCTCTGCGTGCACGTCACAGTGCCTGGGAAGCCCACTCATGTCTCTCCTTGTGCTGATGGCAGTACCGATTGTTCCATTCTCCTCTTTGTCTCTACTCTTTATTTCACATTATCAAGCCTTGTTGATTCTTCCTTTGCCATATGTCTCCAGTTCATCTATTCCATTCTAGCGTCTCAACATGTTTATTTAAGCACCTAATATGTGCCAGGGAGTGGCAAAGTGCTGGGGTTGCATAAAGGCCCCTCAAGGAGCTGGGACCCCCTCATGGGCGCAGTAGACATGGATTGAAAATTTCAGGAGAAAAGCAGACATGTTAGGAAAGTGTTTTACAGAGGATTCTACAGGCAGCATGGGGGTTATGCTGAATCCACAGGGGAGAAGGCCTGACCCCGCACAGGGGATTGGGTGTAGGGTAGTTTTGCTGGAGTAGAAGGTGGTGGGGCTGCGGCCATTTTCACATCAGGTAAAACAGCTCCAGAAACAAAGATGAAGTCTCAAAATATATTTTACTCAGGGACGCCTGGGTGGCTCAGTCAGTTAAGCATCTGACTCTTGATTTTGGCTCAGGTCATGATCTTAGGGTTGTGAGACTGAGCCCTGCATTGTGCTCTGCGCTGGGCAGGGAGCCTGCTTAAGATTCTCTCTCTCCCTCTGCATAACACCCCCCCAAAAGTTACTTTACTCATTCTTTCAACAGATATTTTTTGAGCACCAACCATGTGCCAGGCAATTGTTTTGCAACTGGATGCAGCAGTGAACAAAACATACAAAAATCAGATAGAAATATAAATTATATAATCCTATAAAATACAAGTATAATAAATAAGTAGACTGTGTAGTCTATTTGAAGGGGATCCCTGTGGCGGAAACCAGCAAAGCAGGATGATGGAGATGGGGATCTTGAACCCTAACCTGTGGTTGAGTAATTTTCACACTGTACTTTAGAGAACCCTGGGGGCTGCAGAGGTGCTTCTGGGGGTCAGTCAGCATTGACATTGTTACATGTTACATGTTAGATTCCACCAACACACACACTCATGCCACTGCAATAGCTCCTGCTTGGAAAAAGCCTTGACTTTAAAACAGTTCTGTTCAGATCAATTATCTTCATAGTATATATTTTTACCCACTTAAACCTAAGGATGAATTTACTTTAGTAAAACATCTCACTTACGTATTTCATATATTGAGAATCCACTGCTAATACTATTTGAAAACCACCTTGTAGACCTTCAATTTGCCTTACTCTTGCATTATCATAGTCGCCTTCAGCACCTTCAGACTTTCTCTTTCTAATCACTCTTGCATACCATTGCCAGAATTAGTTTTCTTAAAACACTGAAGTTCTTAATTAAATGCTTGAAACTAAACCCTGTTGTGGGGGAAAGCAAACCCAGATAATTAGCTGTAGCTCTGCCGCAAAATGCTCTGTGACCTTAAGCAAATCTTTGTGTTCTCATCTGTAAGTATCTTCTCTGCTCTAAATATTACCGCCATGATTTTTTCCCCTGGCTGTCAGTGGTCTTTATGATCCATCTCTCGCTTACCTACCCAGTCCCCGTCCTGCCTTCATCCTCTGCTCTAGCATGCTCTTCCTTTTCACTCCTGTCTTTTCCCTTCCCCAGTGTATACACCATTTGCTGATTAATTACTCTTTGCATATATTCATGCTATTTCCCCAAGTCAGACTGGGCTCTTTCTTTAGCCCACTGAATTAAATTCTGCACATTCTTTAAAAATAGTTTTCTAGAACTGATGGTCAAAGCACAATTCCTGGAAGAACACTGGTAGTACCAAATGATGCAGCTTTAACATAGATTGAGAATTGGTAACAAACATTTTGATTTGTCTAGAACTGTGCTGTCCAATACAATAGCCACTATCCGTGTGTGGCTATTTCAATTAAAATCAACTAAAATTAAACACAATAAAAAGCTTTTATCTTTCGATGCATTTCAAAGTGCTCAATAGCCTTATGTGGCTAATGGCTACTCTGTTGGATAGTGTGGATTTAGAACATTTCCATCACTGCAGAAAGTTCTATTGGGCAGCACTGGTCTAAAAGGCTCACAGATGACTTGAAAGTTGTTTCAGGGACTTCTGGAGGAGGTGGTCAGAGGAAATGTTTGGTGAAGAAATAAAAGTGGTGAGTTTAGACAGTTGGTTCTAGAGATTTGACAGTGGCAAGAGGGAGAGACATAGGGGACAAGGTAATGGCCAAGTGAAAGGAGGTGTGTGGAAAAACATTATTTAGAAACAGAGGGACTGAATCTGTTCCAGACATTGGAGGAAGAATAAGTAGGAAGAGGCAGATATATTGGATATTGTGAAAAACAATTGAAACAGGATGTTGACATAAGTTTCACTCTGTTTCAATTTTGGCTGAAACCCCAAAAGGTTGCATACAAAACAATAGGTGGCAAAGATATCCACATTCCTAAGGAAGGTTTACACCCCTTAGCTCAACACCTTGAAGGTGTGCTTGAGGTTGAAGAGGCCAAGATGGACTGAGAGAGCAGAAGGAAAGGAATCCCTGCATCACTCCTCAAGCTGAGTGAATGGGTTGAAAAGAGACCACTTGGCTCTTGTGACGTGATCTGTACTCTCCTGAGGCTGTGAAGACCCGAACCTGGACTAGAAAAGTTTAGAGATCAGATGCTGAGGCTATACCTGCCTGCCTGGCCTCAGAACAGGGAGAGGGCTACACTGGGAGCCCGTGGTGCTTTTACTAATAACAACGTAGAGGGTCTGTCTTCCATGGACCAGGAGACGCCCTGGTGGTCTTTTAAAGAGTGGTGCCATCCAAGAGCCTTTCATGCCAGGGACAGTGTGACCCCCACAGTAGAGGCTGGAGGGTGCACAGGCTTTCAGAGTGATCAAGGCTTGATCCTTGGGAGCTGCAGAAGAAGGTTTCCAGAGGGAAAATCTCTGCAGAACCCACAGAGAATCCCCATTTGAGGAGTCAGATAGTGTGGGTAGTGAATTGAAGAAAGGAGCAGACAGATTAAAGAGAAGCATGCTGTGTCTACAGCAGCCTGGGCTGGGGTCGGGGAGAAACTTTAACTTTGAATAACGTTTGGAGTTTGGGCTGGACATTTTACTCACTGAAATATAGTTGTTTTGTGACTAAAGGTTACCAGAGGACTTTTAATTTTTATAAATGACTGGGACAGCTTTGGAATAGGTTTCATCATGACAATTAACAGGCTTCTGAATGGATTAAAGGCACAGAGGAGAAAGAATGTCGTTTTTGCTCTTGCACTCAAGAGAGCCCTGCCTGTTTGGGGCAAGGGCTGTACTAATTTGGAGTTTGAAGAGGGTACAGAATGTTTAGAAAAGCTTTTAGGAGATTGTGTTGAGAATGAGTAAGGAGTAAGTGTCAGAATTATAACCTGCAAAATGACTGGTTGAAGAGAAACAACAGGAATTTACTGGATCAGGCAAATGAAGTTTTTGGTTCTGTTTCCAGGAGCACTCCTTAGTTTGGGATAAGGAGGAGATTGTTATATATTTATTTTGGGTTTATAGTTTTGATAATTTTAAGCCTTGTGGTTTTGTGGATTGTCATTTTGAAATCGGAGGAAAGTAAATGGAGAAAGCTATTTACCATAGCTGAGTTTCCTTCTGTTTGTGGTGGTTCCTGTGCCCTTTGATGCTATTAGCATGAGAGTAATTAAATGTTTTTTTCAGTTCGTGATTGGGCTGCGGTGGTGTATTATCTCTACTTTATTTTTAGGATTGATTCATTTATTATGTATATTCAGTGGGGACTCTTGCTGTATTTTACCGGTCGGGATGCCATCAGCTGCAGGTAACAAAAAATCCTAAACCATATTAGCCTAAGCATCTGGTGGAGGGGCTGGCTCTGTCTGACTCCCTTCTCTCTGTGATACTGCTCTCTGTGCTGGCTGTATCCTTAATAAATGCCTGAATCAGTTCCAGGTGTCAACAGAATTTCTCTTCAGGTATACCAAAGGCTGCCCTCCCCAGCTCCCAGGAGATCCCCACTCACATCTCATTGGCCAGAATTGGGTCACATCCTACCTCTGAACTAATTACTGCTGGTAAGGGAAAAGGAATCCTCCTAGCAATTTATTAAACTATTTAATAGGTACTTGCTAAAACTAGGAATAGGGTCAGCATCCCCTAAGCATATGACTTGCAGAGAAAGAGTGGATGTCTAAACCAAATCAGGGTTCTGTTAGGAAGAAGGAAAAGAGAAATGGATGTTGCGTAGAGTCTTGTATCTATTCCTAGAATTATATATAATGACTAATTTTGGATTAGATGCTAGAAACATAGTGTATGTAGACTAGCAAATCTGCTGTGACAAAACCCCCAAATTTTCTCTCACCATTAATAGTACAGAGGCACGTGGTCCAGAACTGGTGGGGTGGCTCTAACATAGTTTGACTATTAGAGCTGCCAAGTTGTGATGGCAAAGAAACCCCCCAAATTCAGAGGTGGGGAAAACAAAGAGGTTTTGCTCTTACATCACAGTGTGAGGCGAGCTTCTGAGGTGAAGAGATCGCTGCACTGGGCCATTTAGGATCCTTGTTCCTTCCATGTTGTTTCTTTGATGTCTCCCCAGGGGACTGTCATTGCCTGCGTGGTCAAAGCTATGTCCCCATTTCCAGGTTCTGGCCAGAAAATGGCAAAAGAGAACATAGAGGAGGTAGGCCCTATATAAAGGCCTAGACCAAAGTGACACCCGTTACTTCTGTTCACATTCCATTGGCAAGATCTTAACCACAGGGGGACATGCAGTTGCAAAAAGCCTCATGTCTCTGTGCATTCGGGCTGCTATAACAAAATACCATAGACCGGATGGCTTATTTACACATTTACTTCTCACATTTCTGGAGGCTGGGAAGTCCAAGATCAGGGCGCTGGCAGAGTCACTGTCTAGTGAGGGCTGGTTTCCTAGTTCACAGCTGGCCCATCTCCCTCTGTCCTCACAGGGTAGAGGGGGTGACAGAGCTCTCTGGAGTCTCTTTCATGAGGACACTAATCCCATTCATGAGGGCTCCACCTTCATGACCCAATCACCTCCCAAAGTCTCCACCTTCAAATACTGTCCCATTGGGGATTAGGCTTCAACAAAGGAATTTGGGGGGGAACACAAATATTCATCCTATCACATCCGAGAAATGTAGTGTTACCAGGCAGCTTCCAAGGTTGCTCATGGCATCACCATTGCCAGCCAGCAGAAAGTGAGTTCAAACCCAGGCGAAGTGTCTGTAAGGGGGTGACAAGTTGCACCCATCGCTTCTGCTCACACCCTATTAGCCTAAACTCAGTCTCATGGCCACGTGCCAGGGAGGCCAGGAAATGGAGTGCTGCTGGAAGGCCAAGTATCGGGACAGGGGAAAAATTGGTCACGGTGAGCTAGCTACTAGTGGTTTCTCTCACAGAAAGGTTTCTCTCTGTTCTGCATAGGATCTTTCCATCCGGAGACTTGATTTACTAAACAAAGTTCCATTTAGTGCCCAAGGCCAATAGTCATAACATTTCTGAGGTTGGTTACTTGCCATTCTTCCACTACAGGAAAAAACCAGTATTAGTAGTAAAGCAGTATTAGTGCAGTCATTGTGAATAGAAAAATTTCCAGAGGTGCTTTTTATTAAAAATATGCATAATCCGGGTGCCTGGGTGGCTCAGTCGTTAAGCGTCTGCCTTCAGCTCAGGTCATGATCCCAGGGTCCTGGGATCGAGTCCCGCATCGGGCTCCCTGCTCCGCGGGAAGCCTGCTCCTCCCTCTGCCACTCCCCCTGCTTGTGTTCCCTCTCTCACTATGTCTCTTTCTGTCAAATAAATAAAATCTTTAAAAAAAAATATGCATGATCTTGGCCTTCTAAAACAATTTGTGTAGCTGTGTGTGAGTGTATGCATATGCATGTAGTTTTAAACTCAATAACCTAAGATTGTACATTTGATATATAAAATAAAAAAGAAAACAACGGTCATTTCTTTGGAAGTGAGTGATAAGTTTTTCTTCTCTTTTCTTTTTTTTGAAGCTCATTTGTACTTTGATTATGCCACCCTGAGGTGGCTGCTTGCTTTTTCATGTAGAAAACTATTCTTTGACAATTCTTTGGCTGTCGTTCTAAACTTTTATGGTCACCCTTTTACATGCTATCTTTAGATTTTTGGGGGCCATACTTATGAACTAGTTTAGTAAGGTTTATAAGTTGATGAATAAATAGATTATACACACCTTTTAGATGTAGACAAATTAAAATGAAATTAGATGTTGTTAAAAATCCTTTGTAGAATCAATCTTAAGCATGATCTTCAGTATATTTTTAGCTCCATGAAGGCAGGCATCGTTACCTTTTTGTTTACTGTTCTATCTCCAGTGCCTAGACTAGTTCCTGGCATGCAGTAGACAATAAACATGTACTAATGAATGAAAAGATATGTAAAATACAGTATATTCCATCAAATCTGATTTTTGCCTCTGTACTCCAGGAATTTGTATTTCTTAGGCATCCGAGTGAGGTGATCTTTATTTGCCTCACCTTCCAAGGGGAAAGGGCAGCAAGGGGTAGAGTCTCCCCTGACTCTCTATAACCTCAGCAGACGGATTCTATGTGTATTCAGAGAATCGTATATAATAAAGGTAACACATGTAATATGGCCTAACATGGGCGTCCAAGATGTTGGCATATGTGAATTGGAGAGAAGGAAAGGAAATGTTTCCTTCCATCCCAACAACAACAAAAGCATTCCCTTTTTTCCAATAGTTTCCTCAAGTGGATTGGAGTGTGAGTAGGATGAAGAAGAAATAAAATAATTTGGATCGTAGAAGGATTTTTCAGGGTTAGGGAGATAGGGTTAAACAGTCTTCTAAAGACTGAGTGGGTAACTTGACCTGTTTTATGATTTATTTTCTTTTCATACTGTAATATATTTTTCAGAATTCATGTGCCACTGACAATATTGAAAATGGGAGAGATAAGCGTTTTAGAGTAAACATCATCTTAGCACATTGCTCTCCTCTGTGAATCCATTACCGTTTACAAATAGGGCTCTGTGAGGACTGAGCACATGGTATTGCAAATGAGTGAACTCTACTTGGTTGACACATTTGGAAAGGAGAGTGTGAAGCCCCACATTTAAGGGTAAGTTGATGAGAGGCAGGATCCTGGTGAAAAGCATTCCGGGTCTGTGGAAAGACATGTACATAAAGGCCGCAGGAGAGGAGGATGTGTGTTTTGTTCAGACAGTGGCAGGTAGACCAGTATGCCGGGACTAAAAGCGGCAGGGCAATAAGAAGGGAAATTGCACCTAGATGGGAGGCCTACAAACGCAGGGAAGATGTGGACAGTCAAGGGCCCTAGAGGCAGAGTTTTTGTTTTATTCTGTGGTTTAGCGGCAACCAAAAAAGACTTTGGACGGGGAAGTGATAGGATGAGAGCTGTGCGTTAAGGAAACAATTCTGGGGGGAAGGAGTATGGGTAATTAATTAGAAGGAGAGAGCAGTTTAATGTGCATATGATTTTCTTTGATGAACAGTAGGACACATGGGTTGGATTGCAGTGTCCAGTGGAGGCCTGCCCCAGTTAGCTAGCTTCCCCTGTGCAAGAGCCGTGAGGACGGGCCCTGGCCAGGCCAGCAGGAGGGTGAGCCCTCCTCAGTTTGGGTTTGGAGATCTTGAGTGTGGTGGTTCTCTCAGCTTGTGTTTCTTGATGGTGGGGGAACACCTGGTCTGCACTTGCTGGGGGAGCCACGGCAGAGAGGTCCCGGGGTCCCTGTTTGGGCTCACAGACGTGGAGAACAAGAGGTGCTTTGTTCATACTGTATACCAAGATCCTCTGTGCTCTTTCCCCTTTGTTCCTGCCAACCTTCAGCAAAGACTTGTTTGAGTGATCTGTCTTGCCTCTCTTATGAGCTATTAAGAGGAGAGTTCTTTTCCACACGCGGGCCAAACTCACACTGGACCGGCAGGAACTTCTCAATGAAGGGTTCGCGCCGGTGGTGGTCAGGCCTGCTGATCTGGCTCTTGTCTCCACAGTTCTTCCTCCAGTGCTGGTCCTGGTCACTTCCTAGGAGGTCATTGTTCACGCCTGGCTGAGAAAGAACGAAGTTACTGCAATTGTGGCAGTGGTGGTAGGAGTGGAAAGGAAGACCAGATCTCACAAACATTTCGATGGCACGCTAAAGCATTTAGGAGTTAGGGAGAAGAGATGAGAGTTTGGCGGTCTGGGGATTGTGTGCTTAGGGAAACGATGCTGCTGCTAGCAGATGGGGTCACAGGAAGAGGAACAGAGTTGCCGTGGGAAGGTGCTGCGTTCAGTTTGAATTCCGGATGGGTGACTTTTACCCAGTGTTGTGTAGCTATTACCTGGAAGTTTCAGAATTAGAATCTAGGTTTCCTGAACCCGAGCAGTGTTTTTTTCCATTATACTAAGACATACGTTCTAAGAAATAAAATGTGCTTGTTGAATTTCAGATGGTGGTAACATCTCCATGTGCGGATGTCAATAGGCAGCTGTAAAAGGAGCTGGAGTGAAAAACTGAGAATAAATGTAGAGATTTGTTTTGGGAGTTATATATATATTTAGAGGACATAATTGGAGCTATGTGAAGGGTAAGTTCACCCAGAGAGATTTGTCACATAGGATATTATTGGAAATAGCCATAGGGATGTTTTCTTGAAGAAAAAGGGAAATTATCCAGTAAGGCTGAAGAAATGGAAAGAGGCAGCAAGAATATTCAATTTTTTTTTTTTTTTAAAGAAGGTTTGTAGTAATGGAAGGGAAGGCATAGATCGTGAGCTAGGATGTAATGAACAAGTGAACAAAGTTTTTACTTTTTAAGATCAGACATGCCCAGGGAACAATGGATGGAGAAGGAACAATTAGATATGGAGACAGAGAATAGTTGAACTTAGATCAACAAACTAACTGATCATGAATGAGTAGCACTGGGGTGATGGGCATGGGGCTGGCTACTAGCCATACAAAGAAGAAGTAAATGTGGTCCTCCCTTTGGGAAGTCTACTGCTACTGAAGGACAGGAGCAGGAATGACACAAGAACAACTCATCTACCAAGTGCTACGTGCCAGGAAATGTACTTTACATGCATGGAATCATGTAGTCCCAACGACACCCCCGTGAGTTAGTTATCATCGTCATCATCCACCTTGTGAAGGAGAGGAAGCTCAGGCGCAGTAATTTGCCCAACATCTTTAACAACTAGTCAGCCATGGAGCCATGATGTGCGCCCAGGCCATAGCACTGCACCTCTACGCATCATGTGAACAGATTATTACAGTATAATGTAAACAGAGATGGAAGAACGATGTACTAAAGTAGCACAGAGGAGGGAGGGGTTATATTTTTCTGGCAAGGGATAGAGTAGGTCGGGGAAGATCTCAGAGGGGGATGGATCCTGATGAAGGAACCCATTGTCATGACCGAAGTGTAGAACCCATGGTGGTATGAGGTGTGTATGTATGTCTTACTGTTTCACCTAGTAATTTACACAGCCTTCACCTCTGATTTTTTTTCTGCCCCATCCTAATCACAGAAGACACTCACATTTGATTTTATCCATTTCTGTGAAAAATTAAGATTTAAAAAAAAAATCTGGTGGAACTGAGGGGCGCCTGAGTGGCTCAGTCGGTTGAGCGCCAGACTCTTGGTTTCGACTCAGGTCATGATCTCAGGGTTGTGAGACTGACCCTAACATTGGGCTCCGCTCTCAGTGAGGAGTCTGCTTGAGATTCTCTCTCTCTCTCTCCCTCTGCCCCTCCCCTGCTCTCTCTCTCTCAAAGAAATAAATCTTTTAAAAAATCTGATAGAACTGGGTTATTCTTTTAGCGGTATCAGTCCTGCTCATCAAAACCATCATTAAAATAGTTTATGATTTGAATATAACATACACATATCTGTCTGTCTACCTACCTACCTACCTATTTATCTATGAGTTCAGAGAACTGGCAGAAATCTGAGAATTTCCTATGCATTGGGGACCCATATTATCTCTGGAGAAGAACCAGAGTATCTGAGAGGCAGATTATCGAAGATACCATTGAAACTCCCGAAAATAAGCAGATATTTTGCAGAGAATGGTTAATAGTCCTTTCTGAGATAAGTATATGTAGTAAATATATGACTCCTGGTTATATGTGGTTAGTCTGCCAGACCTGAGCTTCACCCCACTTCCCATCCCATTGTTGGCCATACCGCTGACCCCCAGCTTCTACCTCAGCCAAACGGCAGTCTTAGATTGGGAACAACAGGGAGAGCAACAGTTTTGTGAGACTCAGGCCTAACATGAGGTTGTCTGTTTTACACATTAGTTACTAGTTTAAAAAATTAACATAGCGTTTAGTGGTTTATTTTAGGCTACATCAAAATGCCTGTACATCAAAATAGTTGTGTCATTGTGGCCTTGTGGGAAAGTGGTTACATCAGAACATCATGTGTGGGCAAAGGGATTATTCTTGGAAGTGAGTAGAGTTGTTTGATAAGGGAAGAAGTAAATTCAGAATTGGAAAAGTAGTTGTTTTTTTTGTTTTTGTTTTTTTTTTTACCTCTTTACAACACAGTTATTATGTGCCACTCACAGGTATAGGCAAGGACTCATCTAACTCTGACAAGAAGCCTATTCATGTTTCTATCTCTGAAAGGAAACCTGAGTATTAGGCATGACACCACTACCACCCAGTGGTAATCTGTTGTAATTCACTGTATTTTATGAAGCAAGTAGGTCTGATGTTGATATGGCATGCGCATTTTGTATGTTCTCCTTTAAATAAAGTGTAATACGCACTTTATAAAATCATATACTTTTATTTCTTTAACAGTATTTAGAAAAATACACTTAGAAACTCCTTAAGAAGGAACATTTTGAAAGTAGAGATAGAACTTCATTTTAGGAATGAACAAATAAAACCTCACAAAAGAACTACAGTCTCAGGAAGGTAATTTATATCGATAGGTCTTCTCAAGAAAATTACAAACCAATATAAGGGACAAAGTACTTTTGTAAGAACTAGATGGTTTATTGGTAAAGAGGGTAATTATTTTTTTAAGATTTATTTATTTATTTATTTGAGAGAGAAAGCAGAGCAGAAAGAGGGAGAGCACAAGCGGTGGGGTGGGGGGAGGAAGCAGACTCCCCACTGAGCCGGGATCCCGATGTGAGGCTCCATCATGGACCCTGGGATCATGACCCTGAGCCGAAGGCAGATGCTTGACTGACTGGGCCACCCAGGTGCCCCTAAAGAGGGTAATTAGGTTATGTTGGGTAACCTCCATGATTTTGCTTTAGAATGCATTAATTTACATTTAAATATAAGTGTCCGAAATATTAGCGTTTATATTTATATAAAGGGTATATATTTATATTTCAAATAAAATAATGAAGATATTGTGACTATATTAAAAGTTTTCAGCAGGATCAGTAGGCACGAGGAAACTATAGCTTCCTCCTTATGCTCCCCGGTGCATGTGTTCTCTCGACGCCTTGAGGAGCAGACCTCATCGCTTCTCAGGGTTTGTGCATGCTGCAGCATTGCTGGCTTTTGTTTGCCACATTGGATTTTTTTCCTTTTTAGACAGTTGTGATGGAAAGCCTTTCTCATCATTGGACTGGACGTGGCAGGATGAAAAACTGCAGAGCCAGAGACCCATTTTAGAGTTCTATGCCTCACTTGACTTGACAGCCCCTTGTATGCACAGCGCTAGAGGGTGTAAGCTCCCCATGTAGGACGGGTGACCACATTACATTTTCCTCTCAGCCCGTACGTCTCAGACAACCTGAGTCAGAATGTGTGTGTGTGTTGTCCATGTAAAAGTAACAATTCTGGTAAAATTAAAAGGAACCAATAGAGGTTGCATATTTTTCAGAGAATACAAATGAATGAAACTATTTCACAAACTTCTAGAATATTAAACGTCAAGGTTTTGTTGTATGAACATTAAATATCATTGTATTTAAGCACACGTAATCATCTCGCTTCACCATTTTTGAACTGGATTTCATGGAGCTGTAGAGTCCCTCTGAGGTACCCCAGAATGAGGAGGCTGAGCTAGCTGGTCAGGTTCTGGGTTACTTCTTCAAAGTACCTGCTCATATCCTCAGATCATTCTGGCACCCAAACTGCTTGAGGACAATTGCTCCAAGTGGCAGTTTGTAAAAAGGGTGTTGTTGGGGTGCCTGGCTCAGTCATTGGGCGTCTGCCTTTGGCTCAGGTCATGATCCCAGGGTCCTGGGATCGAGCCCCGCATCGGGCTCCCTGCTCCGCGGGAAGCCTGCTTCTCCCTCTCCCACTCCCCCTGCTTGTGTTCCCTCTTTTGCTGTGTCTCTCTCTGTCAAATAAATAAAATCTTTAAAAATAAAAAAATAAAAAGGGTGTTGTTTTGTGATGTAAATGCCAAAGCACCTGCATCATCCTATTCCATTATCATTAAGCACGGGTTCCAGAAGCCCAGCCTGTGTCCATTGTTCTGTAAGCTGAGATACCTCTCTCTACGGCATTATCCTCTGGCTCCTCACTGAAACTTCCTCTCATTGTGACCACCGCAGTTCCTCTGCTGGCATTTGCTTTCTTGGCAGGGTCGGGCTGGTGCCGGCACAGGCCTTGGGTGGTGGTGCGGGCTGGAGACACATTAGGGAAAGGGGAGGGTAAGTACCTGGACGACTCTTCTCTCTCTCCCACCATTACCCAGCACTTGGCAGTGTCCAGGGCAGATCCCAGCTTTTCATTCCTTACCTTCTCCTGCAAATCCAATCTGTTTTTTTCTCTGAATGATAGTAGAGTAGAACCTGGTTTCTTGTGGGCAGATGGCTCTCAGGAGGCTGAAGGGGAGAGTTGGAGTGGACATGCTCTGTTATTAACATTACCCCCCCCACCTCCGCTGGAGCAGAGCCGGGGGGTGCCGAGAGGCAGGGGTGGCATGTGAACGGGGCTCCACACACAAAGAGAAAGATATATTTTAAGTGTAGAGTGTCTACACATTATTACTTAAATATTGTTCATGCGAGTGTTTATTAAGCCTGACTGATGATTACAATCGCCAAGAGAGCTTTTAAGATGTGTAAGTTTGTCTGCCCTATCCCAGATCGATTGCATCAAAACCTCCTAGGTGAACAGAGATTCTGAATGTCCGTAAAGTTTTCTATGTCATTCAGATGACCAGCCAGATTTTAGAACTGGTGTATTTAATAGAGCTTCGTGTAATACATGTATGGTCCTTTTAAAAAAAAAAAAAAAAGATTTATTTATTTATTTATTTATTTTAGAGAGAGAGCATGCATGAGCGGGGGTGGGGGGGCAGAGGGAGAGGGAGAGAGAATCTGAAGCGGGCTTCCAACGCGAGGCTTGATCCGACGATCCTGAGATCACAGCCTGAGTGGAAACCAAGAGTCGACAAGGGTCGGATACTTGGCAGACTGCGCCACACAGGCGCCCCATATGTATGGCCCTTTTCATAAAGAGGCTCAAATTTGTTTTTAAGGAAGTAAGAAATCTCTGGTTGGATAAAATTCAGAAGGGGAAAGGACACAAGGCACGAAACCCAAAAGGGCCTGGAATCAAGAGGAACTGAGGGAAATTTTGGAGGCTGATAGAAAAGCCAGGCTTGAAGTATTTTAACCCAGGACTGATAAAAAGAGAGAGACAGACTGAATCAGAACAAGATCCAATGGCCAACCTTCCAAAGCCTTGAGAAGAGAAGCAGTAATCATTCAGTATAGCTTCTGGCATGTTTGTGGGGAAAAATAGTTCTTGTTTTATAATCACACGGAGAATATTTAGAAGGGCTAATAAAAGAAAAGAAACAATGTTGTGATATGAGACACAATTCATTGAGACTTGTGATAAAGATAGACTTGTAGTTTCAGAGATGTTAGATCAAATGAGTGATGGGTTTGACCACCTTTCAAGCCAAATTATTTAAGTTCAACTGTTGGGTAAAATATGAAAGGATAGAAAATCTATTCTAAACAATAGCTGATTTATACATTCTCCAGGTATATCTGCCTTTTCTGCCGCCCACAGACAATGTTAATGGTGATAAGAAAGATGGCCTCCCTTAAGAATGAAGAAAAAATGGTAGTGGATAAAAACAGAATGACTTTCAATTTGGGGAAAAAAAAAAGGTAGAATAATCAACAACTAAATGCTTATATTTGCTGCAAGGACATTTGCCAAGGAGAAAGACATGGCCACGAAAGAAGCTCCTTTGGATACAGCTTGCAGAATGCTGGCAAGGCTCCTGCCCAGGCTCTCCCTTAAGAGCTCTTAAGATAACATACCATTCAAGTTTCCTTACTTCATTCATTCATGTGTTCCGTGAGTAAGGATTAGGGGCTCTTCTCTGTGCAAGGAACTGTGATAAGTGCCAGGGCTGCAGCGGTGAATACGGTGGGTCCGGCCCTGCTCTTGCAGGCTAGTTGGGAAGATAGATACATCAGTTCAATTAGTTCAGCTAACTGAATTTCGAAGTGCCAGTGGCATCCAACGCACTTTCTGGCCTTACTGGACTAGCATACTTTAGACTGATGTTCTAAGATGTAAAATAGTAATTTATAGTAGCTGTAAACTCTGCTCCATTATTAAATACTAGTTCATGATTGCGCTGTGTTCTTATGTTTAATGTTTAGAAAACTTATACATTTTGGGACTGTATAATTTATGTGGTTAAACATGGTCTTCATGGAAGTGGTTCCAAATCCACAACTTGCCAGATACGTCACCAAAGTGACACTATAGTTGCTCCTAAAAAATGGCTCAGATTTGGGCGCCTGGGTGGCTCAGTCGGTTAAGCGACTGCCTTCGGCTCAGGGCATGATCCTGGAGTCCCGGGATCGAGTCCCGCATCGGGCTCCCTGCTCGGCGGAGAGTCTGCTTCTCCCTCTGACCCTCTTCCCTCTCGTGCTCTCTATCTCTCATTCTCTCCCTCTCAAAGAAATAAAATCTTAAAAAAAAATGGCTCAGATTAAGATTAGGAGTACAGGATAGATTTGGAGCCCTTAAAACAGTGATTCTCAGGAGAGGTGTTTTGGAAATCTGTGTTTTTTTGTTTTTGTTTTTGTTTTTTACATCATCCCAGTGCTTTTGGCATAGTGAGCCCTCCTAGCCAGCAATCTTACAACATACCAGGCAGGTCAAAACTTCAAAGAATTGTCCTTTATAATTTATGACCTTCAAATGTCCTACAGGATATTATTATGGGCAAACATGATTTATAATCACCTGAGCTTAAAACCTAACTTCATGTAACACAAAATCTTAAAGTATTATGCTAAGGTATTCATTTTCCAGGTATATAACTACTGTGTGTAAAAAGGGAGGTTTTAGTTTGTGTGTTTGTTTTGAGAGGGGGGCAGAGGGAGAGGGAGAGAGAATCTTAAGCAGGCTCCATGCCCAGAGTGGAGCCCAATGTGGGGCTCCATCTCACAATCCTGAGATCGTGACCTGAGCCAAAATCAAGAGTCAGATGCTTAACTGACTGAGCCACCCAGGTGCCTCTATATTTTGGTTTTTGATTAGAACTTTACCAGGTGCTATTTACAACTTCAGAAAATATGTCACGGGGTGCCTGGGTGGCTCAGTTGGTTAGGCGTCTGCCTTTGGCTTAGGCCTTTGGCAGGGTCCTGGGATCAAGCCCCACATCAGGCTCTCTGCTCTGCAGGAAGCCTGCTTCTCCCTCTCCCGCTCCCCCTGCTTGTGTTCCCTCTCTCGCTGTGTCTCTGTCAAATAAATAAATAAAATCTTAAAAAAAAAAAAAGAAAAGAAAATATGTCACTAGTGGCCATACTATTCACTCCTGTATCATCTGGCATTTGAGGTTGGTGCATTAATGGAGATTTTATGTTAGATGCACTCAACTTTTTCCTTCGTTATGTCCACCATAGTAGTCATTGGCATATTGAAGTATCCATTATCTTATTGTATGTTACTCTTTTAAAATGTCTCATTTATATTATACTTAGAAATTTATATTAATTTTTTTACCATCTTTAGAATTCATTTCATTAAGGTTTTCACAAAATATAAAACTCAAACATAATTTTCTATGTCTACCACAAAATAGAATAAAATAAGTGGACAGTGTGCACACACACACACAGTCTTTGTGTGATGATTTCTCTTTATATAGGCATCGGGCCCTTGTTCAAGAGTGTTATATCTCTATTTACCTTGTGTCAGTTCCACTTAAAACACCTTTTCCCACCAGTATGACCTTATTTACAATACTTTATATATAGAATTTGGGAGTTTAGAAAAGATATTTACACATCATTCTGTTTCATCCCCACAGCTCTGAGGAATACAGGGCAGGTGATCTTTATCCTCACTTTATAGATGGGAAACTTCGGTTCGTAGGTGTTGTTACTTTAATTTCTTACTGTCGTTTCCCGATTACTCAATAAATTGATTCACATGTATTAATTATTTTCTTAATGTCAGGGTATATGGCTGTATGGCCATATAAAAGTATGGCTATATGGAGGGTGGAAAAATAAATAAGATACAAATTTTTAAAAGTTCCCTTACCACATGATTAATGGTATAAATTATGTATGAGCAAAGTGCTGTGGATGCAGCTAGGCTGTGATGGTGGCCTGAGCCTTGAAGGATGATGGGATGGGGATGGGGGTTTACAAGAAGCAGAAGACAATACTGTGAGTAGAAGGAGGAGCTCGTGAAAGAGGCTGGACATAGGGAAGCATAGAGGGTTTGAGGATTAGCAAGTGCTTCTCTTCTACTCTGCTGTTAGGTGAATTTAGGAGGACTTGAAGATGAAGCCGTAAAAGAAGGTGGGTCACTTGTGGAAGGAGGAGTCTGTGTGCTTAGCTCACAAGGCTGGAATTATACTGTGGGTGATAGGAAACCACCGAACATATTAAGCCAGAGTTTGGCAGGATCAGATTTGTTTTTCAGGGATAATTCTGTCCAGAGTGGGAAGAATGGACCAGCGGTGGGAAAAATTGATAGCATGGAGGACGTTTAGGGAACTGTTGAGCTCAAGGGAGTTAGAGGAGCTTGAACTAAGGCGATGGCAGGAAGATTGGAAAGGGATGGACTGAAGAAATGAAACCTTTCTATAATAAATAATACTTATGATGGGGGCTAATATTAGTCAAGATAATATCTTGTCATACTACATTTTTATTTTTTTATTTTTTCATATTACATTTTTAAAGAATTGTGTATACTTTTGTATCCACTGTCTCATATGTCATCATAACACATGGTGATATACAGGTGTTATTTCCAATTTAAAGTCTATAAAACTAAAGAGGCTTACCATTAAAGAAAGTCAAATAGACTCACAATGTAATAGGTTCTGTACAGATGCCCAGGAAGGCATAGACAGCTTTCCCAGAGCTTGTATAACAAAATGGTTAAGGAAATGTATGTGTCAAAGAAAAATTTTCTATTTGGGGGGTAGAGTGGACAGAAGTTAAGAGAGATGCAGTGCGGTGGTGGGGGGACACCTGACTGGCTCAGTCAGTGGAGCCTGCGACTCTTGGTCTCAGGGTTGTAGGTTCGAGTCCCATGTTGGGTTTAGAGATTACTTAAAAATAAAATCTTTCAAAAAAGAGAGAGAGATGAGAACAAAGTGGTGTGAAAACTCTCTCGACCCACGTCTTAGTCTGTTCAGGATCCTATAAGAAAAACACCATACACTAGAGGGTTTTAAACGACAAATTCATTTCTCATAGTTCTGGAGGCTGGGAAGTCCCAATCAGGGCGCCGGCTGATCTAGTGTCTGGTGAGGGCTTGCTTCCTGGTTCATCCATGGCTGTGGCAGAAGGAACTCTCTGGGGTCTGTTTTATAAGGGCACAAATCCTAAAGGCCCTACCTCCTCATACCAACAAATTGGGGGTTAGGATTTCAATTTCAGGAGGACACACAAACATTCAGTCCATAACAACAAATTTCATTCCCATTCCTTAGAAGAGAAGTTAAGGGGTCATGTTGGGACAAGAGGAGGAGAAGCTAGAGATTCTTCTGGAATTTTTGAAGACATCTGTAAAAGATGAGTCATCACTGACATTTCCATTTCACTATATCAAGCTTTTCACCACACCTATTTCGATGGCCAAAAAAAGTCAGCATGAGAAAATGTGCATTTATCAGATAAATCAGGCAGTAACTGATTTTTCAAAAATTCTTAGCTTTGCAAAGTGGCTCATTGAGTGATTATTAAAATTGTGCTCTCCTTGGGACGTTCAAGTAGTATTCCATCCAAGTAGCTTCAACTTGTGGCACACAAGTGTTTCTGAAATTGTCGGTGAAATCATAGAGCACCTGTGTGTGTGTGTGTGTGTGTGTGTGTGTGTGTGTGTGTGTGTATGATTTTTAAAAGAGAAATGACTTTTGTTTGAGCTACACAGGGAACATGAAATGAACAATTCCACAGCCTTAAGACATTAGACTACAGACCTCCTTTGAAAGCCAGCTAGATAAGAAATTTTTCAACTTAAAGTTTATTTGATTGAAATAATCTTTTTTCAAAGCCAAGTTCATTGAACTTTGTGTTTTTAACATCTGGAAACTGGGTTATTGGATTAGAGTTAGGTCTCCATGGCTTTACTGATTTTTCCTAAGTGTTGGGTAGTACTGAACTAATATGTGCAAGGTTATATGACTAAATGTCAGTTAAATGTAAACATTCTAAGCCCTTTTTTGACGGAGAGGAGAATTTATCCCTTATCCAGGAGATTGTGAGGAAATTAAAACTAAAATTTTGTACTTAATTTTAACAGGTTCTGAATCATAACTCTCTTATCATAACTTTCTTATATCTGTTCCCAACTTCAAATTGTTATTCTAGTTGAACATCAACATTGAACATAATAAATATTATGATTTTAAAGAACGATTGCTTGTTTATTCACTTAGTATATGCAGTATTTTGAGATTTTTGGACCCACACATGTTTTTCTCTGACCCATACTTTGATAATATGATTATATTTTCTAGAGCTGTTGCAAATTAATCATTATTTTTGTTATGCTCCTACTTTTATAAGAAGTGTTTGTTTAACTAGCCATATATAAACAAGTTTATTTTGAGGATTGACTTTCATGTGAATAACTGCCTTCTAGTTAAATATTTTAAATCCCATCTCTTAGAAGAAAGTAAGCTAGCCTCAGAAAGTTTTTTCTTTTTTTTAAAATTTAAAATTAACCGTGTAACATAAAGAAGTTTGTAAATGCATGAAGATAAGGACTATATCTTACACATCTTTGTGTTCCCCCACAGCCTCACACATTGCAGATTAATCCGTGCTTATGCAAGATTTAAAGAACATAAAGTGATATAGAAAAAAAAAACTATATGAACTATTGCTTTGAAAGTGACTATGTAAGGATCATCTCTAAATTAGCAATCAGGATAGATTGACATTTTCCTGTCCTCTTTCCATCCCTCCCCAACCCCTCACCCAGGGAGTGCACCCCAGGGTATATACACCTTTGTGCATAGTATCTGCTGTTTTTATATGCATGAGAAGAAGCAGGCTCAGACCTGCTGAATGCTGGAAAACGTAAGATCATATCCGGCCAGGGGGCCCGGTTTTCTCATTCTTTCATTCTTTTAAAATACAAAGTTATCTGACATACTATTTTACATTTAGCTAAAAGTTGTTCAGTGTGGCATTTACAGAGGCCCTAAGGTGTCGGCCAGTGTGTTAGATGGTGTGGGATGCTGTCTTTGCTCAGAGGAAGCTCACAGCGTGGCTGGACCATGCACGTGTAAACCAATGCTATCTGGTGTCATAGATGCTGTTATACAGAGGGGGTAAGGCACCTCAGAGGGACAAAGGTAGGGTGAGTTACTTCTTCCTTAGGGTCAGGGAAGCCAGGGGCTTCCGAGTTGAGATGAAGAGGATCCGAGTTGAGATGAAGAGGAGTTTTCAAGACGGACCAGTTGAGGAAAGGCCATTTAGGGCCGAGGGAGAAGCGTGGGCAGGGGTGGGCGATGAGGTTGGAGAGATGATGCAGGGTCTTCAATGGTACATACGGAAGTTTGGGCTTCCTGCTGCAGGCGAAAGGGAATTAAGCTGTGGTATAACATAATCGGGTTTTCATTTTGGAAAATCACTCTGATAACCATGTGGGGAATGAAGTAAGTTATTGGTGCTTCGCTTAGACAATGCTTATAGAACATAAATAGACCAAACATGAAGTTCTCTTCCTCGTTGCCCTAAACAAAACTTTACAAAAATCCCAACACATTCACTTCTAGAACAAATGGTTTGTTCTTTGGTTAAGTTATATTTTTACAGTATTTCATTACTTTGTGTTTAAGAATGATGACTGTCTCCCCGGGGTGACACCAGATGGTCCAGCAACACCAGCAACGCCACTCACCAGTCACTCCTCCTATACCCCTTTCTCTTGGTCTCTCGCATCTAGTTGCCCAAGCCAGCAGCTTAGACTTTTCCTTGGTCCTTCTCCTCTCTCTTGCCCTTGATGCCTATCAGTAAGTCCAGTGGATTCTGCCTCCAAATTGTTCTACTTCTCTGCGTCTCAGTGATGCGACAACCTGCACTCGAGACCCTAGCATCTCTCCCTTGGACATTTCCCCATTCTCACTCTCCTGCTTCAAACATTTCACTAGCTTTTTGCACTTACAATAAAAAGCAAGCTTCCCATGGTGGCCGCCTCTCCTGGCTCTAATATCCCTTGACCTCATTTCTTGACACTCTCCTTCTGCTCCAGCTGTTATTTGCCCTCAGAGTGGCCTGCAAACACTTACTCTCTTCTTCCAAGAAGCTCTTCGAATTTGGTGCCTGGCAAATACTCCCTGAACTTAATAGCATAGTGATATCATAATAATAACACTTTCTGCCATTTATTGAATGTTTTCTGTAACCCAGACAGTGTGCTAAGTGCTCTCCAGCCATTATCGTATAATTAAATTAGATGCAACAAGCTTGTGAAGTTGGTATTATTATTCCTGTATTTCAGGAGGGGAAACTGGGACAGATTGTTGAAGCAACTTGCCCAGCTTCCTATTTTCAGTGTGTGGTGGAGCCTGGCTTGAAGTCTGTCTGTCTGACTCCAAATCAAGCTCTTTGGTACGAAATTGCAAAAATATTTTGTTATCGTTAAAAATTTACAATTCCTGGAAGACAGTCTCAGAGCAAGCGATGGGGAAAATCTCTCATTGACACTATATATAACTTGACTACCTTACTGGTGACAACATATTTTTCTCAATATTTTATGTCTTGTTGATAATAAAAGACAGTATAGTGTAGAAATTGAGAATAAACCCTGGAGTCAAGCAGACATGAGTTTTACCTCAGTACCTGCTATTCATTCATATAGATCTGAATTTCATGTGTGCTGGATAATTTTTTGGTACTTGAGATACATCAGGGGGCAATCCGGTGGGATGGATTTAAAATTTTGGTTCTATGAGCTGTTTTTGTCCTGGAGACTCACCATCACATTACTGCTCCTTTATGAATTCAGTATAAATGTGACTGACCCCTCTTGGACCGCATCCCAAGGGGATCTATTTGAGTCAGTCCCATGACATGTCTCCTAAGGACAATCTCAGAGGCAGACTGTAAGTTTAGTTTGCTATAAGTGTAGTTTCCTTCTCCCTAATGAAACACTGAATTTAACTTTATTAGACGTAATAAACTCAGGTAAATTCTATTCTAATAGGGGTAGCACAATAAACATAACAAATATGCAAATTACATTATACATAGAAGAGGAAAGTAAGTACTTTGTGTGAGGGAGTAAATAAGATGAAATTGGGGATCACATTGTGGTATTAAATAAGTCAGTGAGGTGCGTCTCACTTGAGAAGGTCAAAGACTTGAAGTATGTGAAGGAGTTGGTCAGACAGATATCTGAAGGAAGAGCAGCCCAGGAGGAGAGATTAGGTGGCATCCAGATCTAAGAGGAGCATGCATGGCCACTTAAAAGCAAAGCACCATTGTGGACAGGGGGCCAAAGCGAGGGAGAGATACTAGATGAGGCCGGGGGTTCTAAGTATCTTGTTGGTGATAATGAAATGAACTTCATACATGAAGCACTCAGCACAGAGTCTGGCCCAGAATCACAGAGCCCCTGCCTACCTTCTCCAGCCACATCCCCTGCTGCTCCCACACTGCAAACCCTACCCTGCATTTATAACTGAAAGTTCTTTGAAGATTCCCCAAATATGCATGCTGTTTTAAACCTTTCTACTTTTGCACCCACCTAAAATAGGCTTCGCCATCCCTTGTCATTCTGATAAACTCCTTTCAGACCCACCCCGGGCTATCCTCTGGGAAGACTTCTTTGCCTCCCTCTAAAGGAGCTGATGCTTCCTTTTCTGGACCACCATGCATAGTGCTTTGACTACATTCGTTAAACTAACACGTAGCTAATGATAACATTTAATGAGCACTTACTATATGCCGTGCAATAAGTCCTTTCTATGTTTTTAATGTATTCCTTACAACGACCCTATAAGGTATGTCGCGGTGTCATCCGCATTTTCCAGATGAATAGTAAAGGTGCCTGACACAAAACAATCGCTCATTTATGCTAGGAGTTAAGAATAAAAACCAAGTGAAATAAAATCAAGGCTTTAAATAATTTTTATGTAACAGTTGAAGAAAATAAGAATGATGTGGTTTGGGAAGAAAAAAAATTAGTAATGATGAGCTTCCATTTAAACTGATACCTTAGTGTTCCTTCAAAAGTAAACGTTAAGATTTCTGGCTACTGTGTCAGTTGAATAATTGATAATTTCCATATTGAAAAAACATATGTTCCTGATATAATTAGTAGAGTTATACCCTGGGAGGTAAAATACTTCCTCTACACAAGGCAGTGTTACCATCACACTGAATCGTAAGAATTAGTTTGGTGCATGTGTCTCCCATATTATTTGTGACTACTTGGAGGGCAGGGGACCATGTCAGATTTACCTTTGTTCATGAGGCTTTGCACATGTCCTCCCTTGGTTGGACAGAAAGAAGAAGATATTCTCTCATGTAATTTCTAGGACCTGGGAAATGATATTTAAAATGTCACTGATAGTGTGTCATTAATTCTGAATTTTATTTGGTTCTGAATTTCATTTTAATCATGTTGTTGTGCTTCTGTTTCTCCCCAGACCAGTATTAAAGAGGGACAACTATTGAAGCAAACCAGTTCCTTCCAAAGATGGAAAAAGCGTTACTTCAAACTTCGAGGCCGTACACTTTATTATGCAAAGGACTCAAAGGTAATTTGGAAGGATATGACTTGCAAGCACTTGAGGTTGTGGATGGATTAAAAATTTTAGTTCTATGAACTTTTTGTCTTGGTGCTCACTAGAGCCTTACCATTCTTCTGTAAATTCGGTATGCGTGTGATCCGTCTTGGACCAAATCCCAAGGGAGTCTATTTAAGTCAGTTTCATGGCGTGTCCATGGAGGACGATCTTATGGAAAGGTTCTAGTATAGTTTTCTTTCTTCCTTTCCTCTTTCCTTACAATTAAAGTAAAACATTAAATGTAACCTTATTAAATGTAATAAGCTGAAAGTTTTGGGTTTCCCCCCTTTTCTTGCTACCTTTTATCTTATACATCTTTCCCTGACCATGAGAGAGAGAATTGCTATAGTTGCTAAGAATCTGTCCTCTGGTTTCAGACAAGGGTTTGTATCCCACTTCCAGCACATTCCACAAGAGTGGCTGCAGGCAGCTCGTGTTGTATTGAGGAGGCTTAAATGAGATAATACACAAGGTGCCTGACACAAAACAATCACTCAATTATGCTAGCAGTTAAGAATAAAAACCAAGTGAAATAAAATCAAGACTTTAAATAATTTTTATATAACAGTTGAAGAAAATAAGAATGATGTGGTTTGGGAAGAAAAAACTAGTAATGATGAGCTTCCATTTAAACTGATACCTTAGTGTTCCTTCAAAAGTAAACGTTAAGATTTCTGGCTACTGTGTCAGTTGAATAATTGATAATTTCCATATTAAAAAAACGTATGTTTCTGATATAATTAATAAAGTTATACACCGGGAGGTAAAATCAAATATGCAAACAAACGTAATTCTTAGTTTATGTAGCTGTACAATAACCAAATAAAGTAATCTCATTTTAAAAGTCGTTATGTTCAAGGTTGTCCCTGATCTGGCTCCATGCTGCCTTTCCACATTCATCTCTAGGCAGCACTGACCACTTGATAACCTTGGCCCTGGCCCGTGTTTGCCATCCACAGATGATCTTTCCCTCTGTCTGCACTTGATGAAATTCCCTGTTTTCTTTAAGATCCCCTCAAAGAGTCTTTATTCCATCATTCACAAGAGCAAGAGTTTAAATGTTTTCTGCGGGGGAAATTATCTGTGACCTTCCATATCATTCTGTAGTATTTCTTTTCTTGCATTTTTTCAATAGACCATCTTATATTACAATTAGTCGTTATCTGTTTCTTCTCCTGTGCGAGATTAAAAATTCTTTCTGGTCGGGGAACAAGTCTAATAGTCAGATTGGTTGGAGTGAAGTGGATTTGCACACCCCCTGGGGATCTTGGGGGTGTTGGTAGAAGCTATCAGACAAGGGGCCCCTTTTCTTTCTTTCTTTTTTTTTTTGGTAAATTTAATTTAATTTTTATTAAATTTTATTTAAATTCAATGTAGTTAACGTATGCTGTGTTAATCAGTTTCAGAGGTAGAATTTAGTGATTCATCCGTTGCATATAACACCCACTGGTCATTACATCACGTGCCCTCCTTAATGCCCATCACCCAATTAACCCATCCCCCCACCCTCTTCCCCTCCAGCAACCCTGTTTTGTTTTCTATGGTTAAGAGTCTCTATGGTTTGGGTGCCTGGGTGGCTCAGTTGGTTGAGCAACTGCCTTCGGCTCAGGTCATGATCCTGGAGTCCTGGGATTGAGTCCCCCATCTGGCTCCTTGCTCCATGGGGAGTCTGCTTCTCCCTCTGACCCTCCCCCCACTCATGCTCTCTCTCTCATTCTCTCTCTCAAATAAATAAATCTTAAAAAAAAAAGAGTCTCTGTGGTTTGTCTTCCTCTCTGTTTTCATCTTATTTTATTTTTCCTTCGCTTCCCCTATGTTCATCTGTTTTGCTTCTTAAATTCCACATATGCGTGGAATCATATGGTATTTGTCTTTCTCTGACTTATTTCACTTAGCATAATACCCTCTAGTTCCATCCACGTCATTGCAAATGGCAAGATTTCATTCTTTTTGATGGCTGAGTAATATTCCATTGTGTGTGTGTGTGTGTGTGTGTGTGTGTGTGTGTGTGTGTGTGTGTGTGTGTGTATACACACCACATCTTCTTTATCCATTCATCTGTTGATGGACATCTAGGCTCTTTCCATAGTTTGGCTATTGTGGACACTGCAGCTGTAAACATTGGGGTGCATGTGGAAGGGGCCCATTTGAGGTGCTTTTTTATAGCTGCCGTGCTGCAAGAACATTGAATGAGTGCAAACAATGACCAAATGACTGAGAGTGGGAAGGATATGTTTATTTAGTAGAGTTTCCTAATCTCTAAATTGAACATTATTAAAGATTCCATTTTTGTGGAGTTTTTATCACTGAAACTTTTTGATTGAAACCACTTTTAAGAGTACAAAAGAAACACCATTTTATATTTGCAGAGCAGATTCACCTTCTCATTCAAACCCATTTATCGATGAGGAAAATAAGTTTCAGAAAGTTTAGTAACACCATGATTCGAGCCAGGACAAGGTCTCATTTCTCACTTAGCAAATGTGGGAATGATGATGTTGCCTCTGCCTTCCTGGCAACGTTGTTACAGGCTGTTGCCTGTCCAGAGGTATTACTCTGTGTGTGTGAGAGTGTGTGTGTGTGTGTGTGTGCGTGCGTGCACACGCACCACACTGAGTAGGCTCCCCATAAATTATGCTTCTAGAGAGCACAGAGCATTTTATATGGAAACTCTGTGCCACAGGGTTCTTTAAAGACCTTTTCGGTTTGGGATTTATGAGTTAGTTGTACTTTATGGTTTTACTCTTCCTAAGAAGATATTGCAAAGAATCACGAATGACTTTTTATTCACTTTCTATTCCTAATTACTGACACAGCTTCATAGTCATGACCTGATAGCAAAAAAAAAAAAAAAAAAAAAGTTATTGACGAACATTGAGTTAGGTTTTCATTTAATGTGTTTGTGTTCTTTTTCATTAACAGTCTCTGATATTCGACGAAGTTGACCTCTCAGATGCCAGTGTAGCCGAAGCAAGCACAAAAAATGCAAACAACAGTTTCACGGTATGGTTATATTCTGCTGACATCCTTCTCAAAAGTTATAGAATGACCTTTCCTAAGCATGTACAGAATGTTCTCTTCCGTTACCAACCACATGTCAACTTAAGCATGTTGGAGTTCCTGCCAACACAATAAACTTGATAAGCATGCTGTATACCAAGTACTGTCAAGAAACCAATGTATTAAATGTATTTTTTTAAAAGTATTCACAACATTTTCCATTTTAGGCCTTTTAATTTTAGTGCTTTAAAATTGTCACCTCTTTTAAGTTTGATACTTCAATTAATTTCCATTGTTTTGGAATACTCAAAAAGTCTATTTCTTACCTTCATTCTTAAAATAATGTTTTCCCTTCTCCTCTACTTTTACTCTATTGCTGTGGTTCAGGCAGCTGCTATGGTTCAGGTCTTCATTTATTCTCACTTAAGTAATTCATTTGATAGCTACTTAAAGAGGTATCCTCTGTTCCAGTTAATTCTTTTCCAATTACAAATCACATTGCTGGAAAGACTTCACTGGCTCACTGTTGCCTGTCAAGTTACATCTGCAGCTCCATCCTCAAGTCTTGTAAAACCATACCTTGGCATTCTAGAATTACTGAGACTGTTCGTCCTTATGCACCCCACCAGTCCAGCATTTCTGTTTGTGCCTGGACTTTTCCCATTCCCCCTGGCTTCACTGATTTCTCCTCCATCTAAGGCTGTTGAAATTCTATCAGTTCTTCAAAGCTAATCTCAGATATCTCATTCTTTTTCTACTTCCCTCATTCAAAAAATATGATTTGAATACCCACGATGTGCTGGGCACTTGTGCTAAGCACAAGAGATTCAGAGATGAATAAATAGATTCATCTTGAGGGAAGATTACTTCCCTCAAAATATTCACAATAGAGTTCAGTGAAGTTCTTCCCAGGTAGTTTTTATAGCTACGTATTCCTAGGTCCTCTAAGATGCCTTGCTCTCGCTATGTTGTTGCCCCCATCCACACTCCCAGCCCCTGTTCAAGAAGCTAGCACTGCTGACAGTGGTGTGCTGTGTCCATCTCCTGGGCTTGCCAGGGCAGGGAAGACAGACAGATTTGTTTATACAAATACAGAGCAGTGCCATGATAGAGGTAAGCGCTGGTGGGGGTGGGGCCGGTGGGGGGGAGGAAGCAAATGCATTCAGATTTAGCCATATGGACTTACAGCACGTGGGATAATCCATGGTGTAAATGTTCCTGCCCCTTCCACTGCCCCAGGGAACCTTTAGTTGGAGGAGAGGAAAGCCAAGAATAGAATCCTGGGAAAATGTTAAAATTTAAAGTTTGACCAATAAAGACAGAGCATTCTGAAGTATGGGAGGTGAAGCCTTGGGAGGTGATGATGTTAGGAAAAGCCTGTGGAAGATAGTTTTAGGACGGAAGTTGTTAAACATCAAATACTGTAGAGAGATCAAGTCAAAGAAGAAATGAGAAGCGTCTGTGGAATTTGTTAACATGGAGGTCATTGGGTCACATTGACGGGAATGACTTTGGGGAGGGGTTGGCGTGCGTTAGGCTGCCTTGCCAAACAGGTGGGAAGGCAGAGAAGCCGGGGTGGATTGCTTTTTTGAAAAGCTTGGCTGTTAGAAGAAGGAGAACAAGTATAATATTCAGGCTTCAAAAGAGTTTTGTTGTTGTTGTTGTTCTTTGGCTTTGTTTTTAAAATGGGTTTTTAGTGTGTCTATATGAAGAGAGGAAAGAATTGTTGGACTCGAAAGTTGAAGTGTCAGGAGAGACAGGGGAGAATGGATGGAGCATGGGAGCCAGAGCCCATTTAGAGATTAGCATTGACCAGGAGACAAAGTTTATGGAGGTGGGTGTGTGCAGGAAGTTCGTTTATTCCAAACCCAGATACTACTGTTCTCTCAATGAAATTGAAGCCGAGGTCATCTGCTATGAGTCAGAGTTTACTTAGGTTTGGGTTAGAAAATGAGAGTTGAGGGGTGCCTGAGGGGCTCAGTCAGTTGTGTCTGCCTTCAGCTCAGGTCCTGATCCCAGGGTCCTGGGATTGAGCCCCACGTCGGGCTTTGTGCTCAGAGGGAGCCTGCTTCTCCCTCTCCCTGCCCCTTCCCCTGTGTGTACTCTCTGTCCAATAAATAAATAAAATTACGAAAAAAAAAGAAAGAAAGAAAATGAAAGTTGAAACTGAACAGGGACCTGGAGAAGATTATGAGGTAGTAAATAGTGTCTAGCAAAGATGGAGATCAAGTTTAGTAATGTACCTAATTCCTATGCCTTTCACATTTTTTTTTTTTTAAGATGAGGAGCGAGAATAACAGCTAAATTGATCCAGGGCTTATAAAAGATAAAGACATTGTTGGATGTTCGAGGGATAATAAGTCATCCATCTTCCCCTCTGGGTTCTCAGTTCTTGAGAATAAAACATAGGGAGTGAGGGACAGCTTATTTATCACTGAACAGGATCCAACAACCACTAGATTCAGAGCTTCTGATAAATTATTGAAGGCCTAATCAGAGCTTCTGATACATTGTTGCTTCTTTTTCCTTCCTCCCAAATGAAGGTGTGGTAGGGTGACGAACTGCTTGCCTTCCCTAGGGAGCGAACCGAAGTCCTCTCTCCTCTGTGGAGACTCATGGGGAAGTGGGCAATAAGGGTTTCCCCTCAACAGGGATCTAGAATTTAGTCTAAAAGAGGGTTCCAAAATTTAAGATTTGAAGGATGGAACAATTTCAGATAAAGACAAAGTCTAGGGTATTGGTGTAGATAAAGGTAAAAGAAAGTGGAGAGCTTAGATTTGAGAGAGGGTATTCAAATCCTTTGTATAACTCTTTCTTGGACCTCCAAGTACATTCAATCTCTCCTCTAGTGCCTTTCTTATTATAGAACTCACTGTAGTCTGCCTTATATTTAATTAGGTACTTACATTTATTATAATCTCCTTGAGGACAGAGACTCTGTCATATCATTTTACCTCAGAGTACCTTATCTGTAAATATTTGCTGATTTAATTAATAAGATGAAAGTTTATTTTACACATGAGAAGACTTCTTGGTGAAGTATTTTCAAGAGATTTATCCACTCAACCAAATGTTATTTCTGAAGTTTGTTGGACTAGAAATGTGGAGACTAAAATATTAGGCAGATGCTTAGAGTTTTACAGCAAATGAATTTGGTGGAACTTTCTAGGGCATAAAATAGAATAAGGGAGAGGTTTTCAACCAGTAATTGACAATCTTCCCTATCTTTAAATATTTAAATATCCTACCTTTCTGGATTGCATTGACTGCTATTGATACTGTTGTTTTGGCTAGTTCATGTCAAAGGTTAATGGTGTAGTTTAGTGGTATTATGGCTGGAAGATACAGGAATGGCTAAATTCAGCTTCGCTACAGTCATGCCTTGAAGTCCCTAAGGATGATACATTGACAGGGGACAATAGTAAGTGGAAAATCTGTGATTAGCAAATGGAAAGTGGAAAAGCTGTGCTTTGCCTGAAAACCCAATGCCAAACTCTCTAGTAAAACGGGTTCGAGAGAGCTCGGCGGAAACTGACTTCCCCTGTGACTTTACTCAGCATCGTCTCTGCCGCATTCTGTCGGTTCTGAATGAGTCACTAAGGTTGGCTGAGCTTCAGGGGAGGGGATCGAGACACCGTGAGAGTGGCATCAAAGGATTTGTGGACAAATCCTACCTACTCGACGGTTACTTTTCCTTCCTTGCACAGTCCTGTGCTCCCATTCCTGGAGTTAATAATTGTCTTGTTGTTTTGGTTGTCTAAATCACTTCGGGTACATATTAGTTTCCCCTCGGTCACACTGGTGCATCCCGGGGAAGGGTCCCAGCCCTCCTGATGCTTAATCCAGGGCTCTTCCTTTTCACACAGTGAAACCGTCTGGTTAGTCTTTGCCTGTCCTCTCTCTCTTCTCGCATTCGCTGCTCTCTTTGTCTCTTTCTCACTCATCGTGATGTGTATATCCCAGCTTTTTGTGACTTACTCAATTGCAGACCTTAGACCATGAAGTCAAACAACATGGGTTTGTGCCCTGACTTGGCCCTCTCTAGCTACGTGCCTTTGGACAAATTAGTTAGCCCCTGTGAATCTGTGTCCTCACCTGTAATGGAGGATAGCAGTGGAACCTGTCCCATGGGGTTGTGAGGATTAAATGGAATGGGATAAGGCACTACAATCCCTTGCACCGTGATGAGCACATAGAGTTTACTAAGGGCTAGTGGCTGTTATCATCCTGAAGTTATTGTCCCACCTGCTCCCTTCACAAGTGATAATCTGTTGTCAATTCCTAACAAGTTGGGGGATTTTGAAGGAGAATATGGATGAACTTCATCTTGAGAAAATGTTCCACCCTGCCTCTCTTTCAGAGGTGTGGTGAAGATTTCTTTCCACTTTTATCACATGTGAATAGATGTTATTGGGAAAAGCAGCCCTTCTGTAATAAATGAAATGTCGATCGTACTTACCTTGTTAGCTATTTGTACATGCTAACGAAGAGCTTTTTAATGAATCGAGAATCATCACAATCACGTGGTATACATTAGACTTTCAAAATGTGCTGTTCAAATGACTGTTTTCTTTAAATTTTAATGACGAGTAGGCTAAATCTTAAGTACATAAGTCATCATTTTTATTTTTATTTATTTATTTTTTATTATTTTAGTTAATCACCATACATTACATCATTAGTTTTTGATGTAGTGTTCCATGATTCATTGTTTGCGTATAACACCCAGTGCTCCATGCAGAACGTGCCCTCTTTAATACCCATCACCAGGCTAACCTATCCCCCCAGAGCCCCTCCCCTCTAGAACACTCAGTTTGTTTTTCAGAGTCCATAGTCTCTCATAGTTCGTCTCCCCCTCTGATTTCCCCCCCTTCATTCTTCCCCTCCTGCTATCTTCTTCTTTTTTTTTTTAACATATAATGTATTATTCGCTTCAGAGGTACAGATCTGTGATTCAACAGTCTTGCACAATTCACAGCACTCACCATAGCACATACCCTCCCCAGTGTCTATCACCCAGCCACCCCATCCCTCCCACCCCCCATCACTCCAGCAACCCTCAGTTTGTTTCTGAGATTAAGAATTCCTCATATCAGTGAGGTCATATGATACATGTCTTTCTCTGATTGCATGAGTCATCATTTTTAAAGAAAGTATTGTATTGACATTGTTAAAACTTTTTATGGAAGTTTGTAAAGAAAGCATATTTTTTAACTAGAGAGAAATACAGAGGTAATTTATTTGGTTTATTTAACTACCCTTACCATTTTTAGTGAGTGATCTTCGAGTGTGCTTGGAATCTCACGGTGACTGCACACCCTCGCTGCTTACTCGGTTGTGTGAAACACGGACACCACGTGGTAGCACTTATTTTTAGAGCTAACTAAGCACTGGAACAGAATCATTTTAGTTCAGGGTCACTGGCCACAGCACACACGACCGAAAGTTGATTAGCATTCGAGTTGATTCCTCCAATGAAGTTTCAAAAAGTATACATAAAAACAAGCCAATAAAGAGAACATCCGGTGCATAAAATGCCAAAAATTATACATTCATGGTATAGTTGAAATGAGCAGGCTGTGTTATAATGGGAGGGAGAAGATGTTCTTAAGAACTCCTTTCTTTCATGTGTACTTTCTGTTTATTTTGTTTTTCCCTTAGCTTCCTCTCTGTTATTATAATTCAGTTCATCTTCTCTCTTAAGAGAGATACCACATCCTTTGAACCCAAGTGTCAGTTTACTTTTATCCATTAGTATCTCAATCTTAGTTTCAAAGGAAGGGATGAAACGTTATTTTCACCTCATTTGTGAATACACATCACAAAACAGGTGTTTAGATAATCATCCAAATAAATAATCCTTTAGATAAATAAGTTGCCTCTTCTGATGATAATATTTATTATAATTATTCTGTGCCTCTTCTAAATGCCAGTAATTCATTTAATTCTTTATGTCAGTGCTATAAGGTAGGTACTGTCCTGCTCTCCATTTGTATAGATGAGAGATCCGAAACAGAGAAGTTAACACCTAACACATGTAATAACTAGAATCTGAACCCACCTGGGTCATCTGACCTCAATCTGTGCTCTTGACCCCTCAGCTATCCTACCTCTTTGTTGTGGAGCTTTAAATGAGTATGGTCCAGATAGTGTTCCTCTAATTGTTTGTTATGTTTCAGTTGTCTTTTCTCCTCCAAGTCAATCACAGAGTCTTGTGTTGCATTACCAGGTATGTAGCTAGCACTGGCTGGTCCTACTGCCAATTTAGAATACTGCATTTTATTTTGGGCACTGTATTTTAACTAAAAATGTTGATAAAGAGCTCACAGAGGAAGGTAACCAATAAATATATTATACAAAGGTCTGGGAAATCATGGGATTGACACAAGAGGCCACTTTTTATTCTTAAAGATTTGGGGAAATGTGACATCTTTTTAATATTTGAGGGATTATCATGCATAAGAGGCAGTCGACAGGTTTTGTGTTACTGCAGTGTGCAGGACAAAGATTCACAGCTGAATTCACAGAGGGACAATTTTAGCTCTACTTAAAAGAGAACTTTCTAACTTGAGTCATCTGATAGAACAGGCCTCTTGTGATGTAATGGCTCTGTCCATTATTAGAAATCTCTAGTCCTCTCATTCCCTGTGAAGTGGAAGGGGCCTTCAAGAACAGAGGACTTGGGCTCAGAATGCTGAAATGAATTTCTCAAGGTTGGATGGCTAATAGCTATGCACAGCTGGTGGGGAATTCAGGGTTCCCAGCTCTTGGAGTTTGTTGAGAGTAGGCAAGGAGGAGTGGATTTAGAGATTGCCGGGCACTTTACACACACTGTCTCATTATACCACACAGCAAGAGCTAAGTGACCGTCCTTTAAGAATGCTGTCGGAGAAATCTTTGCATGGCGTGTGTATGTGGGAGGGAGTGAGGGGAGGTTGTGGAGACTGAAATTTCCTTGCAGACACAAAGACTGTCTTCCTCACCACTGGATCCCCAGGGCTAACAGGAGACCTGGCACAGAGGGGAAAGACAATAAATATTTGTCACCTGCATGAAAGAATGTGTCTTGTTGAATGAATGAATGACACTTGTAAACTCTAGTTTTCCTTTGGGAGAAATGTGTCATTTCAAGATTTAGCTAGAGAGCAGAGTTTCCTAATTTCCCCCAGTGAGGTTGGATTATAACATACCCATAAATATTTGTATTCTAGTTGAACTCTTTACGTTGTGACTCAGATCATTTTTTATCAACAATAAGTCTTACAAACACAATTCTTGCTGTGATTAATGATTGCGGTGGTCTCCTAATTATTCGATGCCTGATCATGGCAAACCACGGATTTCTTATGTCTATGTTGGCTCAACTGTTTTATGGCACTCTAAAATCATACCACATTAATGCAATTTGAGTGGTTGTTTTGCCTCTTAAAATTGACTTATATGCAGTTTAGGCGGCTTTATTCTATGAAAGCTGATAATTTATAAGTGGAGTTTGAAATTTACATTCTTTTTTTCTCTAACTTGGACATCAGGCTTTTAGCAATGAAATACATTGCTTCCGTAGGTATATCCTGTTTATCTTTTCATTTAATGATATAGCATCTCTTCCAAGAGTACAACCCAGAGAAATACTTCTTAATGTTATTATGAGCTTCCTCAGACCAAAGTTCTAGGAAGCAAGAACCCATTGGTCCTTTTGTGGCTAGACTAAAATCTTACGGAGCTCTATTTGCTAGGCTCAAAATATAAGAAAAGCTATCAGGACAGATTGGCTAATCCTTCTCCCTTTGGGATCTTTGTAGGAATTTAGAGTTGCTATTTTGTACAAGCAAAGTGTTGTTCATGTGAAAATGTTTTAGGTTGTACATGCCTTTTCAGGATGGATAAAAGCAGGCCTATCAGCAAGGACTGACGGAACTATACTCCAAAGTGCTGCAGAAAAACTTCTGAAAGATTTTAACCTGAGGTTAAATACAGTATGACCAAGATAGACACTTTACAGGATAGGTTGTAAAGAGAGGTTTTGTTTTGTTTTTTAAGTCCTTGGGTTTGTCAAGCCTTCACTGCCCACATTATCCAGAATTCACAGAGGAAGTGAAAAGTACTGTTTATGTGTGCCAAGACATACATACAAGGCTACTTACCCATTATAATAGCACGAGATTGGAAATCACCCAAATGTGTAAGTTAAAGACTTGTTGAAATGAATTATGAACTATTTCACATAGTACAATATTATGCAACCGTGAAAAAGAAGGAATCAGCTCTGTATATAATAAGACACACTGAACTCCGAGTTGTATTCAGTGTGATAAACCAGATGTGGAACAATGTGCATGTATAAAATGTTACTCTGTGTTTGTTACTCTGTGCGAGGGTGGGGGGGGGGGAGATGTGTGTATGGGCCCACAGCCATGCATTTAAACCTTGAAAGATCACGTATTTGTTGTATATGCAGAGAATACCTCTGGAGAGATACATAGAAGCTGATAGATATTTGCCTTCAGGAGGGAGACTTAGTAGCTAGGGGCAGACTTGGGAGGGAGATGTACTTTTCATTCTAAATACATTTTGAATTTTTTTTTTGTTTGTGTCACAAATGCTTGTTACTTATTCAAAGAAAATTCTAAATTCTACATGGGAGCCTTTTCCGGCAACTTCCTATTAGATGCATTTGACAAGAGTGATGGACTTAGCAGGAAGCCCAAGTTGGACACTGCTACAGTGTCCAAGGGAACCATGATAAAGGTACATATCAGACCATCTGTAATGGGAGGGAAGGAAGCAATGCATGAGAGATGTTGTGGGAAAGACTGGAGAGCTGTGGCCAACAGGAAGGTAGAAGAGAGAGAAGGAAGCTAACATAGAGTTGTTGAATTTGGGAAGATTGCTATATAAATGATGCCTTTAATTAAGGGTAGAAAACGAGAATACAAGTAGGTTTATCGGTAGTGAAAAGAAGACATTGTGAATTAGACACTATGAATTTGAAACGATGATAAGATATCCTGATGATGTCTAGTAGGCAATTGAGAGATGCTTTAAAAACTATTAAAATGTCTTAAAGGACTCCTTTGGTATCATTTTCATGCCTCTTTTTTAAGTTTCCAGCATATTCAGATGTCTTCTCTATTCCTTAAGTATGATCATGGTGTAATGGAAAATTTAGGTTTTAGAAATGTTTTAGTTTTGCGATGACTGGTACAAACAAGATAATTGTTTTGTTTTGAACTTTCCCATTACATATGTGTTCTGTACAAAGCAATTTACGGTTATAAACCAATAGAGCCTGTGCCAAGGGAATGAGGCTAATGCTTTGTTCCAATCTCTGGTACATTCTGAAAATATTAAATGAGTGGTAAAACTTTTACTGTGTCCATTAACTACTACCGCTAATTTATAGTAGAAGTGTATGTGACAGCCTACATAAATAATTTGTAAAATCACTGTGATCCTTGTCATTACAATTAATACTAAAAAAACCCCTCTCAGTTTCCAATGTACAATGTACAAATAAGATACTATATATGATTATGTATATATATGTATATGTATATCATACTATATATGATTATATATATGATTATATATCCTGTCAATATTTTGTTTTATAAAGGTGCCTGGTTTGCAGAGACCTATGTTAGCATATTTATTATTATTATTGTTGTTGTTATTTATTAATTTACCAGCACCTTTTCTTGCTCATCTTTAAAGAATATACAAGTATATATAGGATTGAAATACAACTGTACAATGGCCCTAATTATTTTTTTTTAAAGATTTCATTCATTTATTTGAGAGAGAGGGACAGACAGAGACAGCGAGAGAGGGAACACAAGCAGGGGGAGTGGGAGAGGGAGAAGCAGGCTCCCACCGAGCAGGAAGCCCGACGTGGGGCTCGATCCCAGGACCCTGGGATCATGACCTGAGCTGAAGGCAGACGCCTAACCGACTGAGCCACCCAGGTGCCCCTGCCCTGATTATTTTTAAGATGAGAAAAAGTGAGCAGCACGTGAAGCCTTTTCTGCCTATTCTTCTAGGGTAATGTCAGTAAAATCTTTGCTATTCCTTCATTCTCTAGTAGATGGCTAGGAAGGCAGACAGAATTTAGTTTCAAATCCTACGTGTGCTTTGTGACCTCAGGCAAGTGACAAACATTCCTGAGTCTTAGGTTCCTCAGATGTAAAATGGATCGCTACTTTTGGGGTTGTGTAGATGCCGTAAGATCTTGTAGCTTAGATAAATCTTATTTATCTTATATAAATAATGTATTTTATATTTAGCACACACAGGTCCTGGCCTGTTACAGTTACTTCGTAAGTGGTAATTCTTACTATTTTGGACTTGTAAGCTATTTCCATTGCAGATGTGAAAGCTAGAGTCATCTAAACTGCTCCCTCATTGTCACGCCTTGCAACTGGATAGTCACCAAGTACCATTAATTCTGTCTCTGAGAAAGCTGTTCACTCTTTTTCCTGTCTCCTATCTGCTCAAATCTTCATGGCATGCTCCCATACACAGCAGCCTGCTGCCACCCTGACCTCACGTCCTGTCAGGCCTTTTCCAAAGGTTAATGAGTCTTCTCCAGGGCATCAGTTGGACTCTTGATTTCAGACCAGGCCATGATCTCTGGGCCTGGGATCGAGCCCTTCAACGGGCTCAGTGGGGAGTCTGCTAGGGCATTCTGTCCCTCACCTTCTGCCTCTCCCTCTGCCTCTCCTCCCTCCCTCTCTCTTAAATAAATAAATAAATCTAAAAAAAAAAAAAAACAGTCTTCTACCCTGTGACCCGACCACCAAGCTGACCCTCTGTAAGGCTGCCAACCATCTCTCTAGAACCATTGCTGGCTCTTCCTGGCTGAAAGCCCGTTAGTGCGTGCTCTGTCACTTTAAGCTTCAAATCCATACCCCTGAGCATGGTAGAAGGTTTTCTGTGATTACCTCCCTGGCTTCGCCTTGTTCTTCCACCCATGGGGGCCATCTTATACTACTCACCATACCCAGCCCTTACCTTGACCTTTCTTCCTTATGTGTTTGTGTGCGCCTTGGTTTGCAGCATCCCTTCTTTCTGTGCCTTCCCCCTGGCTCCCTCCCTACAGAAATATGCTCCAAGTCTCACTTGCCTCTCACCCTTACTTGGATGAAAGCTTTCACAGAAAGCTTTCCCTGAGCCTTTGGTCTTGGTTAGCTGCCTTTCACTGTATTCTAGGTGCACCCTGGGTGCTGACAAGAAGATAAGGGTCCAGATCTTGAAGGATCTTGGAAGTTAAGTGGAGTGGTTTGGAAGATTGGAATTAGGTTTACTTATCTGTGCTCCTCATTGAACTGCAAGCTCCGTGAGTACAAGGAGCATCTCTCTGTCCCTGAGCTGCCACGTTGCTTGGCATAAAATAAGGCACTCTATGATTTCTAGTGAATGAATGAACATTTGGTGTTGGAGTGAAATAAAGAGTGTAAGTTTTAAACTATCACAATAGGTATACTTCAGCACTTTCCTCATGATGTTGTAGCTCACCTACCCCATCATCTTTGCCCATCACTTAAGATTAACATGCTCTGTGCTAGGATTGTGCTTGCCCTTTACAATACAGTTGTGAAGCAGACAGGAAGTGCGTAGACTCAGAAAAGGATCAAATGCTAATATATAAGTGAATAAAAGTGCTGTCGAGGTAAGAATAGCATGTTGTGGTGGAAAGTCAAAGTGGAAAACTTCTTAGAGGAGGTTATCAGGGAAAGTTAGCAAACTGTTTTTCAAACACTTGGGCGCTAAACTTGAAGAAAAGCTTGCAAACTTGCTAACACTAAGTGAACTGCATAGAGTAATGCACCTGGTTTGTGTAGCCTGCCTTTCAGTTTTGAATTCTTTTATGTACCTTCGGTAGTTGTAAAATATACTTGCTTTATATTGGCAGTCTAAATATTCATGGATTTTGGTCTGCTCTTAAAGTGCTGATCAGTAATTTTTAGGCTTTTTTTTTAGATACGAATTTTGGGGGCACCTGGGTGGCTTAGTCGGTTAAGCATCTGCCTTCAGCTCAGGTCGTGATCCCACGGTCCCGGGATCGAGTCCCACATCGGGCTCCTTGCTCAGCGGAGAACCTGCTTCTCCCTCCACTGTTTTTGTGCTCTTGCTCTCTTTCTCTCTCTCTCTCCCTCTCAAGTAAGTAAATAAAATCTTTAAAAAAATACCAATTTTGGTGAACCAAGTATGTTTTTAGCAATAGGGCATAGTTACAGCTATTATTACGTATATAGTGAATTGAAGTTATAGCTTAATTATTTTAAAATTTTTTACTGGCAATATTACTTTGTTATTGCTAATCTGAAACCTTCTATATCTTAATGCTTTTGTTTTTATCTTGACAGAATTGTTTTGCTGGCAGTTGATTTCTTAGAGCTACACATATCAAATGATAGCACAATAGATTTCATTTTTTGACAGGGTTCTGTGGTCCACATAAAGGCAGCAGAGAAACAGGCCCTACTTGTCTTTTGTAACAGGGAAAGGGAGAGTGCTTTGAAACCAGAAGACCTGACTGTCTATTCTGATTCTCCTACTTACCGAGTTTGCAGTTCTAAACAAGTTAAATTTCTTTTTACTTATCAAGTGGGCCAGTTATATGGAAGATTAAATGAGATAATATATGTCATCTTGCTGACAGCAAAGCACTTTGAAAGTGTGAGATGCCGCAGGAGTAATCATTCTGCTTAATTATCAACCTTAGAGCCCCCTAAATGTCCTATTTTTTGAGAACTTAACTATTAATTATTTGGAAGAAATGTTGTTTGTATTCATGGATATTCATTGAAATTATGAATATAATAAGAAAATAGAGGACAGTGTCATTGATTTACCAGTTCACTATTACAATATCAAAAGTTATAATTATGTATTATATCTATGATAGGGGGCTGGTAGGCTGAATAATGGACCATAAAGATATTTACATCCTAAAGTCTGTAAGCTGTAAATGTCACTTTACATGGCAAAAGGGATCTTATAGTTTTGATTGTGTTAAGGATCTTGAGATGAGATTATCCAGGGTTATTGAGTGGGCCCAGTATAATCACAGGGGCCCTTATGAGAGGGAGGTAGGAGGAATCAGGGAAGATTTGACCATGGAAGCAAGAGGCTAGATTGATGCCAGGAAGGGTCCATGAGCCCCCAGGAATGCAGGCAGCGTCTAGAAGGGGGAAAAAGCAAGCAAATAGATTCTCCCCTGTAGTCTCCAAAAGGAAAATAGCCCTTTGGACACCTTGACCCTAAACTTCTGACTGCCACAACTGTAAGAGAATAATTTGTTAATGCAGCAATAGGAAACTAATAGGAGAGGGATTGACCAAACATTAATAACTACAGTTTGTTTGAATTGTAAGACACTTTCAATACTGACTTGAATCCAAACCTAATTAGTCTTCAAAGAAACAGTGGCTTATTATTATACATGTAATTTATGTATACAAGTGATAGAATAGAAACATGGAAAGCCTTTCTTGGTAGACTCGCTGAGGGCTTTGCCAGGTCCTTTTTCCAGGGAGAGCAGGCCTGGGGAGCACAGCCTGCAGAGGGGCTGTCTTTACCTTCTGTGGTTTCACTATATCCTTCTACCTTTGGTTCACCAGTGAACCAAAGATTCTGAGAAGTCACAATTAGGCCCATTACTCTGAAACAAAGTCTTAAAGACAAGATAGTCCCAGAAGATGTTAAAGAGATTGCTTTATTTAACACTTTATACAATGTTGAATTCAGTTGCTTATGGATTCTGCCAGCTTACACGCCTCTATTTTATTGTGTTAACATTTTATTAAGTGCTTTTCAGTAAAATTTTGATTTTAGAGGATTTTGGATTTTTACAATGAAATAAAGGAAAAATTTACTTTTTAGAATGTGAGATCCTATGGAAATACTGTGTATGTAGTGAGAACATTGGTATTTGACCGCATTGAAATCTGTGGTTCTTTTTTTCATGGAAATATATCAGAATTTATGTTTTATTTATACTTAATACTCTAAGGCAGTAAAAAAACCAACATTAGGTTATAGAGGGAAATCAAATTAACATGGAAAATGACTTTGTTGTGAAGCCATTATTCCTTAGTCAAGAAGTAGGTTTTGTGGCCTGCCAACCTAATCTTAAGCAGAGTCATCGAAGCTCAAGAATTATGGAAGTAAGATTTGCATAGCTCTCTTCTGCTCAGACCATCCCACCTGATCTCACCCAGTGATCAGAAGACTTGCTTCATTAACTTCTGTGTACATTTTAGGTCATTTGAGCAAAGGGACCACATTACCCTTCTAATGTGAATTTGATACGGGAGAGGGCAGTTAAAGGTCAGAAACTTGGGTGCTGGTAGGTGTGGTCTGTAAGCTGAGTTTGGGCCAAGGGTTAAATAGGGTCTATATACATAAGAGAAGACTAAGACACGCAGGTCCTTCACCTACATCCTTAGTTCCTTGAAGGGTTTTGCTTGTTCTCCAATGCTTGGGTACAGTTTTTTTTTTTTTTTTAATTGTGAAAAATTTCAAATATACACAAACTCAGGGTAACTGTGAAGCCCCACATCCCCATTGCCCAGCTCCTACTACTATCTTGATGTTGCCAACACTTGTTTCATCTAGTCTGTCTTTTCCCTAGTTTATCTGGAGTATTTTAAAGCAAATCTTTCACATCATTCTACTTGACCCCTCATTCTTCAATGGGCATCCCTAAAAATATCATTGCCAGTTTTTAACTCTACTTCTTTTTCATTGTTCTTCTCAAATAAAGCCTGTGAAAGAGAGAGATTTATTGAATTGCCTGTAGTTACTCAATTCAGTATTTTACAATGAAGGAATAATCTTTTATTTTATTTTTATTTTATTTTACTTGCTATAACAGCGCTGTTTTATTAACTCCTCATATAAGAAGTATATTAACTTACTGTAGACAACTCATTTAGCTTTCACATTTGTTTTTTCCCTTCAATGTGTTGTAACAAAATTAATTCTGTGCTTAATTTACAAAGATGATTGAAGAATCAATGAGATACTGCCTTTTTGCCATAAGTTTGTAGTCAGGTATTCCTGTAGATAAGAAGACAGACATTTTCTTGGTAAAGATGTTCTGCTCTTGTCCAGAGGTCTTTTTCCTTTCTATAATTAGTACATTTCTCCGAATAATAGTTTTACATATCAACCAAAAAACTTCCATCAGAATCTATTTTGTCAATACTTACACTTTTTTGTGGAATCTTGTCACAAATAAGTAATGTTTCATATGCTACAGAATTCTCCATCAATTATTTATACCAAAGTTTAGGTAGTTCCTTGATTTATAGTTTGAGTTTTTGAAATTAATATTATATATACAGATGATAAATAACTTCTCCTTAGATCGGAAAATAAGCAGCATGGGGTAGACTTCCCTGTGTCATGACTAATGCCTCCCTCTTTATTCTGAGAGCCTATGTACATGTTTGATACTCCCTAGTCTACATTACGGGAATGCCCACAAAGATCAGTAAGTTGTTATTCAGCTAGAATGACTCATCCATTGGAAAGATGATCAGTCAGCCAAAACCAGAAGGGTGGAATGACTTTCAAAGATCCTCTTTAACTCTCAGTGAAGGGTGTACGTGTGTGTTTGTGTATAAATCTAAACATGGCTCGAAATAGACATCTGAAAAGATTTGTAGATCTTTCTGAAAGGGAATAGGAAGACCTTAGTTCAACTTCCAAGCAATATGATTTAGGATCCTGTTGACATAGTGCACTGCCTGCATAGCAGGATTTCTTTATAAATTCCAGCAGTAGATTAATAATGAGGCTCTTGAGTGTATATGAATTACTTGTCAACCTCAGTCTTATCGTTAGTCCATTACATCTTTATATGTTATTTTACATCATTTGAGATATTAAGTTTGTGCTCCCAGATTTTATGGAACTACTCTCTTCATGGGCACTTAATGCAGATTCCACGGTGTTTACAGCTATATAATGAATGTTTATGGTATTATGTCAGTATGATAGGGTCTCTTTTTAATCTAAAATTCTGTTATTTGGTTGATTTGAATTTTACTATCTGGCTCTTTCTTTGGTCTTGGTGCCAAAAATGCATTTATTGTGACATGGTACTCTTCTTAGTCTTCCATTAAAATTCAAGCACCACTAGGAGAAAATATGCACTGAACCTTTATCATCTATAACACCTCAGAAAAAATTACTTTTAGGTTAGCAGGTTGTCATCTTAGAAAATAGATGGGACTTGTGGCAACTGGATGAGAAAATAGGGAAGTATTGACCCCAGAAGGGAAAGGAGTCAGTCTATGAAGGACTTTCAAACTCAAATGCCTCCAGGGGCCACTTGGTAACATAAGTGTATGAAGTGGTGAGCTGAAGAAAGTAAGGTTAAGCTGCTTGTACCCTGAAGAGCAAAGTACGTGTCCAAAATGATGGATTTTAACTTCTTGTCATTGTTGTGGTTTTACAACACAGCACTGCAGTGTTCAAACAGAATGGCCAAACGAAAACATCAGAGATCATCATTTTGGGACCTCAGTTATATCACAAGCGTGCTGTAGGTAGTAGGCTCTTTCCGATGGATCCCATATAAAGGAATACTGTTAGGGACAGATGAGAACACTGGAAATTTGGGAGCAGAAAAGCGCTGAAAAGGGAGATGAGGAGCCGTAAAGATTAAGAGTACTTTCTTTACATTCCTTAGACCAGGTCCTGACTTGACTAATGGCAAAGTTGGATGCTTGTGCTACCCTTCATGGCTGATAAACAGAGATGTGCATCAGAATCACCTGTATAGCTTTGCCAAACTACGGATTGCATCTGAAATTATCCATGCCTCCCTCCAAAATAAGATTTCGATACACCAAGTGTGGTTTGGAGCATGGTTGGCTATATTTTGGAAAAACTCTTGGTTTGATTCAGGTGCACACTCGTAGTTGAGGACCCATGTTCTTGGATGTAGAGGTTCCCAGGTTACAGTCTGAAATATAGGAGTAAGTATCTCTACTCTCATATGAGTCACTTAAGACGTTGTTGCCTCGGGCTGAGGGTGGGGGCCAACTTTGGAGGAAAATGGGGAGTTAGTTCCTTTTTGGGGTTGTGAAAACGTTCTAAAATAGATGATGGTGATGGTTCTATAGTGCTGTAAATACACTAAGAACCATCGAATTGTACCATTTAAGCAGATGAATTGAATGGTATTGTGAATTATATTTCAATAAAGCTGGTCTTAAAAAGCAAGAAAGTAAAGTAAAATGTATATAGTTTAAAAAAAGGACTGCAATAGGGCAAATATGATCAGTTTGTTGTAAAGAACTTTAGATTAGAAATAAGAATTTCCTAATGGAAAAAGTTGTTGAACATTTAAAATTACCACAGAAGTTTTCAGAGTTTCCTTCATTGCAGAATCAAAAATCTGAGTTAAAGGAAGAAACTCTCTGTTGGAATAGTTTAAGCATGGTACCATACTAGAGATGGCGTGCCAAACTCTTTCAGTATTGTACAGGGGTCTGATGCACTTCACTTTTGCCATCTTATATTCCTGCTGTGGGTGAGATGAGATGCAGTGCAGTTAAGGGGGGGGCAGTTTTTTTCCTCATCTGTTTGTGGATATTTTTCCAGTATCTTCTAAGGAGCAGCTCATTGTCATTATCATCACACAGTATAGCAAATAAATAAATAAATAAATAAATAAAAGAAATGCTAGCAGTGATATTTATTCAAATAAATATCAGATTTATTCAGTCAGTCCAGTGAAACTGGGTGGTTTCTGGAGTGCCAGGCTGGTCATCAGAGCCAGGGGAGTATTATTATTTAATGGTATCTTTTCTTCTGCACTTGATGAGCTGTCCTAGAAAAACATTTTGAAGTGATAAAGCATCCATTTGGCTCCTAAGTAATGAGGGAGGCAGTGCTCTTTCATTAACTATTTATTCAGGAAGAGAAGTGACCAACTGCTAATAAGCTTTATCCAAAGAGGGTGGTGGAAAACAGAAAAAAATGCAGAAGTGAGGTTCTGTTCAATTTCATATGCAATTAACAAATGCCCAAAGCTGAGCGGTTGGTGCTCCTCCTCCATGTGACTTCTGGCTGGCTGTATTTAAGTGTGACTGCCTGTCGGATGCCTGAAAGGACCCTGGGTTTAAGGAAGGATTGTGCGGTCTAAACTAAAGACAAAAGGAGGCAATGAGCGGTGAGTAGCTAAGATTGGGCTGATCTCTGTAGTTTTGAATAATGGGGTTATTTCCTAAGATGGACAGTAGTGATTGAGGCTTGCAGGTTAACTCATTAGGGGAAGGGTTTCTTTTGTTTTTAGATGATTATTGCTTTTTCATGACTTCAGAAATCTGCTCCATAATGCAATATGTAGATTATCACTTGATCAAATGGCTTCTAACTTGGGAAAATTTCTTATTGGCTATGTAAGTAAGTATATGACTTATTATTTAGAGGTAGTTTTGAGGTATGTGTGTAAAGTTCATTTTTCTTACACAAGTAAATAAAAGGCCCCTTCTTTGCAGTTCAAGATTACAATGAGAATGCTGTATTCACACATAAATGGGGGCTTCTTTCAAGTCATTTCAGAATCTCACTTTGAAGTACTTTTGGTGCTGTAACAGCACAGTCTTCATTTCACTTGCCATAAGTCTCTTAATACAATTAATTTGCATTCTTTAGTGACATGATGAAAAGATAAAAGTCACAATTATTTTCTTCCCTTAAAGCCAACTGAAGGACTTTTATGTTAATTCTTCTGCCCTGCTCTCACTAAAAAGTAGTAGTAGTCCTGGTACTCCAGAAACCTCCCAGTTTCACTGGACTGACTGAATAAATCTGATTCTCATTCTATACAATGAGAAAAATATCCTTCATATTTAAATCATATTAAAATAGACAATGGAAAGGTTATGTAAATTCAACATTATTTAATAACAGAATATTTGTGATATTATCATGAACGGATTATGAGTCATTCCATATTGCATTCCTTTGGTTTTCAATTTTTAAAATTTCCATATTGAAAACTGTGCATGAATTCTAAGCTTACTGTGAATTATTCTGAACTATATTTAAAATCAATTTTCAAGATACATTCCATGAAATAGGAGTACATTGTTTATTTGGGTTCATAGCCTTTGGTACTGGGCTAAAAAAAGCCTAAGTAAGGAGCAATGAGATTAAAGACAAGAAACGCCTCCTTAGAATTTTTCTTTACTAGACCCCCTTATATCATACTCAGAGAACTAAACTCATTTACATTACAGAGACTCTTACTGTCTTCATCAAGGAAATAAGGACTCCGAGATTAGAAATGGAATTTCCTTTTACGATTGATTGCTGGGTTTGGCAATAATCTGTCTTGTTGGTTATTAACAATCATTAGATTGAATTACCCCTTTCAGATAATCACTCCATTCAGAAGACTAATGCTGTGCGCTGAGAACAGGAAGGAGATGGAGGATTGGATGAGCTCACTGAAGTCTGTACAGACCAGAGAACCTTACGAGGTAAAGTAGCATCTTCTTCCGGCGCCTCCTGTTCCTAGAGAAGGAATGTCATCCGAAGAGCTAAAGCTCTATTCTGCAAAGAAAAGTATGTGTAGATTCATTAAGCAACTTGCTTCCATCTGATATTGACTTTTTTTTTTTACTTAACGTGTTTTCATTTTAAAAATTACGGATTTGAAATTTTAATCCTAACTAAATGCATCCCAGAGGTTCACTGTCTGTTGTCTTGTTCTCTTGCTTGGCAAATCTGTGCTAACGTCTTGTTTCTAGGTGGCCCAGTTTAACGTGGAACATTTCTCAGGGATGCATAACTGGTACGCCTGCTCCCATGCACGACCCACTTTCTGTAACGTGTGCAGAGAGAGTCTTTCTGGAGTCACCTCCCATGGCCTGTCCTGTGAAGGTAAGTACCCGTGGCCCGCATTCTCCCTCAGCACTGACCACACTGGGAACACGCTGCCATCCGAACAGGGAAACATCAGCACGGGTGGAAGCAGGAGGTGGGAGCACCTCAGTGGGAACATAGCGTTTCTGTTTTACTGTAGCTTCGAGTGGAGGTCTGCACACATGGGACTAACTTGGGAAATATTTTTGCTGAGGGAAGGATGATACAAATCATTGGGAGGAAAGTATAAATCTAGACGTAGCATTTCACTCTTGAGGAACTAGCACCTACTGCTTAAAAAACATCTTTAGACTTTATCAGTCTTTCTGGTTTTCTAGTCTTCTTTTTCTGTTCTGACTGATTAAAACTTTCAGTGAGGACAGTACAGGCTCTTTGACAGAATTTCCGTTTGTTATTTCTATTTCATTATTTTAAATGTTTTCTTTTACTTCACTTTATGTTTAATTTAAATGGATACCATCCTTTTTAATTCTTTATAAAGTTGTCTAAAAATAAACCCAAGGCTGTTGTTTTCATTATAGGATTTGTGGGTTTTTTTTTTTTAAATAAAAAAGCAGTGACCAGTAGAAGCAAATATACTAGTAATTACCAAAGGGAAACTCATAACGTCTTCAGATTTATTTAATTCCATACCTCCACGACCACACTACTGAACTAGAGCTCATACCAATACTAGCTTTTTTCTCTTAATACAAAAGAATCTTAATTTTGAATATAACTTTATAACACTTCGATAATAAACTAGTAATAGAGCCCCAGTTTTCATTCATTTTAAGGTATCAAATCTGAGATATATCATAATTTCAGTGATTTAGCATGACAGAGCACAGAGGTGAAGAACAGAGCTCCTCAGTTTCACCCTCCAGGCTCTGGTCCCACTCCCAGCATTACAAACGGTGACCAGGAGAAGAAGTAGCTCCACTCTTTTTGACTTGTTTCCTCATCGGCAAAATGGGGATAATAGTCATTTATATCTCACAGACACTATGAAAATGAAATGGGAGAATATATACAAGGAAACTACTTTTCTAGTCAAAGAAATTGTGGAAGTTTGTAACTGTGCCCTGTAAGAAATCCATCAAGTAAATAATTGCAGATTGCATCATTGCCTGAGGCATTAAAATTCGTGAAAACGAACATTTGGAAGAGGCATTACACATTTTTTTAATAGATTTTAAGAGTGGTTGCAAACAAGGTGTAATTGCTCTTTATGACTTTAGTAATCTACAGGGGTTCCTGAAGCTCTGAGTTACTCTTGCCAAGTGTGTAATACTCTGAGATGTTATTTTGAAGGTCTTTTTAGCTGCCTCCTAGTCTCTCCTTCCAAAAGTGCTCAAAAAAATATCAGATCTGAGATACTCTGTGGTACTCTTCTGATTTGAGAGTTATGCATTATTAAATATATTTAGTTGTTTGTGTCTTGAGTTTAAACTGGGACGACTAAGTATTTTTCCTAACCTTTTAGAAGAAAAATGAAAATCACATTAGCCAATGAGAATAAGAAACTTAAAGTCTTTAAATAACTTTGTTATTATTCTGTTTAATAATGAACTCTTCCTGACTTTTTAATGTCTCAGTTATTGTATTTTTAAATTAGAGTTTTAGAAGAATATATGCTGTTACTCATTTTCTCTGCTGCTAAAAATTTTAAATCTGTGGTGTCTTGCCCATTGGTATTGTTAGGACTGTAGCAGAAGGTTTTAAAAATCCCAAGGGTTTTATGAATGTGTAATGAAGCTACCTTTTTACTTTATGAGAATGTGGTTATTTAGGATCATTTTCTTGTAATCCAAGTTATACTTAAACTTTAGAAACTCCCCCCAAATCTGAATAAACTGCTTGCTTGATAAAAGCAAAAGACATAGGATACAAGAGGCTTTAGAAGATATAACAGAGATGCAAATACAAGAAAAATTCGTTCCCACAGTGACAATGAATAACTTTGTATTGGAATGGAATTCAGTTTCCAATGTGTGAAGCCATCACTAAATTTACTTAATCTTTCTGCCCTTCCAACAAGCCTGTACTGATTTGGCTTCCGGGCTTGTGTTGAATAACTACTAAAATTGTTATTTTAAAGCCTTGCATGTGTAAAATATATGAATGAAAAATAGGAGATGGAAAATACTTTTCATAAATAATTCCCTAAGAATGTTAATTATAATTTCAGAGCATAATTGTTCTTCACAGTTATTTAAACAGTAACTGAACAAAAAAAGTTAAATGGTGATTTTTTTCTTTTTTAATCAACAGCATCAAATATGTTAACATAGGTACCTATGAATTTTTCTCTTAGCCACTGTTGAATACTTACAAAGATTCAATGTGGTGGACTGAAAATTGCAATTAAAAATACCTTTGTTACATGTCAGTATATTTTTTTTAAGTTCTGGGTTTTAAAATAATGGCTTTATAGGTCAGGGAAAAGTGCTTTATTTCAGAATAACTTATTTGGAGAAATCTAATTGTCGCCTAACAAAATTAAGGTGCGTATTAATCATTTCCATTCCTTAGTGACTGTAATCACAGTTTGGTTTATTTTATTATTATTGTATGCTACATTAAGCAACTTCGTAATTTTCAAGACTCATTGCATGAAACACTTTATTATTATTACAAGTATGATTTTTATTTTTAATGAGCTGTTTGATTTTTAATGGCAAAATTTCAAAAAGCCATAAAATCATTCCCTGTTGCTCTCTTTTACTTCCTCCTTTGCCTCTTAAAAAACAGATATTGACTGTTAATTCAAATAAAAAGCAGCCTGGGAATTATGTTGCCGATAAAACTAAAACTAGGACCACACTTTTGAGAAATACCATAAGAGATGAAAAACCTAGAGTTACTAATTAACCTCAATTTTAAAATAGTCACTTGTATGGGAGCAAAAGGGAGCAGGTCATGCTAAAATTGTTTTTCAGACTAAGCTTACTTCCTACGGTGCTTGCTCTTTATACATTTGTCTATCAGTAATGAGAGTCCATTGAAAAACCGGTTTATTCTCTATGAAGTCTGTGCTCGAGTCCCAAAGTCATTTATAACAAAAATAGTAGGATTTCCAAAAGAATTTGTCAGTGTACACAAAAGACCAGTTAAATGAAAATTTTCCAATGTCTAGACTAATACTTTTCAAAGAAAAACTACTCAGCTTAAGTGACCTTTTGCATATCGGCTCTCCGTGACATCCTGAAGCATTTTGAATATTTAGCTATAGGCACTCAGTGATTTTACCCGACCCTTTCATTTGCATGCTATGTTAAATTAGGACTTTTTAAAGATTTTATTTATTTATTTAAGAGATAGAGACTTAGCGAGAGCAGGAGTACAGGCAGCGGGAGTGGGAGAGGGAGAAGCAGGCTTCCCGCAGAGCAGGGAGCCCGATGCGGGATTCAATCCCAGGACCCTGGGATCATGACCTGAGCTGAAGGCAGACGCTTGACGATTGAGCCACCCAAGCACCCCAAATTAGGACTTTTTAAAACAATGGCATGCAACCCATCATTTCAAACCTGTTAACGGTTTACAGTTAGAAATGCAAAAATCATGTGAAAAGGAGTCACCTTACATGTAAGATTTAGGAGCAGTTACCTTCTTGTATTTCCACTGAAGTGATCTCTACTTTTAAGTATTTATCTGAAAAGTCAGAAATTGGTTTAACATCTTTATCCACCAATGCTTGGATAATTTGTATCCTTAAAAGGATAAAGAAGTTTAGCGGTAGTCAAGTTCCGATTTTCATAAGTAAGAGTTCGTTTCTCAAAAAATCTGTGGTTTACTTGTTTTTCATATATGAGCTGCTTCTTTCCTGGTTGTTTCCTCTTATTGCTTCCTCTCTCTTGTGTTTTTGATTTGATATTTGTATATATTGTAAAATGATTGCCCAAATAGGTCTAGTGAACGTCTGTCATCAATCTGTAGTTACAGATATTTTTCCTTTGATGAGAACTTTTAATATTTACTCTCATAATAACTTTCAAATATTCAGTACAGTGTAATTAACTATACTCACTATGCTGTGCATTACATCCCCATGACTTACTTATTTTTATAACCAGAAGTTTGGACCTCTGGACTCCCTTCTCCCATTTGGCCCACCTCCCTCCCCCTGCCTCTGGCAACCACCAATGTGTTCTCTGTTTCTATGAGCTGGGTTTTTTTGTGGGTTTGTTGTGTTTTTACAGGCCACATATAAGATCATAAGGTATCTGTCTTTCTCTGACTTATTTCAATTTAACAAAATATCCTCTAGGTCCATTCATGTTGTCTCAAGTGATTCATTTATATGGCTGAATAATAGTCCATTGTGTAGATATACATATGGATACCACATTTTCTTTATCCGTTTACCATTGAGGAACACTTAGATTGTTTCTATATCTTGGATATTACGGATAATGCTATAATGAACATGAGGGTACAAATATCTTTTCAAATTAGTGATTTCATTTTCTTTGGATTAATACCCAGAAGTGGAATTGCTGGCTCATATGATAGTTCTATTTTTAATTTCTTGAGGATACTCGATACCGTTTTCCAGAGTGGCTGCACCAATTTGCATTCTCACCAACAGTGCACACGGGTTCCCTTTTCTTCAAACTCTTGCCAACACTTGTAATTTCTTGTCTTTTAGCTAATAGCCATCCTAACAGGTGTGAGGAGCTATCTCATTGTGGTTTTGATTTGCATTTCCCTGATGGTTAGTGATATTGAGTATCTTGTCATGTGTCTGTTGGCCATCTGTATGTCTTATTTAGAAAAATGTCTATTCAGGTCTACTGCCCATTTTTTAAGTGGATTGCTTGGTTTTTGCCATTGACTTATATGAATTCTTTGTAAAATTTGAATGTTAGCCCCTTATCAGATATGTGATTTGCAAATATCTTCTCCCATTCAGTTTGTTGATGGCGTCCTTTGCTGTGTCATAACTTTTTAATTCAATGTAGTCCTGTTTGTTTATTTTTGTTTAGTTGCCTTTGCTTTTGGTGTCAGACCCAAAAAATTCATTGCGAAGACTGATGTCAAGGAGCTAGCTGTCAGGGAGTTTTCTTCTACGAGTTTTATGGTTTCAGGTCTTAAATCCATTTTGAGTTAACTCTTATGTATGGTGTAAGGTAGTGGTCCAGTTTTATCTTTTTGCACATAACTGTCCAATTTTCCCAGCACCACCTACTGAAGAGACTGTTCTTTCTTCATTATATGTTCTTGGCCCCTTTGTCATAAATTAGTTGGCCATATATGTGTGGATTTATTTCTGGGCTCTCTCTTCTGTTCCATTGATCTATGAGTCTGGTTTTTATGCCAGTACCATACTCTTTTGATTACTATAGCTTTGTAATACAGTTTCAAATCATGGAGTATGATACCTTCCACTTTGTTCTTCTTTCTGAAGACTGCCTTGGCTATTCAGAGTCTTTTGTGGTTCCATAAAAATTTTATTTTATTTTATTTTATTTTTTTTTAAGATTTTATTTATTTATTTGAGAGAGAGAATGAGATAGAGAGAGAGCTTGAGAGGGGAGAGGGTCAGAGGGAGAAGCAGACTCCCCGCTGAGCAGGGAGCCCGATGCGGGACTCGATCCCGGGACTCCAGGATCATGACCTGAGCCGAAGGCAGTCGCTTAACCAACTGAGCCACCCAGGCGCCCTCCATAAAAATTTTAGAATTATTTGTTTTAGTTCGTTGAAAAATGCCATTGGAATTTTGACAGGGATTGCACTGAATCTGTATATTGTTTTGGGTACTCTGGACATTTTCACAATATTAATTCTTCCAATTCATGAGCATGAGATATTTTTGCCATTTATTTGTGTCTTCAATTTTTTTTCCTTAATGTCTTATAAGTTTCAGTGTCTCTTATGTCTCTTTCAGAGGCTCCTTTTTGATAATGTGGCTGGGCAGGGTTAGTGATGGATGTAATGTACTTCTTCATTATTATTTTCTTCTACATTAAAATGTAGTGATCCCAACAGTAATACTTTTAAAAAACAGTGCCATTTGTGACCTTTATCAACCTATTTCCCACGACTGGATATTTTCTTGACATAGTTGCATTTTAAAACACTTCCAGATTATCCTGTTCTTTATCTTACTGATATTTTCAAACTTTTTATTTTAAATATATTATATGTACAGAAAAATACAAATATCAGAGGAGTACAACTCGTGGGATTTTTCACAAATTTAACATTTATGTAATCAACACCCAGATTAAGAAATAGGATGTTCCCAGCAGCTCTGTATTACTGAATTTTATTTAGTTCTGTGTTTGTGTGTGTGTGCTTTCTCCTTTCTCCTAAAGAACTAGTTCTTTTGTATTTATTTCCTTTCTGTTTTATTTGTGAGCAGGTGGAATCTAGGTAGCAATCTATAGATTGATAAAAGTGTTTCATAAATACATAGCCACATGTAACATAAATACATGAATATCTTCTGAAAAGGTATTTTCAGAATACCTTTATTATTGTTGAAGAGTAATTTAAACTTTTTAAGTTACTGTTTTTCTTCTACCTCCCCCTTGAAATTTCATGCTGTGATTTCCTCTAATCATTGTTCCAAAAGTACATATTCATTTAGAAATGGTTGACTTTTTTTTTTTTAGTGTGTAAATTCAAGGCTCACAAAAGATGTGCAGTGAGGGCAACAAATAATTGCAAATGGACGACTCTGGCCTCCATCGGGAAGGACATCATAGAGGATGAAGATGGAGTAAGCTCAGTTCTGTCTTTGGTTTCTTCCCAGTACCACCTCCCTTTTATTGCTTGCCCTGTGGAAAAAGACAAAGTTAAGTGGGAGTATTTACTAGTAGGATTAAATGGAAGGCTTTGGTTAATTATGAGTTTCTCTTTCTAGTTAGAGCCTTCATAGTTTCCTTTAGATCATAAATTTTGAGGGAAATGTGAATAGGGCTTAGCAATGGTTGCTGTGCTGGGCTGGTGTTGGAGACCCTTACCTGACAAGTAAGATACTCTTTAAGGCTTAGCTCGGGTGTCTATTCAGATGTTCACTCCTTAGACGTTGGGACCTCCTTTCAACAGTGTCCCCCCACCTTCAAAACCTTGTCTCCATTGCACCTTGCATACGCATCTCTGATAGCACTTTGTAATCACTTTACGTTAATGCCTTTGCCTTCATTGCTCCTCAATTAGACTACACATCCTGAAGGTCAGGGATTTAGTCTTACTTATTTTTGTATCCCTACGGTGCTCAGAGCACAATAGATGGTCAATAAATGTGGACTAACCAAATGGATGCCATGAGTGCTAGATACATCTCTTGATTCCATAGAGTGAGACCTAATGGTAGCTCTTCCCCAGGGTAAGAATGGCGTCCTCCACTCTTCAATTTGCCTGCTCTTTATTCTGGCTGCGTAGGTAGCTATGCCCCACCAATGGCTCGAGGGTAACCTGCCTGTCAGTGCCAAATGCGCCGTGTGTGACAGAACATGTGGGAGTGTCCTGCGCCTACAAGATTGGAAATGCCTTTGGTGTAAAACAATGGTGAGAGTCCTTTCTAATTCTTTTCACATGTTTGTTTTAATCTATGTAATTTAGGGGCAAAGAATTTAGGGTCTGACAGAGCAGGGTAGCATACGTACCCATTGCAACATTCATCTTTTTCAAAGTGTATTCCTTCCAGTCTTGTTACTTTTTAAATATCCTTTTTATAATGCCCTGTTGTTGTTTTTCATTATGCTGTAACCACATTCAATGGTTTACTGTTTTCAGCCCTGTTTTACCACCTATTAAACCCAGAAAGCCACCAAATTTTGATTGACGTGTGAAGTATAATTTTAGCACAACGCTGTGCACGTTCTCTGACAGAATGCCATGTTCAGTCAGCCACGCACTGGTATAATTGAAATTAGATACATTTATATTATATAGATAAGTATTTTAAAACTTTCTCGCACATGTAAGAAAGCAATGAGAAGTACGCACAGCATGACATAGAGCCGATGGCAAGGGATGGTCCTGTCCGTGCCAGACTGCGTGAGCACCGGGCCCGAGGCTTCATGAGGGCCGTCAGAGCAGGAACTCCAAGGGTGAACTCAGGCCGCTCAGAAGGTGGCACGGTGCTCACCGTCCTGGAGGGGGGTAGGTAACAGCTGTGGTACTCACCTCAGCAGTGGGCGATGCCGTCCAACAGTGACAGCAATCGCCTTGCCTTGGGCTGATTTGTTTGGTCTTGTGTTGCATCTTGGAAGTCACTCCTCACCCCCCAAAAAAGGTGGAAAACTCATTTCTTTCAGTAAGTATGATGCAGATCATCAAATGGAAATGATGTGAGTATGCTGTTTTGATTTCATAATTGGTGAGATTAATTCCATTTTTTCCACTGGAAACAGTAAGGCCTGCAGTTTTTTAGTTGGGCCTGATAGGTAATCTGTTTCCTTTGTATTTTTCTTTAAAGATTTTATTTATTTATTTGGCAGGGAGAGACACAGCGAGAGAGGGAACACAGCAGGGGGAGTGGGAGAGGGAGAAGCAGGCCTCCCGCGGAGCCTTGATCCCAGGACCCCGGGATAAGCGTCTTGGCAGACGCTTACCGGCTGGTTGAGGAGCCCTCCAGGCGCTCTCCTTCTTATTTTTAAATCAAATATGATTCTCTTTAACCTCATGCTTTTGTTATTCTTCGTCAGTTGCCCCTTTTATCAGCCATAGGCGTTACTTCTAATTTCTCTGATGCCCTGTAATATAATATATAGACTGTATTAGATATGTCTTTGGAGTTTTGGTGAAACTGTAACCCCTAAAACCCTCTTAGGGCACAACCCCAAGATCAAGAGTCACATGCTTTCCCGACAGAGCCAGCCAGGTGTCCCAGCATTCTTTATTTTATTTTATTTATTTATTTTTAAAGATTTTATTTATTTATTTATTTATTTAAAGAGTGTGTGCATGAGTTGGGGGAGGGGCAGAGGAAGAGGAGGAGAGAGAGGCTCAAGCAGACTTCCCACTGAGCACGGATCCTGACATGGGGCTCGATTTCTGGACTCTCGAGATCATGACCTGAGCTGAAATTAAGAGTCAACCGACTGAGCCACCCAGGTGGCCTCCTGGCATTCCTTATTTTAAGAGTGCTCCCAAAAGGCCTATAAGATAAAAATGTTATAAATAAATAAGGAAGGAAAGTGCTCCCATAAACAACATTTTAAAACTTCATCCCACCTAAGATTTCTTTTCAGGGGGGGCATCCACTGATGTGTGCATCTACTGCTAATTTCATTAGTCTACATGTACATCGGTTTCTCTACCTCTAGAACTTCAGCTGTTCTCTTCTAACTTTTTAAAAAGAAAGCAGATTATGTGTGTGATCAGTTACTTTAGAAAGAAAGCAGATTATGTGTGTGATCAGTTATTTTAGAAAGAAAGAAAGAAAGCAGGTTATGTGTGTGATCAGTTACTTTAGAAAGGTTTTATAGAAGTTGTCTCTACCTGCAGTATATAGGTCTCTACTTGCATTTGCTCAGTCGTTTTTCGCTTTGCTAACGTTCACAATAGGAGTTCATTAGATATTTACTTGCTCACTCTACTCTCTCCCACCTTTTAAAAATTTCATGAACGGTATAGAAAGATGAATACAGGATGTGGAAGGGGGCATTCTGGAATGTCTTCTCCCTCTTTTTTCTGGCAAACTTAGATATCACCTTATCGTGAAGTTGTTCCTGCCCTACACTATGTCCGTTGGACGTTCAGGTTTGCAGGCCACCAACACCTTGTCACCTCTCTCTTGTTCTTGCACTTCCGATACACTATCACTTACCTCTTTACATATTATTTTGTCTTTAAAATAATGAGTTTCTGACAGAATATCTAGTTTGTAAAACAGTCATGTAGTTGAAACAGAATAAAGTAAGACCATAGTTCCACAACTCTAATGAGTCCATTTTTCCAGTTGTTGTCCAGTCTCTGGATACAGTTTTACCTTTTTTGTAAAAAATAGTGAAGATACAATTTTTTTCATTCAACACTGATATAAATATTTTTCTGTTTTGCTCTGTAATTCTCATACCTTTCATAAAATTCCTTTTAAAACTATCTGGGCATGCTTGTGGGTTTTTTTTTTTTTTTTGAAATCCATTGAGGATGTTAATTATTATAAATGACTATAGAGAACTATCCAAAATTAGGTCACCAGCAAACAAGAATCACTATTTAATTTCAGTTATTTTCTCAAAAGTTTTGATAAATAGGTGTTTAATTAATATGCCAGTTTTCTAAAAGGACTAGTGAAATAAAGCCGTATTAAATAAGTTCTTTATGAAATGTCTGCTTTTACTGCTTAAAACATTTCAAGGCTCTTTAGGTAAGTACCTAAAGTATTGTAAATTCCCTGGATACTATGTAACAAGTTAGCCCTGCTCTTGTTCACAAGAGTATCTTGACTGACCTTGAGACTTTTTGTTTCTATGAAGTTCACACCTTTGCTGAGTGCCTATGATATATATCACTTAGGCAATAATAGGAGCTTTTCCTTTTCTTTACAGAGCCAGAAGTCTAGCTGAGAAAATAGGCACGCATGTATTTGTACCTATAGTAACATGAAAATGTTATATATTAAAAAAAGGTGTGAATAGAAAGTTATAGGACCACTGCAGAAAGAGCAGACACATTACAAATTTTATTTTCATTAAATTCTATGAGAATGTTATAAAGGAGAGGTCATCAGTTTTTTTTATGGGCGATGGTATTGGTAAGGACTGGTTAGCTTCCCTCCTTTCTCTTCCTCTCCCTCCCTCCTTCCATTCATTCCGGCCTTCCTCTTTCCCCTCTCTTCCTCTGCACTCTGGTCTCTTCCCTTCTTCCCTCCTTGTCTTCACTAGGCATTTCTCTTTTTTTTTTAAGTAATATCTACACCCAGTGTAGGGCTTGAACTTCCAACCCCAAGATGAAGAGTCTCATGTTCTACCGGCTGAGCCCGCCAGATTCCACTCAGAAGGCATTCCTTGATATACACTACTTGCCTGAGACAATCATAAAAGTAGGCTGCACAGACCAACTCAAATTCCCATCTCTAAAATAATTAACCCATTCTTTAGCATTGTAAATATTGTGCCATGAAAGTAATTTATGAATTACTGAATATTTTGTGATATAGTTGATCCTCAATGATCAGTTCCTTAGATGTAATTTATGCCATAATAAAACATTGGTGTGTTTTTATGATTCTTGAAGGTTTATTTGTTTGTTATTAGGTACACACTGCCTGCAAAGATTTATACCATCCTGTGTGTCCCCTTGGCCAATGTAAAGTGTCCATCATACCTCCAATTGCACTGAATAGCACTGATTCTGATGGTATGTATCAGTAGTGTAAATATGTATATTCCTGGTATATTAAAAGTTGATTTGTACATTTACTTTCCTAGAATAAATTGAACTGTAATCAGTTATTCTGGTCAGCTTTTATTTAAGTCCATTCAAATTGCTGAACAGTACATTTAACTTTTAAAAGAACATTTTAGAATTAAAACTTACCATAGCTATTAATATACTGGTGAAATTACTACATATAAGACTTACAGATTTTACATTTCAGCAAACAAAATAAGATCATTATTCTATAACAAAACGCAATCCAAAAAGGTTAATTTTTATGTGCTTTTTTTCCCCCTCTATAATTGAAATTGCCTATCAGCATGGCTTTTATTGAAATGTTTTCCTATAATTTCCTTGGAGGAACTTATATTCCTATAAATTCCATCACTTTTTCGAGAATCTTACAACTTGGTTCTAAGTGCTAAACAACTTGTCTTCCTTCTAAGAAAACCAAATTACAAAAGGCTTTCACCATATACTGTTATTAAAGTTTTTCATAAAGTGCTTTATGATTTTCAAACTTTTTATGTAAATTATGCCAATACATATTATAAATACAAGGATATAGGCTGCAAAAGATGTGATTTTTTAACCTGTGCTGTTAACAGCCCTGCCCCCAATCCCCGATAAATCAAGGTTCTATTATTTATGATAAATTTTAAAGTATTTTCTAAAGCCTCATGAAGAAGAAGTTAAAACATTTTATAATACTGAATATGAACATGAGTTCTTTGACAAATGTGAATTTATGGACGTCATTGGTGTTGTTAAGGTAGGTGGTGTATCTTCAATTATCTATGATTAATACTTTTACCATCTTTAGTAGGATTTTTCATTGTAGAGCATATTTAAAAGATAAGTTCTATAGTCTTAGTATGTAAATAAAACCTATCTCCATTTGGGGGGCTAAATTATAATTTATTGTTCAAGTAATAAACAAGGTTCTTTGTGAATTTATGTTCTTTTCTCTGAAGTTTTATCAATAGTTTAAACGAGACAGCTGTTCATATTGATCCTGTACTGTGTTTTTTTACAGGTTTCTGTAGAGCGACCTTTTCATTCTGTGTTAGTCCTCTGTTGGTTTTTGTCAATTCGAAGAGTGGAGATAATCAGGGAGTAAAGTTCCTTCGTCGATTTAAACAGTTGCTAAATCCGGCTCAGGTGTTTGATTTAATGAACGGAGGTCCTCATTTAGGGTAATTAATTACTGATAAATCTCATTAGAATGAAAGAGTACTAAGCATGAAATGTGTTTGATTTTTCAGTTTGTGAAGACTGTCGATCCATCTAGACGTCTCTGTATCGATCGTCCCACTCTTTCTTTTTTTAAAGCTCTAATTCTAAATTTTAACTTCACCTTTTGATATTTCTATAACTTCCTTATGTGCTGAAAATCCCAAAATTTGTTGAGAAAATGTTTTAGAATATATTCTCTATCAGACAATACTAACGGTTTGCTTAGCTCTACGAAAAATCAACTTGGGGGTAAATACAGAAATACTCAGTAACTTTAGAAAATGATCTGCATGGAAGGCTAGCATTGATTTTTATGTAATACAAATAATCAATTATTTAACCAAAGCATAGACACTACTGTGGGTTTCAAGGACAGCTCCTCAAGGATTTGAGACTCAATTCCTATATGAACGACAAAAAACACTGGTGTTGATTGTTCTTTTCAGCTTTCTGGAATGTCCTCTAACTTACAATCTGAAAAAAGTTAAACGATTTTCAGTGAGGGAAAAAATGCCTTGAGGTACTTTTAATACATTTTTAGTGTGTATATATGACTTTGTTGAAGAGGTGATATTGGATTACCTGAACCCGGGTTCCTGCAACCTCTTCATGATCTACTTCTGCCAACTCCACTTTTCTCTTGGGTTCCATGGTCACCTTAAAGCATGAACACAGATGTAAAAATGGGGATTTTAGATACCCCGAAGAGGCCCTGGGTTTTTAATTTAACACTTTCCCGCCTTTTCTCTCGCTTGCCTCACTTTGTGCCTCTGTTCACTTTTGCTCTTTAGGTTTCTTTCTTCTTGTTTCTATTGCCTTCTTGCCAAGTCTCAGGCCCTCTGGTTCCATGGATGTTGGTCTTCTTCATCCTTTCCCAACGCCCCCTATGGCTCCTTGTTCATGCCTTCCCCCTGTTTGGGTCCTGGCATTTCCTCACCTGGCCTCTCCACTCACCTGTGTCTCTTGCACTGCTGGTCAGCTGTATCTCCCTTTCTAGCACATCTGTTTCATAATCCTTCATAGTTCCTATATCTTGTATTCTTTACATTTACTTTTCCCACGCGTCCTTTATGATCCCAAGGCAGGCCCGTTGTGAAACTTCTTGAGATTGTCTCTATAACATATTTTATAGAGTTTCCACAGTACTCGAGGTGCACAAAGGTACATTCAGGAGGTGGTGGGATGTGTCCAAAGTTAAGACGAAGGAAGACAGAGGTAAAAAGACTAATCCAGACTAGGGGATGAGGGGGAGAAAAAGCAAGGTGGGTGTCCGAAAAGTGGTATGTCGGCAAGGTTTGATGGGTCCCTTTAGGAACTGGCTTGAGTGTCAATAATATCAGTGCCCTAGATTCTCCACCCCTGGTTTGTAATATGCTATTCTTAAGGAAATAACATATCCTTGTAATGGGAAGAAAAAAATCACTACTTTTACCATGTTTTATCACTTACCTTTCATTCTCTTTCCTGGGTTCTGCTTCTTTGTTTTCTCATTTCTCACTCCCCTTCCCTCCTCATTTTATCTCCATTTCTACTTATAATCCCCTTTCCTCTTTATGATTAAGACATTTTCTTGAGTTAAAAATTGCACTTCAATTTTTATAGTATAATTAATATGTAAGTAAGGGTTCTTATATTTGATCTGAACATGCATACCAATTTATACAGAATAACAAAGAATTGGGGAAAGTGATTTTTATTTATTTATATTAAAATAAAATACTTTTTGCTTTCAGTTTAAGATTATTCCAAAAGTTCGACAACTTCCGAATTCTTGTTTGTGGAGGAGATGGAAGTGTGGGTTGGGTTTTGTCAGAAATTGATAAGCTCAACTTGAATAAACAGGCAAGTACTAAATCTTTTCATGACTCGTTGACATGAATGTGTACTAACCTGCTGACCAGCGGAGCACAGAAGTATCATAGCTCCGGTTTCTCAGCTTCCTGAGGTCTCCCTGTTGTGCTCTCTTTCAGTGTCAGCTGGGCGTATTGCCTTTGGGTACAGGAAATGACCTTGCCCGGGTTCTAGGCTGGGGTGGTTCCTATGATGATGACACCCAACTTCCTCAGATACTAGAGAAGCTGGAACGAGCCAGTACCAAAATGCTAGACAGGTAAAAGTGAATTTTCTTTTAACACTAGACTGAAAATGGCGTACTGACATTTTTGGCAGTTGAAATTTTACCAACTGTAAGCCCAGTGAGGACAGAGATTTCCTGGTCTTACCCACCCTTGTCACGCCTGAGGTCTAGACAGAGCCCAGCATAGGGGAGACACTCAGTAAATATATTTTTGGGGTGAATGAATGAGTTGTAACAAAAACTGAGAAAAGTAGTCTGATGAACCCACTATTTTAAAAATAGAATGCTATGCTGGTAGAGCAATTACTTTTCATTGTTGTTCAGGTCAGAAAGCTTAAGCAGTTCATTTTGTGTGGGGGCTTTCGATGGCTATAATGGGTATGGCCCCATCGTCCTGTGGCTTCATTAAAGCTAAGGAAGGCATATAAACTTGAGATTTGTTAGAATATCTCTTCTTAATTATGCATATTAAGAATGAATTGAACCAACAAAGAACTAAATACTAAAAAAGATAATCCTTTCCCAGTGACTGGGAAATATTAAGAATGCCATATCAAGGAATTATTACTGTGTTTATGGTATCCTTGATCACATCTCAACTTCTTTCTCTCTAAATGCCCCGTGTATAAAAAAAAAAAAAAAAAAATCACAGTGTGTGTACCCTGAGTGTTACAGAGAAGGTGGGTAGGATTGGGGGTTATTTAGGAACAACAGGACTCAGTAAGCAGTAACCACCCCTCCCCACCATAAGTAGAAGACAAATGTCAAAATATCGTTATAAACTTAAGCTAGCATGAATCAAAACAACTTTGATAGGATTAGCCATCTGTGGAACTGTTCCCGAAAATAACAAAATCTCATCAGGGAGATACCAATCTAAAATGTAATTACTCTAAAATGAACTATAACCTAATTAATTGTAACCTTGCCCGTCATAAGGTTATGCAATGGTTGGTTCTTTTGCTGACAGGATATTTAAAAAGAGCTGGGCTGTAGAGCATTTGTCTATGGTTATCCAAAACTATTCGTGAGAGGGATACCCCCATCGTTTGGGTACGTAAAGTGGATTCCGTCTGCAGTCTTTAAAAGAACCTGGAGGTGATTTCCCAATTCTGTGCTTACCAAACCACACAAGGTGTTTTAAATGGCTTTTTCCTGCAAATTTAAACACCATTCTCGCTGCATCCCAGGAAATGCTGCTGGACATTTCCTCCACCCTGGGTGTGTGCTTTCCTTTGTATGTTAGAAAAATTAACTTCTCCAGGTGGCTGGCAGAGAAACAGTGACCCTGTGGTGAAAGTCTTTGATACACACCTGCACACAACAAAAGAAGAGAAACATCAAAAGAGGCTCAAGAACCTACGACCATTAGAAACACAAGAATATTTCGTTCCTGTGTTTTGTTTACTAATTTAAGAATACTGTTGGTAAAGAACAGGTGGAAAAAGTCACTGTTTAATATTATTCGAATTACAGAAGCTTTTTGCTTTTATCAATTGATTTGATCCTCAAAACAACACTGTCATGTGGCTAAGAACAACATTATTACGACTATTTTACAAAGATGAAAGTTGAGGAGTTTGTGGAAAGTTGTGGAGACAATGAGAAGAAGAATATTTTTTCATCTGCCTGGTACTTCTAGTTGCTTTACTTGATAAAGTATTATCTCATTTAATCATCACTACACACCTAAGCTGACTAATATTGTAATCTCCATCTTACAGGTAAAACGGCTCAGGAGGTTTTCATATTATCAGTGTCACATAGCTAGTAAGTGGTAGAACTAACTGGCACCGTCAACTGGAATCCAGACTCTAGTTCTCAAGATCTTTCCTCAACATGGTGCGCCCTGTCCTTAATGCACATATGCACCAGAGAGGGCCCAACCTTCTGGCCTCTGACTCTGCTTAGCTGGTCCCAGTGTGCGTCCTTTCTTGACTTGTTCCGCCACTTTCTCCTCTTTCTTCAGCTCCAGCCATTTTCTATCAAGGGAGGAGGTGCAGCATGGAAGGTGCAGCAAACTTAAAATATCTGGGTGGATTTCTTTCCCATTTCTTTAACTGTCCTTTGACCAGAGGAGTATTTCCAGCTAAGGAACTTGACTTTCAGGTTTCCCATTGTGGTTTTCCCTCTTTGGATATCTACAGAGTTTAATTATTTTATGTGTTTTCTGCACCAGGATATAAACTTCATTTGGAAAGTCTTAATCAGCCTTGTGTTTCCAGACCATGGAATGCTGTCTGCCATTTTGAGATGTTCAATAAATGTCTGTTGCATGGATGAATGGGTGAATGGCTTTTTGTGCCCAAATATATATTCCTTGATAGTATATTCATGTCAAGAGTTGAAGAGTAGCTATAAGTATTCCGTTTATGCATCCTAACATACAACCTCTGTCTTTGGGGGAGATTTTCTGGGAATTTGGATTTTTATGCAAAGACTTATTAGTTTGAATGATACACTCGGCTCTTTTTAAATACTGATGCCAATCTTGGGATTTTCCCCTAGGTTCTATCACTGGCTTCAGCTGTGATATGCTTTTCTTAAAATTCATGTGTTACGGTACTGCTTTTATTATGCTTTGTGTCTTTGTAAAATCTTGATTTCACATCCTGTTACTGACAACAGTAATGTCCCTACCCAACTATTCTTCCCAAATTTTGAAATTATTTTAGATGAAGACTGGATTTATCTGGAATTGATTGCTTTTCTTTAACACTAAGTGATTCAGTGTTTGGTTTGAAATTAATATTTACAGCTAATTGAAATAAATTTGCTTCAAGTATTAAGAAATTAATTATTTCTGTTAATATTTTCTCCTCAACCCCATGCTTACTTTCTTAATTTAAGAAGGGATATTTAGTTAATTTTCATTTCATGTATGTATAAGCTGACTTGGCAAGACTGGTTGGTACACAGCCAATGATTTATCTTTCAATGACACTATGCATTTGTTTAATCTGGGACATTGTTTTAGAACTTTGGGTTGTGATCCATTAGTAACCTGTGTAATCTAGTTAGTAAGTTGCAGTGAACATTATTTAAGAAGGGAAACAGAAAAGAATAGAAAAATCAGAATGCATTGCACTAGTAAAGAAGGAAAAGTTTTGTTATATATGTGCATTTCTTACTATGGGGCATGGCCTTTAAAAAGTTTGGAAGTCCCTAATCAGAGAATTGGTAAGATATGGACATCATAAAGTATGGCTGGCTTCAGCATTTTATGAGATTACCAAAATTCCATCTCTTTCCCAATATTTGGTTGTTTTAGATACAATAAACCATAGTTCATGCATATATGTGCACATGTATATACGTGAGGTGAGAACAAAGTCAGTTTATTAAATTTTAAAGGAATTTTAGACCAAAGATTTTTCTCCCTTCAGGTGGAGCATAATGACCTATGAACTCAAATTGCCACCAAAGGCTTCTCTACTTCCAGAACCTCCAGAAACATCGGAAGAATTTTATGTAAGCCTTTAACATTTGCCTATTTATCATTTGGAAATAGGGGTGAATATCTTGAACAAATATGAACACTTTATAAGATATGGTAGCATGTTTACTTAATTTTATTTTTTATTATTTTGGGTATGGGCTCATTGGCTACTTCTAGTCCTCTGCCCCAGAAGAAAGAATCCTTACGATCTAGGTTAGAGTCCTTCTACGACCACCATCCTGGAAGTGTGAACTTGGCCATATCACTCACTGTCACGGGCCTCCATTACTTTATCTGTAGAGCAAGGTCTCAATGTTGGGAGGAGTAAACAGTAATGAAAGTGTGTAAAGCACTAGGCATGCAAGTTCCCTTTCTGCACCCCTGATACTTCTCCCTGACTCTTCCACCTGCCTGCTTCCTTTTACCCACAGGGCTCCAGGGGAGGCCAGCTGCTGAAAGGTGCCTGTTAGCTTTTACTCATCTTCTGCTTGGGCCATCGGCACCTGTCTGACTAGTAGGTGTTAGCTCAGCAATTTCCAAACACACCAGTACTTGTGGGTAGAGTATTATATAATTTCTCTCTTCCTACTTTGCCTCTTCGTTGAGGGTTCACCATTACAAGTTTCCAGGTGAAGTCTATTGATCAAGATAAAACAGAGGAAGAAAGCTCACTTCATTCCATCCCTGCTACAGACCAGTGATAACTATAGTTTTTAGATGTTTTTAAAGATTGAGTGTTCTGATTAAACCTCCAAGCACTGGAGAATTGAAACAGATCCTAATTTTCAAAGGATTATTCTCTGACTGACAAACCGTTTGATCTGTAATAACTTATTTTTCCCTGTAGGAAAATTCATCTGTTTATTTGACAGTTGAAATCTTTGTTTTTAATTAAGAAAATTATGAACTTGTCAAAACTAAGGAAAGGAATGATAACTAGAAACAGGGCTATTCCTTAAAGAAGCTAGTCGTAATTTGACACATTTTTTTTGCTCTAAAAGTAGCAAAAACTGCTTCTAAAAAATATGGAAAATACAAATATATGTGAAAAAATGATCTTACTATAGCCCTGACACCCAAAGATAATTACTGTTGAAGATTGATATGTTTACTATTTTATTTTCAGCAGCACTTTTTTATAGTATTATTTTATCCAACTATAAATATAGTACTTGTTCTTATAGAAACCAGTCTTTTCTCTTAATAGTATTTTTGTAAATGTTATTAATTTTCTCCCCAAAAGGACAAAAGGGGGAATTCTCTTGTTCTATTTACTTTAAAGATGTCTATTTCCTAGCACGTAGTAATAAAGGTAAACAACTTACTTTTATTATGTACATATAGTCGCTAAATATTAGAAACAGTTGTAACTACATGGAAAAAAAATCTTTTAGTATAAAAAGGTTTTGAATGAAACCTAATTTAATTTGTTTTTTATTAAAATATTTCATAACAAAGGAATGGCATGCCTTAAGATTACGAGTTAAATGAGTGTTCTACATCACTCCGACTGGTTGCCATGTGACTTTTTTGCCTTTAAAACTGTAATAAAAGTAAGCTGAACCTTCCTTCTTAGGCTCAACCTAGTTTCCCAGCTTGTATTTTTTTAAGTATTTATTTTAAATTCCTTTATGCATGATTGTGAAATTATTATTTTTCCAGTTTTCCTTAAAAGGGCACAAATGTGGTCACACTTCCTAATTATCTTAACTTGCCATTCCACTGGCATCGTAGAGTTGCAGAGCTTAAAGAATTGTGACAGTTTTATTGATTAAATCCTTGTGGCCATAATTAAGTAATTCTATTTGCTGTTGTACTTTTTAAACATAGCAAAAACAAGGATTTCATGATTTCCTTCAGTAACAATGGTTCTGTTAATACTCAATATTAGAAAACATATTGCTTACATTTAACCTGAAATCCCCTTGCCATCACGATCTTTTCACCTCTACCCCTTTGCAAATGAATATGTGTACCCCCAGTGACATCATGCTCAGTTCACACCTGTCCTCACCTCAGGTATCACTTGCTCCAAGAAGCCATCCCTCATCCCCCAAGCCCTAGTACCATCTCCTTCCTCACGAGTTCCATGGCCCCCTTCCATTATCACCTTCCATTATCTTGGCGCTATTGTACTGTCAAGACCAGGCAATGTGTTATTCATTCACCATTGTGTTGTCATCTGGTGTTGGGACTGGCACAAAGTGGACAGTTAATAAAAAATTCTTATTGTTAATTTTTGTTCTAAATACCAAACGCTTTTGGAATTATGGGCATCTTGGCATCGAAGCCCTCTGGCCTTGTGTATTTCTGGGAAGCCAGATTCCCATTGCTTTCAGACTGGATTAAAAGCTTTTTTGATGCAAGAGTCATAGTTTTAGTCTCTTTTGTATGATACCCCAATTACACCAGCCTAGTGAGTCAATAGCTGCTTATTTATTAATGGTAAGGTCATCAAAAAGAAGGTGTGAGCTGCTGTATCTCCACCAACTCCCCGAAAATGGGAGAGAATGGCCTCAAATCTCTGGAAATGAAATTCTTCCTATTAATTTGTTGTTAAATTTACTCTTATCAAAGCTTCTCTCCCCCCAGTTCTTTCTGTTTCCTAGCTGCTTGGTTACAGCATGCTAAGATGTTATAACTTTATTTGTTCATAAATTTAAGAATATTAAATGCCTGTTGGTATCTGGGAGTGGACATAAAGGCCTTGCCCTCCCACTTCAGTCATCTTAGAGTAGTGGTTCCTAAGCTGTGTGCAGGGGTCTCAGGACATCATGGTGAGCCCCAAGGGCTACCATGAGATATTTTTAAATTTCAAAGAAAATTTAATTGTAACGCTCAGCTTGTATTGTACACCATACAGACTGCTAGCTTGTCCAAATGTATTGGACACCATACAGACTACTAGCTTAAAGGACAGCTTAAACATTAGATTGCACTACATTCCTTTTGATGACATCATATTTTTGTGAAGCTTGGGTTTTCAGTAGTCACTGTGATAAAAAGCAAACACCACACAAAAATTAGTGTTGAATAAGAATTCAGGTTGTTATCGTCCAATCCGATTTCAAGGCTTGAGATGTATACAGTGCTCACAGGCTCACAGCTAGTTATTTAAGAATGAAATAAGATACTGTTTTTTCTTTTAAATTATATTTATTATTTTTTCAAAGGGCTCTTAAGTTGTTAGGACATAAATATTTATTAAGTTGTTTGTACTTGACCACTGTTAGGTATTCCTTTTGGCCTACGGGTATTGTGACAAAATCATTCAGACATTAAGGATGCGATGAGGCCAGAAAGTTGGAGAGTCTCTGTTCTATTGGGAGGGACAGACAATAAATGATCAGTTATGTTTAAGTTCTCTCCAGGGTATAATGGTTGCACAGAAGAGAGGATTCTTTGTCTGGCAAGTTCAGTGACGTCTTTATAGAAGAGGTTGTACCTAAGCTGGGTTTTCAGCACAAAAAAAGAGAAGTCAGAATTAGCCAGTTGAGAAAGAGCATAGCGTAGAACCTGATAGTAAGGACCTTGGTACATTCGGGTCACTGCAGGTAATACTGTCATGTTAGAGCGGGTCGTGCAAGGGAAAAGCATCAAAAGACGTGATGGGAGAGAAGAAGGGTTTGGATCATGGAGAATCCTGGGAATTATGGAAGGTCTTGCTTGCTAGCTGAGGAGTTTTGACTTTATCTGAAATGTAAGGGGGGGGGCGGAAATCCCCTCAGACATGTTAAGCAGAGATGTGTCATGATCTGATTTCTGTTTTAGAAAAAAAATCACTGTGTCATGAAGTGGAGAATGGTTTGAAAGGCGGAGGAGAGAGATAGGGATCCCAGCTACCAGGCTTTTATAATGATACACTTGAGAAATGACAAAATTTATATTTGACAAATACTGTTAACCAAAGACCGAGACTTTCTGTGGGCCGGGGTGGTGGAGGCAGTATGGTGGGATAAGCCACAGACCCGGCCCCCTAGTTTGTCTTTTCTTCATTAGCTGTGGGTCTTGGGCAAATCGCTCAACTCTCCTGAGCCTAACGCTCCTTGGCTGTAAAACAGGACAATTAATGGGATAAATACATGCAGAATGCTTAATCACAGTGCCTGATACACAATAAAAATAATTATTATTATTACCTTAACTTCCTGACTCTACGTGACTACATAATAGGTTAATAAATGACATCAATAATTTTATCTTTGGACAGAGAGGTTATTTCTTTTACCTCTGGAAGAGGTTGTATTCTTTGCCTTTGGTTATTTTTAAAGGAAAAAAACTTGAATTTTTACATGTACCTTCACATGGAATTAATGAGAGTTTAAAATATTTTTCCCTGGGGCACCTGGGTGGCTCAGTCGTTAAGCATCTGCCTTCGGCTCAGAGGTCATGATCCCAGGGTCCTGGGATCAAGACCCGCATCGGGCTCCCTGCTCAGCGGGAAGCCTGCTTCTCCCTCTCCCACTCCCCCTGCTTGTGTTCCCTCTCTCTCTCTGGGTCTCTCTCTGTCAAATAAATAAATAAAATCTTTAAAAAAAAAAAAAAGGTAAGATATTTTTCCCTACCTTCTTAGGCTTTATGACAATCTGTCCTGTAGGGAAAAGAAATAAAACTATCTTTTTGAAAAATATTTCCCTTCATTGCTTTTTAAAAAGGCATATTTTCATTTTTCTGATCTTGACTATAAAGATGTAGCTTTTAATGTTTAGACTAGAAAATGAGTGAAATGGATTTGCAAGTGAACACAATATTGTGTGAGGCTTTGAGGCTCCTCCCCTCTTGTCTTTCTGCCTATGAAGAAAGTAAGATTGAAATTCAAGAGACTAACATACTGATTAGCCACTGGTGGAACTGGATGGAAATCGGGAATGAGATCTCTTTGGGAAGACGCTTGTCAGGAAGGCTTTTAAAGGAGGGGGGTTGGTCATTGGATCTTCACTTAAGTGTGAATAAACTGATGCTAATGGGTAAGAAGCAATGAAAGAACATCTGAGTAGGATAGAAGAGCACAGGAGGCAGCTTGAATAGAGCAGATGGTTTACACTGGAAATTTTTGAGCTGTAGGACATGGTATATATTTGAGGCAGACATTTGATGGAAGGCTCCGAATTGAGGCTGTTTAGATATTGTGCACATTTTTACTTATTAGGAAGATATATTCTTTCAACAGAATGTTAAATTTTGAGTCACACAGAAAAGGGGACATAGGACTCCCTGAGCATTTTGATTCCTTCCTTCTCTGAGAGAGATATTTATTTACATGGTTGTAGAACAGTGCATTCAGCATTCTAAAAAAACTTTTTATTGAATTATACATACAAAAAAGTGCACAGATCACAAATGTACAGTTGGTAAGTTTCCACAAGCAAAATGAACCCATGTCATCAATACCCAAATCACAAGGCAACATTACCAGCACCCCACGAGCCCCCTGATTACCCCTTCCATTCACCACCCCACCTCCCACCCCAAGAACCACTCTCTTGGCTTCTAAAAGCAGAGATTATTTTTGTCTGTTTCTGTATTTATGAAATGAATCATTTTGTAAGCAGCCCTTCTCTGAATCCTTTCATTCAACATGACGTCTGTGAGATTCATCCATCCTGTGGCACAGCTGTAAATCACAGCATTCTCATTGCCCCATAGTACCCCCTTGCACAGATAGGCTACAATCTGTTATCCATGCTGCTATTTTTTTTTTAGAGATTTTATTTATTTATTTGACACAGAGAGAGAGAGAGAGAGCACAAGCAAGGGGAGCGGCAGGCAGAGGGAGAGGGAGAAGAAGGCTCCCTTGCTGAGCGGGGAGCCCGAGGCGGGGATCAATCCCAGAACCCCAGGATCATGACCTGAGCTGATGGCAGACGCTTAACCAACTGAGCCACTCAGGCACCTCTATCCATGCTACTATTGAATGAAGGCTGCTGTGAACGTTTTCTAGCACGTGTCTTTTGGTGAACGCACATCACATTTCTTTGGGGGTATATACATATGTAGGAATGGGATTGCTGGGTCCTATGGTATATGCATATGCTCAGCTTTGATAGACACCCAGCAGTTTTCTGGAGTACGTGTATCAACTCCTGCTCTCCTACCGGTAGTGGCAGCGAATGAGAGTTCTGTTGCTCCACAACCTCACCAATGTTTGGCACTTCCCAGGCGTAGTTGCTGCTTCTGTTTTCATTGTAGCTCTTCTGACAGATATGGTAGAACCACATTGTGGTTTTAGTTTGTGTTTGCCTGATGGCTGATGAGGTTGATCACCTGTCATTGGTGGTAGTCCATTGGTATATCTTCCTCTTTAAATTTCTAGTCTTCTGCTCATTTTTCATTAGGTCGTCTGGTGCTTTTTCTTTATCTATTCAGCTATTCAACATTTTTTTAATTTAATGAATTTTATGGATTTTTTTGAAGACTGTAGATTAAGGAATTTCAGAAGCGAAAAGCTTTTTACAGAAAGGAAGTTTTATTTATTTCATATGATGACTTTTGTATATGTCATTATATTCATTGCCCTGTGTCACATGTGTCCTCAGCAGTCCCATTTTAGAAGCAGTAATAACTGAGCGGTATAAATGCCAGCAACAATAATACAGTATAGGGTTTTTTGTTGTTGTTGTTTTCAGATGACAATTTATGAGGACTCCGTCGCAGCTCATCTTACAAAAATCCTCAATTCTGATGAACATGCAGTGGTCATATCATCTGCCAAGTGAGTGATGGAGTTGAAGCCATGAAATAGTTATATGGTGAAAATGCTCGTTCCTACCACTTATGTCACTTTTTTGTGATTTTTTTCCTCCCCAAAAATCTGTGAAGTAGCTTACAGAATTAGATATACTAAACTTGCATTTTTTTTAATCACTTTAGCATCTTATTTGCAGTGGAGTATATATTTAGAGGGGTTTTTTTTGGATGCTTAATCTGAAACATTTTTATCAGAATGGTTTGGTAAGTGTTTAGAATTTAATTAATCTAAGCTCCTATTTAAAGAAGCATTCATATGTTAACTAAATTGAATTTAAATAAAAAATTAAAAAAATAAAAAATAAAATAAAGAAGTATTTATGATTAATTATAATATGAAAACACATTTCACTATAATTTATTATTTCCATAAACACTACTCTTTAGGAACTGTTGACATCAGGAAAGGGAAAATATTGAAGAGATTTTTCCAAATGACATTTATCAGCATTTTTAAATTACATAATTATATTTTAATTCAAAGTTATCAGATTTTAGTTAAATTGATTCTGTACACAGAGCCTGAGCTACTTGATTTTATTATCCCAAATGTTGCCTGCCTGGAATTTAGAATTTAGTTTTGAAGCATCCCATACTGATGTCCTGAGACCTAGAAGGGCAACTAGAGGAAAGGGTGAAACCCACTGACATTGTCAACTGATAAGCAAGGGTAAAAGTATGCTTTGGGATTCTGGCTTAGCAAGGAAATATTACTCTTATACGGAAAGAGGAGAAAAAGAAAAAGTAAAGAAAGGGAGTGAGGGATTAGGGAAGTGGTGGGGGCAAAATACACCAACTTTAGTATATTATATACTTACTTTGCAAAGAATCAAGGGAAGACAAGTAAATCATAAACAGATTTGCTTGTGACAGAGTATAAATGTAGGGACAATTGCTTTTGATGCCATAAGCCCCAGGAATAGGAAACAGGGCTGAGCAATAGGAGGAGTTGAGCTTAAACCACACCCTGGTTCCCCAGAGAGGTGGGCTGCAGACACGGTGTTTGATGCGTAGTGCTGCTGCTGGTTTTCTGTTGCTGTTGTTCGGTTGGGCATTTTCTGACGAATTGTATTGCCTTATGGTGAAATATGGAAATCTCCAGTTTGTCCCAGGCCTCAGCACTCCCTATTGTCTTCCTCATCTTGGGCCAAATTTATATACCAAAGTCATTCCTTAGATACTTCCTAAGTTACTTCTACAAGGAAAACATTTGCATTTGCCACCCTTGCCCTATGAATCAAATGCTTTTTTTATAGGACATTTAGAAGATCTTGCTAGAAAAGATGGAAAGCTGAATTGGAAACTTTTTTAAAGTATAACAAGTTATAAAAGAATTATTCTTTGATGCAGTTAAGTAAATATTTTATCTGGCCCCTTTCATAGTTTGGATGTTAGTGAATCCTTAATATTGGCCTTCATGTGTTTGATTACTGCCTTCTATACATTTTTACATATTTTTAATTGAGATATAATTGACTTTTAACATTGTCTTTTGTTAAATCTTATGTAGAATTCCAATATTTAAAAGATTAAAAATCTATTTTGTTGTCATTAATAAGTGGGACAGGATTAAATTATTAGTCATTTATGAGAAAAATTAAGCTATAATTATAGATGACAGTTATAATTTTATATTTGATGTTTCTAGTTTCTAGTTATTTCTGTATCTTATAATTTCCTTACTGCCATGTAACTGAAATAAAATACAGAAATAACTGGAAACTGCATCAGATATGGTCTAAGATTTGCACAAAAAATGTGAATTCTAAAGTAGAAGCTAGTATATTATTTGTCTCTAACATCTCTAATGATTATTTGAGCATGTAAAAAAATTGTATCCTATATTTCTAAATGAAATTTGAATCAAGTATTTGCAGAATCTTTGAAGTGTTTCTGGAAAACAGCTTGAAAACCACTGGAGTAAATCACAATGTTGCACCAAGTAGGAGTAAATCTGAGGTCCTAGCTGAGATACAACCATTTGGTAGCTTTGTGGCCTGTGTCTGTTTTATCAAGTGTAAGAATGGAAAGCATGCCTGTCCTTTCTCCCTCATGGAACTGTTGAGAGAATTAAGTTGATTTTTGAAATAAACATAGAGCTTATAAACAGAGTGCTATATTAAATTATGGTATCATCATCTCATGTTTTAATCAATTACATTCAAATTTTTTGTTTGACCTTGGCCTGGCTCTTTTTTTTTTTTTTAAGATTTTATTTATTTATTTGACAGAGAGAGACAGTGAAAGAGGGAACACAAGCAGGGGGAGTGGGAGAGGGAGAAGCAGGCTTCCTGCTGAGCAGGGAGCCCAACGCGGGGCTCGATCCCAGGACCCTGGGATCATGACCTGAGCCGAAGGCAGACGCCTAACGGCTGAGCCACCCAGGTGCCCCAACCTTTACCTGGCTCTTTGTCTAGGCTCTACTATTAGCTTTAGCTTTGGATTTCTCTCTGACGAGCCCATTTGCCTTGAAACAGATTCTATTCCACCCCTGGTCCCCTCTTGTCACTCATCTGTGCTCCCAGTCTGCCCAGCTGTCCTGTCTTTATAACCCCAGATTAAAATTTTAGGGGATTTGCCATAAAGAGGTTCAAGAGAAAAGAAAGGACAAAATGTAGTAAATTTGTACCAGTAATATGGTATTATTTTAAATTTAATTTTTGTTATTAACATTTTCAAACATACATAAAAGTAGAGAGACTGGTATAATGGTTTCCCACCATACCCATCACACGGTTTCATTATTTATCAAAATTTTGTCATCCACTCCCACTTTCTTTTGCTATAGTATCTCTAAGCAAATCCCAGAAATCATTTTGTTCTTTCAGTGTATATACCTAGTAATCTTATTAAAAAGTTTAATAAAATTAGTAACAATTCTCTAAGACTATCTATATTTCTCAATCCATGTTCCATTTTCCCTAATTATCTCAAAGTTTTTGTTAACAGTTGAGTTGTTCAAATCAAAATCCAAACAAGGTGCAGATACTGCATTTGGGTTATATATATTTTAAAGACTTGTAAAGTCTATAATAGCTCTCCCTGCTTAAAAAAATTTTTTTTTGTTATCGAGGCATGATATATACACAATAAAGTGCCCAAATCATAAGGGTACAACTTAGTGATGAGAAAGAAGAATACACATATACGTGTTCACATACATATTCTTGTAACCACCACCTAGATAACAAAGAATTCCCTTCCTTTGATAATGCCATTTACTTGTTAAATGATACACTATTAAGGCAGAATGTTTTAACCCTCTTGGTGCATGTTTATATTTGTTTTATAAAATAGTAATTCCCAGTAGCTTAAGGTGTTTTAACTATTTTTAAAATGCTGAAAATACTGATGGAAAAGCTATATTCCATTAGCATAGCTAATATGTAGGTTAACTAATGTAGTTACTATGGGTTAAACCAACATAATGTCAACATTTCTTTGATTTTGAAATTTTGTCAGTTTGGTATGGTAACATGAGTTACCTTCTGAGAATCAGAAGCATTAGTCAGCAATTACAGGTGTCACTTATTAATAAAAATACAAAGCAAAGTTATTAAATAAATGCAATTTGTTCAGTAGACAGAACTTAGAAAATGAGATCATCCGCCAGGAAAAATAAGATTGGAACTATTGTCATAGAACCGCAGAATTTCAGATTTGGTATCTATCTTAGAGATAATTTAGGCAACCCCCACCCCCATACGTAGTTGTTAGAATGTTTCCTCAGAGCACAGAGATAACTAAGGATTTTTATAGATTATGCACTGATACTTGTAAATCATCTTTAATTTCTGATTGGAACATTATTATATCAGATGGAAAATGAATTTTTCAGATTCTTATAGGATGACCCCTGCCTGCCAATATGTGCATCCATTTGGGCACCATCGCCATATTTTTCTTAGTGTAGTGTTTGCCCCTATTAAAAAATACGTGGAAAATGAAGATAAATGAATGACAAATGAAGATACTGCTACTAGGGATAAAAAGTATAGATCTCATGAATACAATATAATTGCAGTGATAGTGGAAATCATCAAGCTTGCTAAATATGGACTTTTGTTAGCTTCAACTGAATATTTGGTGCAATATCAACTGCATATTTGTGCTCAACTTGGAAGGAAGAGAACAAAATTAAAGAAATAAAATGCTTGGAAATATCTTGTCAAAATTGTGAGTAACATGGATTTAAGATATAATTAGGGATTAAAATTTTTTATAGCCCTGTGGGAAAATCCACATTCCACTTTCATTTATTTGATTTTTGCACGTCTTTTCCAGATGTCTTTATGCATTAAAATAGAAAACTGTATCAGTAGAAGAATGTTTTCCATGTTATCATAGCAAATACGTCTTAAAATTGTTTTTCTCCAATTTGCAAGTTCCCAGGTGGTATGACTTTGAAATCATGCTATTTTTAGGTGTACATTTTATTTCAATTTTAAGAATTCTACATTCACTATTTTGGTATAATAAAAAGTTAGTTCATTTCTCCAGAGTGTAATATTTTATGTCTTCTGGAATATGAAACTTATTGGATCCTAAGGTAGACCATTTCTTCTGATCCTTCCCACAATTTACATGGCAAGTAATCTCTAACACAGAATCATACTCTACTCCTTCAGCCTCCATCTGCCTGAGCATCATGGCACCTTTGTTGCCCCTTTCATTCCTAGGCTGATGGACAAACAGGCTCTGTTCCTAGGACTTAGTAAAATACCAGCAAAAGTAGCTATGGTAATTTTATGGCATATGCAGTTTCATGAATTTCACAGGAGAAAATTTTATCAACAAAATGTTGTAATAATAGCAAGGAAAACCTCTATTTTAGAGTTATATAAAGTGGGAGGACGGTCAGTGTCTCCTCTCCTCAGAGGTGGGACATCTTAGAGAAACTTTCAGTAAAGTTCATAGAAAAAATTTCATGACAGCTTGACTTAATATTTCAAGAAGGTCCATAAAAGTAGTATACATGAACAAAGAAGACAAAACTTGGGGTAAAGCACATGAATGCATCTCTAATAGTAAGCTAGAGCCTCTGGAGAAATGTGAATTTAAAAAGCCAACAAAGAGTCTGAAGGTTAGGAAATACTACTTTTTGTCCAAGTAAAAATCTAGAAATGGTTACCAAAAAACAACAAACAAAAATTCTTAGGAATAATTCATTTTTTAGTTGATAAATGTGAAGGTTAGGAGTGTGTGTGTGTGTGTGTGTGTGTGTACTGTATCTATTGAATGGCTTGATGTCATAATATTTGAATATCTGGAAATATAATCATTATGTCACTCACATAACAGAAAATTGTGAGTTTAATAGAAAAAAATAATTGCTGGAACCTGGGTTTTTTTCCTTCAAATTTCTCAGTCTGTATCCATAAAAAGAGAAATACTATTATTTTAATATCATCTGATTTTGTTTTCAGAATCACTGTTAGCCCTTGCTGCAAAAAACTGGTCACATACCATTCTGTTGGGTTGTTTGTAATCCGGCACCACTCCCAAAGACTTTTGAAAGATAGATTTTAGTTAGTGTTAGGGTTTCAGATTATTTTTTCTTTTGATCTATTTCTATTGCAAAGAAACCAAATGTAATTAAAAGCAACAAACAAGTAAACCATATATTGTTGACACTAACAAGATCTAAATTAAGTTAGTCTTGCATATGACTGTACTGGTTACCTTAAGGAAAAAAACGAATGGATTTATGGAGAATATAACTCAATTCAAGTGGCAGGTTGTTTACACAATCTCTTTCCTCTTCAGGAACAATATACTTTCAGGATACCTGGATCATGAATAGTAGAGTGACAGTGACAACATTAAGTGACAAATTTATCCTTTTTTTTTTTAACATTGCAAGTTCTGTTATGAAAATATGTAAGGTGCTGGAGATAATGCTTATTTTTTTAGTGATATCTTGTGTGGTTTTTAAAAATTTTTAATTTTTTTTATCAGAGCACGGGATGTTATACGCAACTAATAAATTGTTGAACACTACATCAAAAACTAATGATGTACTATATGTTGGCTAACTGAACATAATGCTTATTTTTTTAATGAGATCTACAAATACTCTTCTCAAGAATTTAATTTAAATATTTAAGAAAGGCTTGTTATGACCTTAAAATGACGATCAGTTACTTTACACAGAGCAAAGTTTATTCGTGTGCATCTCCATTTGTAATTCAGAATGTCTGGAACTTCTAGTACGTGTTACACAGCACGTAGAAGTATGGGTTTTATATACAAATGGTCCCTATGCTTTGAGAGTTTACCTAATTGTGCTTGTTTTTAAATATGTTTGTAAATCAAACCAACCCAGTCTACGGGGTTTACTGAATTGCACAATTTCTTTTCCTCCAAGGATACTCTGTGAAACTGTAAAGGACTTTGTTGCCAAAGTAGAGAAGGCCTATGAAAAAACGTTGGAAAACGCCGTTGCAGCCGACGCCGTGGCCAGTAAAGTAAGGGGGTCACCTTCAGGGCATGCAAGTTTTTTACTGGCAACCTTAACATTGTACTGTTTCACAGCTAAATTGATTAAGTGACTTTCTTGCCAAAACATCTTAAATCAAGAGAAAAACTACTTTGGAATCAGATGTAAGGGATTAAAATATATTCTATTTTACAGTTACCCTGGAATATGTAGGAAAACTGCATTGCTGAAGACCATTCGACAACCTGAATTTTATATCAACTCCCTTTTCCCACAGATTGACATCTCCAAGGAGAAATGCTCAGCAGCAGGGTCACGTGGGGGAAAAGGCTGGGCGGCTGGTGTTCCAGTGGGGAGAGGAATGGCTTTCCATTTCCAGGCAAACTGGTCATCAGGCTCCCCCCCTCCTGGTTCTTTGGGTTCCCCAGGCATTATGGTCCTTGGCCCCTTTCAGGGTTCTGTTTCTTGTTTTGCCTTTTTCTTTATAGATTTTTTTCCCCTTTATGAACTTTCTGAGGCTAAAGTAAGAACCTTAAAAGCTATTCTCTTTGCTTTCATTTGTTCATGACAGGGCATTCCTACAAAAGGTTTGGCTTTCTTGGGCTTGCAAAGGAATGATCTCCTCCAGATTTATGCTGTAGTTGGTGGTTTAATTGAGTGAAAGGAAATATAGGCATCTTTTCCTCCAAAATCAGAAGTGATTCACTCAAATTGTCCTTTTCCATTTCCATCCAATGGAGATTCATTGCTGTATTTTTGTTTTCTTAGTGTTCAGTCCTAAATGAAAAGCTTGAACAACTGCTTCAAGCTCTGCACACGGATTCCCAGGCTGCCCCCGTTCTCCCAGGCATCCACTCTCTCATTGTAGAAGAAGATACCGTGGAATCTTCCAGTGAAGAATCCTTGTGTGAAAGCAAAGAACAGCTCGTGGATAACCCTGCAAAACCTCCCTCCCAGAAAGCTGTCAAACCAAAGGAAATAATGTTGCGGGCCAACAGTTTAAAGAAAGCAGTGAGACAAGTCATTGAAGAAGCCGGCAAAGGTACACATGAACAAAGTTAGCTTTTGAAGAAGTTAGCCGCAGTCCTATCTTGTAAGCACAGTGGCATTTTAATATTGGTCAGACTGTACACACACAAAAAATTTTCAGGCAGGACAGAAGATAAGGCCATTAGAATGAAATTTGTACTAAGTCTTATTTGTTGTTTTAGTAGGATCTGCGTATGATACTAACGTGAGGATCAGCATATTAATGATCCATCTCAAAGATAAAAATACACTTGAAACATTGAAAATTACTTTAAGTTACAATTATAAAATTTTAAATATCTTTTACCTAATTGGAATCTGTTGAGTTCTTAAAGAAAATCAAACCTGTAAACTACTTTGAAAATACTTCCTTAAATTCATTTCCTAAATGTTTGTGTTGCTTTTTAAAGAGTCTATAAAGGTTCTGCCTGTATTTTAGTTTTTTGTGTGAATATAATGTATATACTTCTCTTAAAATTTTAGGAGTGGACTAAAGTTAACTTTAACATAAAAAATTAATATTCGAAAGCACTTTATAGGTTGTAACTTGTAGTTGGACTTGTATTTCATTCTCGAATTCTTTTATTTTTTCTTCTAATAAAAATATGATTTTTACAATTTTAAATATTTAGTTTTATAATCTCTAGTACTTATAGATATTACCCCCAAACTTATTACCAGTTACTATTTATTTGTGAATATGGAATTTCTTTTGCTTTATGTTTCATTTTTCTTTTTACACATATATTAATATTTATGGATTTTATTTTTACTTGTCCAAACATATTTCTCTACTTACTACTTAAAGTTATGGATGACCAGAGTGTTCATCCCTGTGAACCAGTTAACCAGTCATTCGATAATGATAGTACAGAAACAGATGAATCTAAAGAAGAATCTAAAGACGATGATGCAAAAGAGTCATTAACTGGTAAGAAAACTAATTATTTTGGAATTAAATAGAATACAATTCTGCTTTTAGTTTTCAAAAGGCTTATCAGTTTGAAATAAACTTTGTATTTTTATTTTTAACAAGGCTTTTCAGAAGTTAAAGATTAGATATTTATGAATACTAAAATAATAAAGGGAACATTTAGATGATTGTCAAGTATTCCCACATCCCTTTTTGTCATGTAGTTTGGAGATTATCATAATAAACTAAGGATTATGGAACCAAACATGGCTAAATATCTTAATTTTCCTGAGGAAAAAGGGAAGAAACACCTAAATCGGCAGATTTTAACCTGTCTTTAGCCCATAGATGCCTTTGAGAATTATGTGAAATCTGCATGTCACATATGCACAAATCTTGCCATTTAAATAATTGAGCAGTCCCCTGAATTCCATTGATCAGCCTGGACGGTTTGCTAATTCTTATTGCCAAATTAATCTTCAAAATCACTGGACATCTAGTTACACCCCTATCTCTACTGAAATCATATTTGCCAGGAAATTAATATGTAATCACTTGAAGAAAAGTAATTATTCCTCTACTTTTTAAGTTTGAAGATGAATTTATACTTTTAATATTTCAGATTGTATAAGGGAATAATTATTCATTTACTAGAATAAAGCGAAGCAGAAATTAAAGTATTAATGAGTCTGAGAAGATAATATGAAAATAATTGCATGGTACTAATGAAGAGTCAACACTATTAACTCAGAACTGCAATTGTTAAGTTTCTGCTTTACTTTCATGACATATACACTTGGGCACATTGCTTAATTTCTTGGCAGTTTCCTCATTTGTAACATGGGGATAATGATGTGCCTGCTAGCTGTGAGGGTTGGAGACGTTGATATATGGGGAGTGCCTAGAAAATTCTGTCATTCTATTACCAGTGCTACTCCTTCCACTGCTTTGGCTGCTAATTACATCAGCTTCGAAAGAATGCTCCTTACTTGAATGTAAAACTCTCAGAAACTTTGAAAGTAGACCTTATAGGCTTCACATGTCTGACATACAGCCAATGCATACATATTCTACACCCGTAGCCCTTTTAGATTTGAAATGTACGTATTCCAGCACACAACTCAACTCTACAACCTTACACCCTATAGACCTTAAAGATCCCTGTTGCAGCATATAATCCAATACAGGCATACTTTAGAACCCTCTTGACAGATGGCCATTGAGCCTTTGGACCACTTACTTTCTTTTTTCGGTTCGTTTTAGATATTTTATTTTATATTTTTAAGTAATCTCTACATCCAATGTGAAGCTTGAACTCACGAACCCAGGACCAAGAGTCGCAAGCTCTGCATACTGAGCCAGCCAGGCGCCCCACCACTCACTTTCAATACATCCCATTCTTAAGATCAGCTTTTAATTGTTAGAAAGTTTTTCTTTATATTCAGCTTTATATTTTCTTCCTTAAATTTATACCCATGGGCACACTAATTATTAAAGTTTTATGTACGATAATGGTAACAGGAACAACTGCCGACTTTTGGTGTGGTGCTTTATGGGTCGCTTAAAAGGAAGTTCATATATATTTCTTCACAGTACTGAAGATAACTCCACCATGTAGTGGCCCTTAAATGATACTGAAAACAGCTTTCATGGCCTCATGGCCTCTTCCCACACCTTATATCTTCTTTTCCACATTATCTCCTCAATTATTTTACCAATTTTTAACTCGATTTCAAACTTTTAGTTTTTCTGGTTGCACTCAATTGGTCAATATGATGCCCCATTTTGAACACAATCCCCCTGATATTTCTGTAGTATAATATCACACTGATAGCCATACACTACTCATTCTGGACATTTTTTTATGTTCTAAGGACTACCCAAGATTTTTTCTTGGCATGAAGTATTATATTGTAATACTCTATAAACCTGGTCTCCTCCTATTTTTGTGCAAGTGATTTTTTTTAAACCTAATTAGAACCTAATTAGAGCAGTACATGCTCATCCCTATGAACGTTTATCTTTTCGATTTGGATCTATCATTGCATCCTGTCAAAATCTTTTTTTTTTTTTATTTAAAAAATGTTTTTACGGGGCGCCTGGGTGACTCAGTAGTTAAGCGTCTGTCTTCGGCTCAGGTCGTGGTTCCTGGGTCCTGGGATCGAGCCCCGCATCAGGCTCCCTGCTCAGTGGGAAGCCTGCTTCTCCCTCTCCCGCTCCCTCTGCTTGTGTTCCCTCTCTTGCTTTTGCCAGGTGAGCTTGAGAAAGCGGAGACTATGCCTTCTGACTGGGCAAAAAGACCAGGGAAAGAACACAGTGACTTTTGGTCAGGCTGATTAGTTTTGGTTCTTTGTATGATTATTATCATATTTCCTTATCGCTCTATGGTGACTTTGTATCCTAGATTCTCCAGAACTTTACAATTTCAAATATTTCTTTTCAGGGCATCTGGCTGGCTCAGTCAGTAGAGCATGAGACTCTTGATCCTCGGGGTCATGAGTTTGAGCCCCACATTGGGTGTGGAGCCTTCAGCTTTTCCAATGCTCTGTCCCATATCGTATCCATGCCCAAATCTGTACCCTTTCCAGCAAAAGACAAACATTCCAGATTTCCAGATGTAAGAATAGATCCCTCTTGCTTGGACTGCTGCGCACACTGCTCTCCCGGCCTTTAATGTGCCCTCCTCCACACGTTGACAACACTCATAGGCACCATTCATGCAACCACGACTGAGTGCCAGACACTCAGGGCCCAGATTTCAGGCCATAGACTTTTTGGGTTTCCTTCTCCCAACCTAATTGACCTTCCTTCTTTTCTTCCCCATTTTGATGAGAAGTCACCGTTGGGAAGTCCTGCTGCAGCTCTAACTTCAATTCTGCCTGCTCGGTGACCCTGAAAGTTTAGGCAGCTGAAGCCTCCACCCAGAGCACAGCCTCCCTCCTGTCTCTCACCACACACACACACACACACACACACACACACACACACCCTGTCAAAATCTTTTGAAGCTTGATTGTATCATCTCAAACTTACTTCATCTAGAGTTTAATTAGCAGGACTTGTATGTCTTCATCCATTAATAAAGCTGACTTAAGCAGAGCTGACAATGGCATTCTTAAAGTATGCTGCTTGATCATTTCCCTTAAGATAAGGCATGGTTTCTTTGGAGGATTGGCTTTCCAACGCTCATTGCTAATGATTTTCCAACCGGCTACCATCACATCTTACTATATTCTCATGAACTGAACACTTCCATTGTAGTCTGCAAAGAAAACTAAAAAATAAAGTTATGCAGCTATAAATATTGATATTGAAATAGACATAAACTTACACATATTGCAACATTGGATACCTTAATGTTGCAATATTTGATCTTATTTTCTAACTAGTAATCCAATTTAGTGGGAATCAGTAGTAATGGAAGTATTTCTGTATTAAATAATCATTACTTTTTGAAGAGCATTCATTGTATTATTAAATTATGCAATGATTCATATGCCTGAGATGTACAATACAGTATATTAATATGATCAATGAGATGTTATGTTTAAGAAGAACCATGAAACATTAATTTAGTTACCTGCAATGTTACATCAATCTTAGTCACTAAGATGCTCTCTGGTTTTTATCAAAGACGAATATCAAAAGGTTGTTTTTATTAGAAATTAGCTCCAGGTCTCGCATCTGTCCAAAAAAAAGTGTCTGTCTGCTACTTTTCTTTAGTGCAACTGGACTGTTTTCGAAGAAAAAGAGAGTGTGAGATTGATATGGTTAGTTTGTAATTAGTCTTAGGGAGAGTAAAGATAATTAAATTTTTGAGTATTTTTAAATTGAGTTTGAGGAATACTGTTTTTTTTAAACACCTGCCAATAGCTCCTAAATTAGTTAAAGATACTATTTGTTCTCCATTAAATTGCCCTAGTTTAGACAGAATTAAATCTCTTTTTTTGTTGACTTTAAGAGTAATTCTGTTTTGGAATAATTTTTTAAATGTATTGAACATTTGAAAGAATATGATAGACCTGTTTTGGGCAAAATTTTGTTTTGAATATATAGTTAGTTGAGAAGTGCAGGAAAACATACATTGGTTTCATTTGAAAAAAAATACCATTTTTCCTTTCCTGTATGGAAGACAATGTTAACTCATGTTTCACATCTTAGCTCTGGGATTACATTAATTAAATTTGATTATTCACCCAACGTTTATGACAAAAGGATTACACTGATAGTATACATTATAACACATATGTAGCATTTTCAAAAATCATCAGTCTTCAAAATTTCTTTTTATCTTTAAATATGGGTTGGCCACATTCAAATTATGAGTATTACTGACCTTTAATTATGGTAGGCCTGTATTTTCTACTAATCTCCATCTGTTTGAAATGAGCTATCAGGACATCTACCTGTGGCCGAATCTCAAAGAAGTGAAAACAAGGGTAGAAGAATAGGTAAACACAATGTAATATTTTCAGTTCTGCTAATTGATTTAAACGTGCATTGAATTATTTTATGTCCTGCATTTATCAGGGCTTTCTTATTCTTATAACTTTATTATTACCTTTTTTTTTTTTTTTTTATAATCGGGACCTTTTGCCAACAGTTAAAACTGCACCTGCACCTCGGTCTCCAGATGGCCGGGCAAGTCGTTCCCAAACTGACTCTGGCTCTGGTCCAGCTGTGGCAGCCAGCAAAGAAAACCTCCCTGTGCTCAACACCAGAATAATCTGCCCAGGTAGTATAGATTCTGAAACATGGCGTATTTTTAAGTATTTCTGTGAAAATGTATTAAGTACTCATTTCCATGCACTACAGAAATGTGTTCTTAGAGACGAATGTCCCTTGAGGAGAATGTTCTTGTCACTCTTATCAACCAGACTCCAGATCTTAGACTTGTGTGTGTGTGTGTGTGTGTGTGTGTGTGTGTGTGTGTGTGTGTGTGTGTAAGAATTGTCTATGAAGTACTAAAATATATGTTTTGGGGCCCTGCCCTGAGAAATTTTAATTGAGTTATACTAGAATGCAGCCCAGGAATCTGCATTTATTAAGCACCCAGGGTAAATCTGATCCTATATTCCACTACCTCTTAGGTATCTCCACAGCTTTCCTCTTTGTTGTAAGCCACAAGTCTCTCCGTCATTTTTAGACTAGTAACATTGCTTCCTTTCAGAACATCTGAGACTGCTATTCCAGCTCTGATGAGATGAATTGACCTTGGGATTGGGTTAGTACTAGTGGAAAGCAAAGAACGTGTGCAGCCAGGGAGGAGGAAAATACAGATGCCTCTGATGTCTCCTTAAGTACCAGTTGTTTGACTTAGTGAAAATGCTCCAGATTTATTCCAGAGTCGATTGGATCCCAAATTACACCCTGAAAATCAGTCTGTCCTACAAGGTGAATCACAATTCAATAATAATAGTTGGAGATTTTATTACCGCACTTTCGATAGTGGATAGAACAACTAAACAAAAATCAACAAGGAAATAGAAGATTTGAAAAACATATAAAACAAGCAGACCTAACAGGTGTCCTACAGAACACTCCACCTAATAACAGCAGAATATACATTCTTGTCTAATGCTCATGGAACGTTTTCCAGGATGGATTGTATATTAGGCCATCAAACAATTCTCAGTAAATTTAAAAGGATTGAAATTACACACAGGACGATTTTTTACCACAGTGGAATGAATTTAGAAATCCATAACAGAAGGAAATTTTGGAAATGTACAAATACATGGAAATATGTGGGTCAAAGAAAAAAAAAATCACAAGAAAAATTTTTAAATACTTTGATATGAAGGAAAACAAAAATACACCACACCAGAACTTACTTGATACAGCTAAAGAAGTGCTTAGAGTGAAATTTATAGCTGTAAATGCCTATATTAAAAGGTAGAAAGATCTCAAAATCTAATTCTCCACCTTAATAAACTGGAAAAGGAAGAACAAACATACCCAAAGCAATGAGCAGGAAAGAAATAATACAGTTTGGTGTGGAAATAAATGACATAGAGAATAGAAATCAATACAGAAAATCAATGAAACCAAAAGTTGATTCTGTGATCAGCTTAACAAACTGATAAGCCTTTGCTAGAGAGACCAAGGAAATAAAAAGAGAAGATTTGAATTACTGAAATCAGGAATGATAGAGGAGAGACATCACTAACAACCTTACAGAAATAGAAAGGATTATAAGGGAAAATTATCAAATATTATGTGCCAGCAAATTAGATAACGTCGTTGAAATGGACCAACTCCTGGAGACGTGCAAACTACCAAAACTGATTCAAGAATAGAAAATCCAGGGCGCCTGGGTGGCTCAGTTGGTTGGGCAGCTGCCTTTGGCTCACATCATGATCCCAGGGTCCTGGGATCGAGCCCCGCTTTGGGCTCCCTGCTCAGCGGGGAGCCTGTTTCTCCCTCTCCCACTCCCCCTGCTTGTGCTCTCTCTCTCTGTCTCTTTGTCAAATAAATAAATAATCTTAAAAAAAATAAAAGAATAGAAAATCCAACTAGACCTATAACAAAACTTCCTACAAAGAACAGGCCAGCATGCATAAAGTTTCAGTTAAGGAAGGTGAATAAGTTCTAGAGATCTGCTGTGTACAACATTGTACCTATAGTTAACAATACTGCCTTGTACACTTAAAAATTTGTTAAGAGGATAGATCTCATGTTACGTGTTCACAATAAAATAAAAAGTAAAAACAAAACCAAAAACAAAATAAAACAAAAAAAAAATCTATGCCTAAGTCCTGGGCTTACCTGACTAAGTCATTTTCCTTTTCTAATGGTTAGCTGGTAAGCCCTCATCATTGGTCTCCCTCTTTAGGATCTTCAAATGAATTCATTTTACATTTTGCTCAGCTTTTCTATTTGCCCTCATAGTGAGGAGGGGTAGTTGGTCTGATCAACTGATAACCTGCCATCATCAAAATGGTACATTTACTTTTAGTTTTTGCAAATTCTGGGTTGTTGTGGCTTTCCATAAGACTTTGTTCTCTCAGGGTGCCTGGGTGGCTCAATCGGTTAAGTGTCCAACTCTCGATTTTAGCTTAGGTCGTGATCTCAGTGTTGTGAGATTGAGCCCTGCATCGGGCTCCATGCCCAACATGGATTCTCTCTTCTCTCCCTCTCCCTCTGCCCCTCCCCACTGCATGCTCTGTCTAAAAACAAAACAAAACAAAAAACAAAAACTATTTTCTCTCATAAATCAAAAAGAACAAATGAATGGATGGAAGGAAGGAAGGAAGGAAAGAAAGAGGGAAGGAAGGAAGGAGACAATCCATAGGACAGGAGAAAATAGTTGTAAATGGCATACCTGATAAGGGACTAGTACTCAGAATATATAAAGAACTCTTAAAATTCAACAATGAAAAGACAAATACCTCAATTTAAAAATAGGCGAAGGATCTGAGTAGACACTTCCAAAGAGATACACAAATGGCCAATATGCACATGAAAAGATGCTCACTATTATTAATCATCAGGGTAATGCAAATCAAAACCACAATGAGATACCACTTTACCTTACTGGGATGGCTATGATCAAAAAGGACAGATAATAACAAATATTGGCAAGGGCATGGAAAAATTGGAACTTCCATACATTGCTGGTTAGAATATGAAATGGTACAGCCATTTGGAAAAACAGTTTGGCAGTTCTTCAAAGAATTAAACACAGAGTTAACATATAACCCAGAAAACAACTCCTTGTTATAGACCCATGAGAATTAAAAATATATGTCTACACAAAACCTTGCACATGATTGTTTTAGAGCAACATTATTCATAATAGCCAAATAGAAGAAACAACTCAAGTAATCATCAGTTGATGGAGAAACAAAATGTGCAGTATCCATACAGTGGACTATTATTCAGCCTTCAAAAAGAACAAAGCACTGGTAAATGCCACAACATGCTTACCTCCTAACATGTTATGCCAAGTGAAAGAAGCTTGACACAAAAAGCCACACATTATGTGATTACATTTGTACAATATGTTCAGAATAGTCAAATCCACAGGGAAAGAAAGTATGTTAGTGGTTTCCAGGGTCTGGGGATGTAGGGAGTGGAGGGAAAGGAAAATGACTACCAACAGGTATGGGGTTTCTTTGAGGGTAATAAAAAAATGTTCTAGGGATGCCTGGGTGGCTCAGTAGGTTAAGCGTCTGCCTTTGGCTCAGGTCATGATCCCAGGGTCCTGAGATCAAGCCCTGCATCGGGCTCCCTGCTCAGTGGGTAGTCTGCTTTTCCTTCTCCCTCTGCCCCTCCCCCTGCTTGTTCGCATGTGCACGCGCTCTCTCTCCCTCAAATAAATAAATCTTTAAAAAATATATTCTAAATTAGGTGGTACTGATCATTACACAACTTTGTGTATATAATACAAACGGCTGAATCATACACTTACTTAAAAGGTGAATTTTATGGTATATGAATTATATCTCAATGAAACATTAAAATAAAAAAAGATAAATGCAGAACATGTTTGATTCTGGAAAGGCCTCCTTGTCTAGAGGTTATATCTCTATTTAAACCTGGAACCGTGGGATGACCTTTCTGGGCTAAAGCTGTGAATATGGCTAACCTTAAAATATTATACTATTAGGGGCGCCTGGGCAACATAGTGAGTTAGGTCTCCCACTCCTGGTTTCAGCTCCACGCTTAGTGCGGAAAATCTCTCTCCCTCTGCCCCACCCCCCAGTGCTTGTTCTTGCTCTCTCTTCTAAAATAAATGAAAAATAAAAGCTTTTTTTTAAAAAAAGAAAATATACTTTTCTTTGGGGCAGCTGGAGTTTGACTCTTCACATCTCCAAACTGTTCTTATTTTCCTCACCAGAATGGTTGTTTTGTTCATTTATTCACTTATTTAGAGATAAAAGAAACTGGCATAACTAAGTATGCTATAGCCCGTTCAAAACTATGAAATTAAATGACAGAATAAAATTCATCTTGATTATTTGATAATCAGTTCAACTTTGTAGCTAAAATAAGGAATAATAATCTTCTAAGACGAGCACACAGCTGAGGAAAAGAATGTTTGCTCAAGGACTTTTTCTTCTAATATCCCAGTGTTTCTGTATTCCATGACATATTTTTCCTCCCTCTTCTTTCCTTTTTGTTTGTTCTCTTAGGCCCCTATTACTTTGTCTTCTTTTCAGAGTTTAATGCTTCTAGCATCAACAATTAGTTATGTAGATCATAAAATTAATTAGCTTTGAACATCGTAACTACCTTGTAGAAAACTAACTAGTTGTTGAAATAAACTTGAAGTTTTACATATTTGGAGGCAAGATAAATGCTGTATTTAGATCCTAAGAAGCCTCAAAAATCTTGTAATTACCAATGTCATAGTTCTTAGTTTTGACTAATGAGAAGAGCAGACACTGAAAACCATGCTTTGGGGCAAGGTGTCTGAGATTAGGCCTGAAAACAATGCACTGGCTCTTTCTCTGTCTTTTTACTTAACATGTGATCTTGTATGTCTTTATTTTTCTGGCCAGGTTTAAGAGCAGGATTAGCTGCCTCGATTGCTGGGAGTTCTATAATCAACAAAATGTTACTAGCAAATATTGATCCTTTTGGTGCAACGCCATTTATTGACCCAGATCCAGATTCAGTGTAAGAAAATATTTTTGTAAATATCTTGTTTTGGCTTTTCTTATTTCTCCTTTATACTGATGGTAACATTGTCAATGCATTACAAGAAATTTGGCTCCCCATACAAAGAGGCTCATTAGAAAATTCCAAAAGTTGATAATGATGAGTACATTGATGCATTTGAAACACATTTGTTTTCATGATCTCTTCCTGAGGTAGGTCCTGTCCGGCCGATTGTCTCATGGGCTAGACAGGACCCATGTGTAGGATCACAACCCTATGGCAAAATGAGGCACAGCTGTATTCACTTTCCCCTAGAATATTGTATTCATTGGCACCTTCATAACCATTTTTTTTGCTATTCCTTTTTCCTCCTTTCTTCTCAGTGTTGCCAAATCTCTCATCTTTCCCCATCCAGCTTCTAGGGTGATTTATTTCAAGAAGCTTCTGGCCCACATTGATCTCTTCCCTTCTTAAAACTACAGGGTTTTTTTTTGGCAGTTCAATATGAGCTTTTACTTCCGTATTAAATTTTGCTTTTGTTATACCTCATTTCTCTAATGACACTCCTCAAAGACAGTACCATATTTTAAACTTCTTTGTACTTTCCAAAGCACCCAGAAGATGGACTGGAGCTAGTCATTTTACTGCTCAGTAAATATTTGTCCATTGATAAGAGTACAAGTGGAGAAAAATTTCTAGTGATCAAAAAAAGAGCATTGGCACCTGACTGCAAGGCCCTCCCATTTGTGTGTTTGGTGAGGGTCTTACACAGGAAGCAGAACTAAGGTTTTATTACAATGAATAGAAAAGCATTACCATGACTCTGTCTCTGCTTTGCCTTGTTCACTATCCCTTTATATCATATGTACCAAAAATGACATATATGTTCTGGGCTTGTGCACATGACCTATGACTAGGAGATAATTCCTGCTAAGTTTTACTCTCATCTATAAGGCATGGAAGCTTAAATGCTTTTAAGTGCTATTTTGTGTGCAAATTATAATTGTTATGAATCTGAAGTTGACTTTTATGTACGTTTCCTTATTATCACAGAGATGGATATTCAGAAAAATGTGTCATGAACAATTACTTTGGGATTGGATTAGATGCAAAAATTTCATTAGAATTTAATAACAAGAGAGAGGAGCACCCTGAAAAATGCAGGTAATTTTGGTAATAGTAGTAATGTTATTACATGAAGGTAATTTCACTTTAATTTCATTTATTAGCTCTTTTGCTCGCTCTGCCTTTAAAGAGTAAATCAATAATAGCTATTAAATTGTCTGCCAATATTTATTTCAGGAGCCGAACTAAAAACTTGATGTGGTATGGAGTCCTTGGAACCCGGGAGTTATTACAGAGATCGTATAAGAATTTAGAACAGAGGGTTCAACTTGAGGTAAGTTTATCTTGAAGTAAAGATAGTTCAGATTATCTTACTTAGAAAAATAATTATATTTGCAGAGCTAATTTGGCCTACATGCCTCTTCAAGTGTTTAAACACTCAATGGAGGTGATTATCAACTTCATACTAAAGGAGGTATAGACACTGGATATGAATGACACACTTAATTATCATTATCATTAGCTCCTGAAATGTGGGTGGTTCTGTGGAGTCATGGTGCTCCGTGAGAAGGTGGGGCTATGATGAGGACATTTATAGGGGAGCATTTCTTTTTTTTTTTTAAGTTTTTATTTATTTAATTGACAGAGAGAGAGAGCGTGAGAGGGAACACAAGCAGGGGGAGTGGGAGAGGGAGAAGCAGGCTTCCTGTGGAGCAGGGAGCCTGATGTGGGGCTCGATCACAGGACCCTGGGACCATGACCTGAGCCGAAGGCAGACGCTTAACAACTGAGCCACCCAGGCGCCCCTATAGGAGAGCATTTCTAACAAATGCCCACAGATTTTTTCATTTAAGTTTACAAATTCTGGCCCAATTTTATAATGCCTGACATTTCACAAATCCCTGAAAAAACATTCATAGTAAAAAGACTCTTTTAATTTAAATGTGCATTTGTTCTAATTCTAACAATAGTAAAATAAAAAGAGATTTTGAGCATTTAAATTTTTTAGTATGTTTTACTAATTTAAAGAGGAAATTAAGGACAGCAAAAGTTATTTACTCTCCTTCACTAACAGGGAAAAGAAGATTGGGGACATGGCTCTGAAAAGTCTATTAACTTCTGTGAATTTTATTTTCTTTCACTGTTGGTCCAGGATTCATAGGTGATGCTGATACACGTCTTTCCTATCTTGTATCTTTTTATAACCAGATATTTTTAGTTAAGGTATAGCCTAGGTACAGAAAAGTGTGCAAATCTTGTCTACAGCTCATTAAATTAAACAGGAGCATTAATTTTTTAGGTGTTATCTTTACACTGGAATGTGGACTACGGAAGTGCCTGGCTCATTCATTATCAACTCAATGTCCTAGTAAAGATAAACTCATTATACCTTCCCTTCTAGGGCACAAGCACATGATCAGCTGGTTTGATCTATCATCGCTATGAAATTAAGATGGATGTTACTGGCATTTCTTCCATTTCCTTTAAGTTAGTTATATGATTTAAACAGCTTGTTCTAAAGCACACAAAGATACCTGTTCAATTTATTGGATTCAGAAAAAGTTTATTATTCTACTCAATACTTAATGTTTGTTCACTTTAATAAATACACATTGAGCATTAGCTGTGTGCCAGGAATGGCCCTAGGTGCTGGGATAGAGTATAAACCTTTGAATGTATTTTTAGGAAAAAGAAAAGAAAATGTAAAAAATGCATGAAGGAGTACAATCAAGGAGAAGATATTCTTAGTTATTTAAAATGGTTGAAAAATGGATTGAAACTGGATTTTCATTTGTTCTGAAGTTTGGAGATCATTTCGATGGGGCATTAAAATGCAAGTTTTATAAAGTTATGTTAATTACTTTTTATTGTAAGAATTAATGAAACCATAGCATCTATTGTAAGTATGACATCTGCAAGCTCTCCTCTTTTAAAATGAAGGATTAAACCTTCAATTCAGTAAGAATTTGCTTACCTGTCATGTATAATTTACTCACCAGCCAGAGGAAAATTTTTCCGTACTTAAGTGGTAATTTTAATTTTCATTTAAGTGATTAATTAGAAGACACAGAGTTTAAGATACTTCCCGGCATGCATGGTGTTTCTTTCCTTGGTTGTGGTTCTGACTGCTTGAGAAACTCAGCTTTGAGTCTGGCCAGCCACCAGGTAGTTACAGAGCAGGCGCAGGGTACCAGGAGTTGAGAAAGGTGCTAGATGAGGTGGTTGGGACCCAGAAGCCCTCACTGAACCTGCTTCCAAAAGAACACTGGACATAAGCACAAAGGTGACCATAATGCAAGTGAGAATATCGTAAGTGATCTGAAAAAAACTCCGGAAAAGTACTGCCTGATTTTGACAGAAAGAAGAGGTAAAACATCATTTTAAGTCGGTGTTCTGTTACAACTTCTGCCGTAGGAATATACACTTTAAATTTTTTTAATTAAAAAAAAAAGAGAGAAAGGTAACGTGTAGGAATATATTTACAGGAGAAGCAAACATTACCAATACACTTCCCACCATCATCCTTTGTCTTGGGTATTCGAGTGGCTTCCCAACTAGCAGTTTTGCTCTTTTTGTCTAACCTCTAAGCTTTTTACCTTACAGTGTGATGGGCAGTATATTCCTCTCCCCAGTCTGCAAGGAATAGCAGTGTTGAACATTCCCAGCTATGCGGGAGGCACTAACTTTTGGGGCGGAACTAAAGAGGATGATGTAAGTATCTTCTTGCACCTTCCAGATGCTAGGGACTGCCCACATTCCTTGGCCCATGGCCCTTTCCTCCATCTCCAAAGCCAACAAAGGCAGGCAGAATCTCCCATCGCATCATTCTGATCACCCCAACTGCCCTTCTCTTCCACTTTCAGTGACTTTTGTGGTTACCCTGGGCCCACTGCATCATCCAGGATAATCTCCCCTTCTCAAGCTCCTTCTAGTAATGACATGTGCAAAGTCTGTTTTGCCATGTAAAGTAACATTCACAACCTCAGCAGATTAGGACATGGACACTGTGGAGGTGGGAAGGGGGACATTATCCTGCTTACCAAAATGCCTTCTGTACTTTTAACTTTCTAAATTTATGTGTCCGTTATTATTATTTTTATCTTTAGGAATGTTAAGAGGGCTCATTTGGCCTTTGAAATTTAGAGCTATGTTTAGACAGGAAAGTCTGAAAAAAAACACAACCTAGCAAATGTAATAAATGTTTTAAAAATAATAAAATGAAAGAGAAGGAACAATTATTAAGATATACATAACAATAAAAAAAGGATTATTACAGTCTTTGAAGAATCACATGTGAGGAATGATAGCCCCTTTTATTTGAGGCTTATAGGAGTTCCCACTGACCCATTTTTTCAGGGCTTTTGAATGGGCAGACAGAGATTAAAGTATAAAATAAATTGGAATATATTTGTAATTTTCATTATATGAATATATTCCAATCTTAATGAACTATAAAACTTATATTAGCTGTTAATTTTCTGTCAGCCTGTAACTACTCTTAAATATTTTAAAGGGAAGAAATCAGTGAGATAAACAAAGCCAACAGCACCTACTAGGTAATCAGGTAGTGTTCTCAGAATTTCACATTCATTATGAACAACCACAATTTTTTTTAATTTTTTATTGTTATGTTAATCACCATACATTACATCATTAGTTTTTGATGTAGGGTTCCATGATTCATTGTTTGTGCATAACACCCAGTGCTCCACGCAGAATGTGCCCTCTTTAATACCCATCACCAGGCTAACCCATCCCCCCATCGCCCTCCCCTCTAGAACCCTCAGTTTGTTTTTCAGAGTCCATCGTCTCTCATGGTTCATCTCCCCCTCTGACTTACTCCCCTTCATTCTTCCCTCCTGCTATCTTCTTCTTTTTCTTTTTTCTTAACATATGTTGCATTATTTGTTTCAGAAGTACAGATCTGTGATTCAACAGTCTTGCACAATTCACAGCGCTCACCATAGCACATACCCTACCCAATGTCGATCACCCAGCCACCCCATCCCTCCTACCCCCACCACTCCAGCAACACTCAGTTTGTTTCCTGAGATTAAGAATTCCTCATATCAGTGAGGTCATATGATACATGTCTTTCTCTGATTGACTTATTTCACTCAGCAGAACACCCTCCAGTTCCATCCACGTCGTTGCAAATGGCAAGATCTCATTCCTTTTGATGGCTGCATAATATTCCATTGTATATATATACCACATCTTCTTTATCCATTCATCTGTCGATGGACATCTTGGCTGTTTCCACAGTTTGGCTATTGTGGACATTGCTGCTATAAACATTGGGGTGCACGTACCCCTTCGGATCCCTACATTTGTATCTTTGTGGTATATACCCAGTAGTGCAATTGCTGGATCGTATGGTAGCTCTATTTTCAACTGTTTGAGGAACCTCCATACTGTTTTCCAGAGGAACGACCACAATTTTTATCTAAATTTGACCAATGAAGAAACTGAGACTAAGTTCACACAGGAAGTAGCAGAGACAGGATTTAAAACCACGTATTCTGCTAACAAAAATGATAAGAAATCATCAGTGTTTGCAAATTCACATCCTGATATTTTCAATGAAAGTTTTAATTAGGATATTATTTGATGCTGAATAATTTTTTTCAGAGGCATAATTGTTTGTCATATAGTCAAAGAGAGAATAAAAGGAACAAAGCAATACAGCCAGAATTTAATTTGTTTGATTAAATTAATTTTGTGAAAATGCATTTAAAGTAATCCTGCATGATTTTTATTCTCTGAGGTGTCTATTGCCATCTCAAATGCCCTAAAAAGTTGTTGTATTAAGATGTAAAGCACATTATACATACATATTGTTTGTAACACATTGAAAGATGTGGGAACTGGGTATTTTAGGTTTCCTAAAATCACATGCACCATTTTATCAAGACATCAAAGTTATGTGTGAACAGAATTTAACACATTTTATACCAAGATGGATTATTTAGCAATATAGTAATTCACTGGTTCAAAGAGTGCTTTATGAGAGACATTGGCATTTTATCCATGTGGGTTTTAAACTTTTTTTATTAAGTTTGTTTACGTTAAATCATCTTCAGTGGGTTTTTCTTTTTGTCCTTGGGTTATCATTTCCTAATAACATTTACTTACTTTTCTGTTTACTATTTTCCTAAGTTTTTTTTAATATGTATATTGCAAAGTTTACATTGCTGATGTGCCACTTGATCTAAACCTTAACCTCATCAGGGGAAATGTAATGTAGTTTTCCCTTTCAGATATTTGCTGCACCATCATTTGATGACAAGATCCTGGAAGTTGTTGCAATATTTGATAGCATGCAAATGGCAGTTTCAAGGGTCATTAAACTGCAGCATCATCGAATAGCCCAGGTTTGTTTTCTCTGATCAAACCTGACCTCACGACTTGGGCCACTGGGGAAGCTATTCCAAAGGACTCCTATGCTGTCTATTCATCTAAAAATGTTAACTTTCGGGGCGCCTGGGTGGCTCAGTCAGTTAAGCAACTGCCTTCGGCTCGGCTCATGATCCCAGAGTCCTGGGATCGAGCCCTGCATCGGGCTCCCTGTTCAGCGGGGAGCCTGCTTCTCCCTCTCCCTCTGCCTGCCACTCTGCCTACTTGTGCTCTCTCTCTATCTCTCTGTCAAATAAATAAATAAAATCTTTAAAAAAAAATGTTAACTTTCTTGTCATGTCAGTTGTTACTGTGTCATGACAAGTGGAAAAAGATGCATTCCATTCCACTGAATGCACTAAAAGTCAGGCTTGAATGCAGATTGTCAGTTTCTCGGGACGATTTGTTCTCTAAAATGACTTGTTTTATTTCAGTGCCGTACGGTAAAAATCACTATATTTGGCGATGAGGGAGTCCCAGTGCAGGTGGATGGTGAAGCATGGGTTCAGCCTCCAGGAATTATCAAAATTGTGCACAAAAACAGAGCTCAGATGCTAACAAGGGACAGGGTATGTAAAAAAAAAAAAATTCTTCTAGATTTTTATCAAGCCTTTTAAAAACATTAAACTATTGTGGGGGCACCTGGGTGGCTCGGTCGGTTAAGTGTCTAACTCTTGATCTCAGCTCAGGTCTTTTTCTCAGAGTGGTGAGTTCAAGCCCTGCTGGGGGTGGAGCCTACTTTAAAAAAAAATTCATTTGTTATGAAAAATAGAAACCAAGGAAAGATATTTAAATTGTCTCTTAAATCTGACATTTAGGTCCTTGTGGTTTTAAATATGAACAAGCATTTAGTTTTTTAAAAAGTTAATAGACTACGGGCACCTGGGTGGCTCACTCGGTTAAGTGCCAACTCTTTGATTTCTGCTCAGGTCATGATCTCAAGGTTGTGAGATCCGAGGCCTGCATAGGGGTCCACACGGAGCATGGAGCCTGCTTGGGATTCTCTCTCTTTCTCTACCTCTCCCCCTTCCCCTACCCTGGCTCATAGTGCGCCCATCTCTCTAAAAAGAAAAAAAAAACTTAATAGACTATATTTTTATTATTTTTTTATGTTTACAGAGAAATTGAGTAGAAAATACAGAGAATTCTAATTCTATTTCCACATACCTCCATACCTCACTGACATACAGTCCCTTATTATTAACATCTTGTATTACTGTGGTACATTTATTATAGTTGATGAGCCAATATTGATAATTATTAATTAAAGGTCGTAGTTTACTCTTCATGTTGTACATTTTATGTTTTTTTAGAAATATCTAATCACTTATATCCACCATTATAGCATCATACAGGATAGTTTCACTACCCTAAAAGTTCCTTGTGCTCCATCTGTCCATCACTCCCTCTCTTACCTCAACCCCTGTCTCCATAGTTTTGCCTTTTCCAGAATATGTTTTATTTAAGGTCACACTTACAACAAACAAGACTGCCAATACCCATCTTGTCTATGATGCATTTAAAGTACAGATTGAAGCTGTCTTTTTTAAAACTTTTCAGTGATTCACTCTTCATCACTGATTACATTACTTACGTGTTATGATAACACTGGAAAACTTTAAAATAGCTTTTTTGTATCTTATGATTTCTTTAATGAAGCTTCAGATTAGGAAAAAAGCAATTGTTTCAAAGTCATTCATGTAACATTTAAATGCTCTCTTATGTGGGTCTCAGAGTTCCAAACTAACAATTCCTTGCAATATTGATGTTAAATAGGCTTTTGAAAGCACTCTGAAATCTTGGGAAGATAAACAGAAGTGTGATTCTGGTAAACCAGTTCTTCGAACCCATTTGTACATCCAGCATGCCGTTGACTTGGCAACAGAAGAGGTGTCCCAAATGCAGTTATGCTCCCAGGCTGCAGAGGAGCTCATTACTAGGTATGGTGGCCCTGCTTGCTTTAGGGGAGGAGAACTCTGGTCTTGGCCAATTTTGTTTTTTAGTTTTGATACATAATGTCAGTTGTTTGGGGGTATCTAAAAGAGATGCATTTACTTTCCTTCCTCATTTGTTGCCTCATTTATGCCTCAGTTAAACCCTTTCCAACACACACACACACACACACACACACACACACACACATACACCTGTGTTCTCTGCAGAACAGACCTTGGACTTCCTGAAACACAGTGGAGAGCTTGCCTAACACCCTACCACAGGGTGCTCTTTCTGTTATTGCTTATTTCCCCAGTTCTACACAGTCTTTACACTCTACTACTTGTGTATATGTTACCTTATAATTATTAATTAAATTCTTCTGGAATGTAGAAGGAAATATAAATATTAACCCTGCTCCCAAGGAAATTTGGGTGGGAAAAGTCTGAGAATCAGTTTCCAAAGACATATCCAGAGATTGGGAAACCATATAGGAAATCATTTTAGTAGACAGAAAGGGAAGAGATGAAAACACAAGTTCTGGGAGTGTGAAACAGATAGAAATCACTATGACCAGGAGTAAACTTTGTTGGGGGAAGGGAGGACAACCATGGACAAGTTTATTATCCCCTCTTCACCTAAATCTTCTCTACCAAATGGAGATAATAAGAGATAACTCTGTAGGTCATTGTGAAGGCTAAATGAGACCCACCATGTAAGAAACTTATTAGCACATCACGTCTGGCAATTTAGTGTTCTGTGAATGGTAGCTATTCCTACCACACCTTCATGTGGTCACTGATAAAAATGTTGGAAAAAGAAAAGAAGGAAAACAATGCTCTTTAAATATTATTGGAAACCTAGAATGTACTAAATGTTAGAGATGTAAGAGAAAAGATATGAACTCCCTACAGCTGGAGGCCAACATTCAGAATTAGAATAACGTATGATAACTGCAAGATACAGAGAAGCTTAGAAGCAAGGTAAGAGAAAATGAGTAGTTAGCTAAGTGCAAGAACTTATCCACAGAGAGATTCATTTTAGGGTACTATAAACAACTTCTGTTTTTTTTTTTTTTTGCTTCTTTTCCACCTTTATTGAGGAATAATTGACAAATAAAATCACTTAAATATATGTACAAGGTGTACACATGATAATTTGATATATGTACACATTGTAAAACAATGACCATAATCAAGCTAATTAACAAATTATGGAAAATAGTATGGAGGTTTTTCAGAGAATTAAAAATAGAACTGCAGCATTTTCTTGAAACCAAAATATACTTTCTGTATTATCTCCCTTGAAATCAAATATACTTCCTAAATTAACTTCCTGTCAACTAACCAAATAACCTTACCAAAAAAAGGGAAGTGAAGACTGGCCAGACTTGCTTTTGGTCAATCTAATTTGGTTCCCCATATGTGTTTTTTTAAATTTTGCAAAAGATGAAAATCAGGCTCACTCATCTATTTTCAGAACTTATTCATTCAGTAGTCAACAAATAATTCTGAGTCTTTTCTGCATGCCAACCACCATATTAAGCAGTGGGGCTGCCAAAATGGCTGGGTTGTAGTCCCTTTCCTTAATTTACTGGCAGGATAGCAGAAGGGAAAAGTGTGGCCAGAGTGCTATCACAGGGCTCAGTGGGGTGTTGTGGATACACGCAGGAGGCCAAGAAAGTAAGGGAGGGCTGCCTGGAAAAGGTGATCTCTCAGCCAAGTCTTGATGGGAGAGTAAGGGAAGGAACATTCTAAACATGGGAAGAAGCCTGGGCAGAGGCCCAGAGGAGTGTGAGTGAATAGTACTTTTAGGAAATCTCAGGGAACTGGGGATGGCATGGTATATGTGAGAGAGTAGGAAATGTGGATGGAGAAGGGAAGAGGGGCCAGGTCCTACCAGGACGTTTCTGGAAGCAATGTGTAGCATTGTTTGCAAGACAGCAAAGCAAGGTTAGGGTGAACATTCTTGGACTGGTCCTGATAGGGAACAACCGATTGAGGTAGGAGAGATGGAGAGAAGAAGAGAGACTTAAGATTGATTATTATCTAAAATTGCTGAATGGCCTGAATTAGGAGACAGGACGACCCTCAGGTTCTAGTGAATGGCTGGATGGATTGTGGAACCTTTGATGGAACCATAGGATTCAGGAGGGAAAGTAGGTTTGAGAGGGAAAATGACAGGGTCCGTGTTGGACTTCCAGAATTTAAACTACATTAGAAATATCTAGGAGGAGGGGTGCCTAGGTGGCTCAGTCAGTTAAGCATCCGACTCTCGGTTTCGGTTCACATCATGATTTCAGGGTCGTGAGATAGAGCCCCATATCAGGCTCTGCACTCAGCCAGGAGTCCGCCTCTGCAACCCCCCCCTTTCATGCTCACATGCTCTCTCTTTCTCTCAAATAAATAAATACATCTTAAAAAAAAAAGAAAGAAATATCTGGGAGGAAATTTTAGTAGGCAATTGGAAATATTGATCTGAAATTGATTTCTTTTCCTCTTTTTGAAAATTAGAATAACATTTACCCACCTCTGTTCTTCTAATAAATAACCCATTCTTCATGATTTCTCAAGGTTATTTGTAGAAATATTGAGATGACATTTGCAAATTCCTTTGTGGCTTGGATATCAATTGTATGATCTTTAAGAATTAAGCTCTCTTCCTTTACTCTTCATTCAACAGTACAGCCCTAGTCTCTTTTCTTGTTTTACCCTTTCTAGTGTGAAGATCATTCTCCTTGTAGATGTCAGAAGCAAAAAAGGATTTGCATAGTTTTGCCTTCTTGCTCATCCACAAACTTTACATCATCTTCTAGCAATTGGTGGAACTTTTCCTCTTTTTTCTTCTTTGGCCTTTAGTGCCCTCCAGGATCCTGTTTGTTCAGGATATTCTTAAATGTTTAGATTCCAGAGGACTGTGGCACAACAGACTTTGGAGCTGATAGACATAGATTCAAATCCTGGCTCTATTACTTATTAGTTTTGTATACTTACCGAATCTCTCCAGCCCTCCCGGTCTTCGTCTATAAAGTGGAGAAAATTAATCACCGTTACCTTTTAAGTTGTGAATATTAAACTAGGTAATGTATGTAAAGCACTTAGTGTATAGATGCTAAAGATGGCAATGTTCTTCTCCTACTCTATTTGTTCCTGATTGAAGTTTCAATGAATAAAAGATTAAGTTTCTGCTCTCTACATTTGGGCCCCATCTCACTTGCCAATGATACTTTAAAATGAAGTGTTACTATATTTTGTTCTTCCAAATAGTACCTCACTGTGTTTATCCATGATTCTAAGCCTAACTTTTCCTATAAAGATTTTTGGTTTCTCATTCTTTGTTACAGTGAGGTTTGAATTTTGTAAATCTACCCTTTGTTATTCACAATTGAGTTGAACTCATTTAAAAATATCCCCTAATCTTTTTTTTTTGACCTGTCTGATTCTACCATTTCTACACTTCAGAAAAATCAGCGATGCTCAAATTTTTTTTGTTCACCTGCCCCATTTTTGCTTTCAGGATCTGTGATGCAGCCACGATCCATTGTCTCTTGGAGCAAGAACTGGCCCATGCTGTGAATGCATGCTCCCACGCACTGAATAAAGCCAACCCACGCTTCCCAGAGGTGAGGAGCTAATGGTAAATTCTCATTCCACAGACTGTTATGTATTACACATATATTTCAATGCTATACTATGTGCCATGCCCTTTGAAACAGCATTAGACAGTCTGTAGGAGTGCCTGCCAGAAGCTTATGATGAATTAGTGGTCACATTTTCATTTTTCTTTTCCTGCCCTTTTTCCATTCCATTCCATTCCTTTAAAATCTCTTCATTTTTTCCCCATTTCTCTTTCAGTCACTGGTCGCCGTGCCATCTTCCTTGCACTCCTTCTCCTTTAAGCTACCACCATCCCTTCTTGTTCTTTCTTTCACCTTCTCTCCTGCACCTTGATGTAGGGCAAACTACATGCCGTGCATTTTATTAGAAGTGTTCAATGTCAAAGCTGTGTACAGAAGTTATTCTCACTTCATTTTGTTCTACAAAACTGGTAAAGTGGGTAAACTTTTTAATGTAGATGCTGCAATTTTGTAACATCTATAATTTTTTTAATATAAGTGTTAAAAAAAGAAGGGAAAGGATACAGGTCTCTTGAAATGTGATACATAGTACAAGGCTGTAGCGTAGAGAAAACTGATAGCATTATTTCATTCTTTTAATTATTCAGTGGAAGTTACCTAAATTGATAGATAAGTGCTGCTTCCTCAAGGTGAAAGTCTAAAAAACAGCCTGGTTGGAACTTCTGGGAGTGAAAGTCAGTGGATAGAACTGATTATGATCTGATAATGCCCCATTATCTGATAAGGCATAATTTTCTTTGACTGAACTGTTTTATGGGAACATGTATATGTTGTTGCAAGCATCCACATGTTTGTATGCAGGAGATGTCCTTAAGTGTGTGACTATAGTCAGGGCATGGGTGTGAAATTGTTCAATTATAATAGGAATTGGGGTGGAGTTGTAAAAATATGTGTGATGTGAATTTATGGGAAGAATAAAATGTAAAGTATTTGCTGATGATTGAATCCCAACTTAATACAGAACTACTTGTCTTTGATGTGTTGTTTTTTTTTTTCTAGAGTCTTACGAGAGACACTGCCACTGAAATAGCCATCAATGTGAAGGCACTATATAATGAAACAGAATCTTTACTAGTGGGCAGGGTTCCTTTGGTAAGGAAGAGATGCCTGGTAACACAAGAATGATGATCCATGTGTGGGCCTCAGCTTTATTAGGGAGCATGCATTCATTCATCAGATTCTAATGCAGAAGCAGCCTCCTGGCCTCCACCCTTAGGGCTTCCCTTTTACCTGGCTTTTGCCTTCGAGAAAATGCATGGCTATACTGGGGAGATATGGTGCGGGCTAACAGGAGTAGAGGTTTCCCCTCATAGATGCCATCGGGTTTTTATGCAGTACTGTTATCCTCAGTCAGCTTTGAGAGACTTGAGCCTAATGAAGTATAGCAGGCATTCCTCAGGAGCTCATTACTTCCTAATTGCAGAGAGGTAGAGGAAATCATCGGTTTTGTTCCTGAAATTAACATTTGAAATATGATTGGTATGGTTTTTAGATTCGCTTAAAGGGTAGTACTTTCTAGACTCAATGTTTCAAGAACTAAATTCAAGAGCTAGCCCTATCTCTAGATTAACTCAGATTGGTGCTGGAAATGAAGTTTCGGGCAGGCCTGAATTTGACCACAGTCAGTGGACCTCAAGTGCTAGAAGTCCACAGATGTCCTGTTTGGTTTGCCTGGAGTCTGCCTTGTCAGCCTTTTATTCTCACCAGTTTCAAACGTTCCAAAATATTGGGTCTTCTCGCCATCTAGTGTTCGATTGTGGGTTATTCACACACGCTGCTATAACTGTGTAGAAAGCCTGATGCATTATGATGCATTAGCTATTTTTTCTTCCTTGTCACGATTCTTCCTTGTCACTGATCCGTGATGATCTTACAACATTCCTCTTGACTCTAATTTTATTTCTTGCTTTGGAAAATAAAGTGGTAGTAAAAGTCATAGTATCCGGCATAGTGGGAAAATGGGAGGTGTGTCACAGTCTAGCTTGACTGTGCTTGGAGTTTCTGTTTCATTGGGATCCGGAAGCGTACCATCCATGGAGCATCTTTTACTCTGCGAAGAGAAGCTTCAAGGATGAATGACATCCGTGGCTCTTACCCATCTCCAGAGGAAGCTGAAGTACAACTTCCTTGGGGCAGGATGTGGCTGCCTATGCTATGGCCCTGAAGAAAAACTTTTAGGAAGACACATTGATTACCTTTTTTTGATAAAACCAATGGAACATTTTGCCAATTCTTGGCACTTTTGTTATTAACTAGAGTCTTCTTGTTGCTCTTCTAAAATTAGTCCAGTGAAATCCAGTGAGCTGTGGTTTTGGTCCCAATTTTTATGTGAAGGACATGTATTTTTTGTCTTATTTGAAATACAAAAGATAACTCCTGACTGACAACTAGAAGCATAACTTGTTCTGTATTTTAGCTCTCTACGCTGAAAGCACCCATTGAGTGTTAGTTGGTTAGTATTTATCAATTATATTATGTTCATATAGAACAACCCACACAGACTCTTAATCATTTCGATCTACTTCTGTCATTGTCTAAAATGGGTGTATGGTTTAAAATGTATACCAGTGAATTTTTTCAAAACCTTTGACCATATTGATGTCAAAATGCAAGTGTCAGTCATATTCGAGATCAACTAAGGCTTACACTTTATTTTGCTTCTAGAATGAATATGCAATACCATTTTATCAATTTTATAAGACGTATATTCTTAGACTCAAAGGAAAGTAGTAAATTTTACATGACAAGGTGGAGAATCTCCATATTTTTATTAACTACTAGAAATGGTAAATACCTTGAATAACCAAGGAGAAAAACAACACCATAATAAATAACAGGAACAATTTCGCTGAACTTTCAGTTCAAAATTCTCAAACCTGTATATAGATCCTTTACAATCTTAAAGTAATTTATGAAAGGATTGATTTCTCTGGAATAGACCTTAGAAATAATCTGGTCACTTTCTACTATTTATTAAGGAAGAAACTAAGACTCCTACCATCAGTCAGCCTTCCCTTGGTTGCATAGTTAGTAACAAAGCCAGGACCAGAAGGCAGTCGCCTCCCTTCCTGTTCTACATGTAACAGTGTTTATTTCACCTTTACTATTGAATTTCTAAGTGCTTTTTAATAGCTGCCTCAAATGAGTGGATAATAAGTGACCGGTTAAATTCTCCTTAAAGTTTCCAAACCCTCTTCCAGATTTCAAACCATTCAGCATTTTGCTTTTTTGCCCTGATTTTTACAACAGCTTTTCGTCACAAATTTTTCTGAGATTCGTGGGGTTTTTTTCCCCCTTAAACTTATTATTTTAATTCTCCAGGAGATTTCTGTGCCAAGCAGTTCTTATGATGTGACATGTTTTTGACCAATTTTTAAAATAGTATTATTTGCTTACATAGCGGCCCATGGAAATCGGAAGGATTTTTGCCACAGAAGTAGAATAGTGAGATTACTTACTAGCAAGCAGGCAGACTGGGTGGATGGACGTATGGATTGGAAGGGAGGGAGAGAGGAAAGAATTTACAAAAAAAAAAAAGTGAGAAAGGAAGAAAGAGAAAAAAGAGAGAAAGAAAACCACCAAAAGTGATACTTTTTTTCTGTGACATTATTAAAGTCACACTAGCTCCTTATATTATCTTTGGGAAGTACGGATAAATCTCTCCAGGTGTTTCTTTTTTTTTAAATAAGCTCAATAGAAAATAATCTTTTCTTTTTTTCCTATATTCCTGTATCTTACCAACAACAGTAACCTAGCCTTGCCTAATAAGAGATGAGGATGTTCATTGTCAAAATAAAATGAATTTCTCCTGTTTTGAGATTGGTCACTGAGCCTTGTTTCATTTTGTGTTTTAAAATTTGCTGGTGAATAGCAGTTAGAATCCCCGCATGAGGAACGCGTATCTAATGCCTTACATTCTGTGGAGGTGGAGCTGCAGAAGTTAACGGAGATCCCTTGGCTTTATTATATCTTACACCCAAACGAAGATGCGGTATGTGAAATGTGGCCTGTTTCTTTATAAATGCAGACGTTATGACAATCAAATTTGAACAAGAGATATTCAAGGGAGAATGCATTTTGAATACCACTTTCAAATGTGCTGCTCTTGAACAAGCGAGCAAAGGCTTTTCTGTGAACAAAGGTACCTCACGGGAATCAGTACATTTTCAAGGAGTACATAAATTCATGCACTTTAATTTTTAACAAGCCACGGCTTCAACGGTGTGTTGTGCTTATAACCTGTTCCTGTGTTGGCTTTAAGATCGGGATGAGCTTTTCTTCTCCTAACGTCCTGAGCAAATTCCTTTTCTTGCCCCACTCGAACAGGAGCCCCCCATGGATTGCACCAAGAGAAACAGCAGAAGCACAGTCTTTCGTATCGTGCCAAAATTTAAAAAGGAAAAGGTTCAGAAGCAGAAGACAAGTTCACAGCCTGGTAGGTGATCTGCACTGGAAGGGAAAGTAAAACCCTGTGGAAAAGATGACTCATTAAAGTGATGTCATCTAGGCGGTAAAAATGCTCTGGAATTATTTACTAAACACCATAGAATGGTTAAAATGGTGGATTTTATTTTATGTTCATTTTACCACAATAAAGCAAATCATATCACACCTAAAGTAAGTCCCCCAACCAGTAGGAGTCTTTAGCAACAGAGCACACAAGAAAACGAGGTGGTCGCTGATGTGCTTCTGTTCTGTTCAGCGGACGTCAGTGCATCTGTTTAGGATGGTCCTGTGTCCTGCGTAACAACAATTCAAGGCATCGGTGGTGTGTAACTTGTTTTTCTCCTTCAAAGTTCAAAATCTAGCTCATTTTGATGAATGGCATGTTGAAACTTCCATTTACTCCTTTAACTTGCTAAATAATTGATTTTTCCACCTAAAGTTACGCATTGTCTTTCTCCTGTTTCAAGGACTTCCTACACCATTTCAGCTCTTCAGTCGTGACAGCCCCCAGGGACACTTGCATTCTCAAGCGAAGATTAAACTGTCTGTGGTGTTGTTGGTCTGGTTCCCTTTCCCCCTTCCCCTAGGAATTAATTTTAATGCTGCAGTGGTGCTGAGGCACCTTCCAAGTTCTGTGTAGATGGCAATAGGTGCGATCAAATCATTTTATAATCCTTCCAAGTGAGCTGTCTCCTTTTAAAAAGTGATATATGACCTGATTTTTGACAATTGTAGAGCAGCCACTGAAGGGCATTTTAAAACCAAATATAGCAAATAAATAAATTTGAATTAAGCTAATCAATGGCGAATAAAATGTATAAAACACTGATGATACATATTGAAAAGTAACGGTCCAACTCATCTTAGCAGTCCTGACAGTTTCCAGAAGACATGAAGGTGAGCTAACAACACATTTAGTACTATCATTGTCAATAATTATAATTACGAATCGTAACAGAATCAATAAAGGCATCCCTTGAATTCAGCCAGACCTGGAGCCGACGTCTGTGTAATATTCAGAAGCCCATGTCAGATTTTCAATTTTCATCAGCACTTGGAGCTAATTCAGTTAGAACTAGTATCATATATGGTCTTAAGGAAATCATCAGAGCTTATTTCGATCTTGGACTATTTAGATTGTGTAGTTTGGGCGGCTTGGAGAGGAAATGGAGCTAAAGCTGAAGGTACGGGTGCACAGCAGTGAACGTCCCTGCATAGTCAGATCTCTGTGTTGATTGAGAGTCTGTAACCTGCATGGGGGAAAAAGCGAAATTGGAGTTTTGTCAAAACAACACCTTTAACCTTTCCCTTTGCTAGCACTGCCGCTGTACTCTGTTTTGCATCTTCTTTGGCCAACCTTTGCTTTGTAATGCATTGAGCATGTAGAAATTAAGGGGGTTTTGCTCTTAACTTTGGTAGTTCAAAAATGGGGCACAGAGGAAGTTGCTGCTTGGCTGGATCTGCTCAATTTGGGAGAGTACAAAGAAATCTTCATCCGTCATGACATCAGAGGGGCTGAACTTTTGCATCTGGAAAGGCGAGATCTTAAGGTATTTCCTTTGTGCTACTCTTCTGCTTTTTAAAATTTCCCAGCAAAACAGAATCCTTTCTCCTGCACCTCTTTTGTTACATGCTTATAGCTTGGCAAACATGCAGTGATCTAATATGCATTGTCCTGTGGTCGGAGTTCCTTGTATGCTTTTTAAACAAGAATGTCAGCAATATTGTCCTATGAAGTATCATTCTCTGATTATTATGGCTAAAGCTTAGCATGAAGTTAGTAATTTTTTTTCTCTGCATCCATCGGTATGGCTGTCCCTGTGCTAATACTTCCAAATAGCTCATGTTTCCATCGGCTCATTTGATTGGATCAGCGTGAAAGGGGATCACTGTTGCTGAAAATGACTAAAAAAATCTAATAAAACGTTAACAACTAAAAATTGATTCAAAATACCAATAACAAAGTTTTCCTAATATGTGGAACTAGATTAAAAACTTACAGCAGTGGCAACTGAGGGTCCTATGATTTTGTTGTGTTTCTGACTGCCCTTTCAGAGCTCACGTGAACAACTAGACCTCTCTGTGACTTACTGTTATGATTGTATTATTCTCAAAAAATTTATTATTTTCTTTAGTAAATGAAGTAAAAATTATGCTTCGCTTTTGCTAGAATGCAGCTTAGAGCCTATTTGGCATTTATTTCAGAGAAAGAAAATCATTAATTCATGGTCTGAAGCAATTCCCTTTTATTTTGGGGGGTGGAGACTCAACATGGCCAAAGTAGACTATTCTATCCCAAGGTTACAAGTATGATTTTGTCATGTTGGATTTTCTTACCAAACACCGCCATTTTAAAATTCCAAGATTGAGTAATGAGCAAGTGACAAAGCCTTTAACATATGTTGGAGTGATCTCTTTCCTGTAGACCAAGTTCTGAATTGCACAGAATTATGATACAGTGAATTCCTAACAAATTCATGAACTGTTGTGCCTTTATCTACAAATGTGTTAGCAGAGATCTTTGGACAATTAGTGAGTAATATATAGGATTTTATAAAGCAGAGGCATACAGTTTTGGCACATTAAAAGTGGACACCACATCTACCTAAATATTTTTAACCAGGATAATAAAACAATAGATTAATTAATTACCGCAGTTGAGAGTCCTAAATCTGGAAAATAGCAAAATATACAGGGCTAGAGTTCCTAGAGTAAAGGTTGACTTCAAAACTTGGAATGAGTGCACGAAAAAACAAATGTAAGGGATCATTATATCCAACATATTTATGTAGCTTCTTATATCCTTGGCAGGCAGCAATATTTATTGAATAGCTACTGATAGATATATTATGCCAGCCTCTCTAGGAGCTTACTTGCCATGAATAAGCATAAATTCAAGAAAAGACTGAACGTGTGTGTACATATAATTATATATGTATATGTTATATATGTACATGCAACCATAAACATACAAATACACACACACACATACACAATGAGTAAAGCAAATATCTGCAGAATGGAAAAACAAAGCTCATACACATAGGAGAGTTAGAGTGATAGGACTTGGCTGGAAGAAAGAATACGAGTAAAAAGGAAATGGTTAAGAATTATTTTCGTAAACTTTCTCTTTAGCTTTATCATGGGACTTTTTGTTCTCCTTTGTTTTTATTTTTAATGCATATTACATCCTTTCCCTTAAGACTTTTCTTTCAGAAATTTGCATTGACATCGTCCTTTTTAACTTTTTTCGTTCTAAAATGGGGCATGGGGGAATGAAAAAAAGGAAGATAATTTTTCGGAAAGAGCCTGCTATAGAACAAAGCCATGAAGGTAGTAAAAGAGCTCCCCTGGATCTCTGGTTGTAGCTATAAGAGGGAGCAGACTCTTCAGAATAAAGTCTTTAAGTGTTGCTAAAGGATCACCTATTCCCTGGGTAACCCTGTCCACTCCCATTGCTGCAAATATGGTCCGTAAAGATGTCCGTGGTTCACAGGTTTGTACCTCCAGCCCTGACCTCATTTGGGAGCTTTAGGATTTTATTACCAATGCTACTTGATAGTTGCCTATCACACAGGGGGAGTCAGTCTTAACATGTCAACACCCAAACCTCTGTTCTGGGGATATCTTCGTAAAATCAACCTTCTCTCCTTCCAGGCACTCAAGCCAGAGAAGCCCACGGTCATACTCAGCGCCTTCCTCTCCCTTATCCTGGTCCCCTAACTCATTAAGCCCATCACTGAGCCAGCTTTCTAAACTCCATCCATTTCTCTTTCTGCTTTCCACACTCCTACTGGGTGCTAGGGCACCGCTCGCCCGTGTGAGACCAGAGTTCCTAACTGGCCTTTCCGCTGCTACCCTTGCTCTCTCTAGCCCATTACCCACACGGCAACCAGAGTGATCTCTTAACATCAGATAGATCACTTTTCAGTTACTTCCCACTTTACTGGAATAAAGACTCGCATTTTGGGGAGGTCTTCAAGATTCTGCCCATTTATGGAACCTGCTGTGGAATCACTGGCCCCTCGCTGGGCTGTACCCCATCCACCCTGGCCATAGTCCATTTGCTTAAAAATACGAGACTTTTCCTCACCTTTAGAGGTGCACCTTCCTACGGTATATATCTCCCACTACCCGGCACCTGGCCTACTCCTGCTCAGATCTTGGCTCAGGTGTTACTTTCTTATCAGCAAGACAACTCGAGATAGCAATGTGACAGTGTTAAGGTGAGAAAGGAAAAATATTTCTGAGGTGCTTTAGGAAATAAATAAACTGACTGCATTATTCTCCTTCCAGGAAGACCATAGGCAAATGTGAGGGGCACAAGAGACAATGGCAGAGACGCAATGGTTTTGTTTGTGTAGTTGGTTTTTTTTTTTTTGTTCATTTGGAAAGTTGCATATGCATGGCTAGTAAGATAACGGAGTATCTACAAAGCATGTCTCTGCAAAATTAGACCTGGCCATCCAAAGAAAGAAAAGGCCCATAATAAAGAATATGATAAAAATAAATTAAGAAAGATATAACAGATGTCATGGCATAACTTTATCACAGCCTAACTCCTAGAAGACATGAAGGTATTGAACTCAAGATAGAGAAAATATAGCTAGAAGTTAGTGTAATTCTGTGGAAAATATTCATCTCATTACACCAAAACGGTAATTCTGAGTAGAGTCTGCTTCTCCTGAAGAAGTTTTTATTCTTGAAAATATAACGTGCATATGGCCTGAAATAAAATATTTAATATTAACTGTGTTTCTTAATCAGATAATTATGTTATCACAAAGCAGAAAGAATGTTAAAATATCCCACTCAAATCAAAGAATCTAAATGCAACTGTAAATGCATTTATATTTCAGAGTTCGGTAGCAGGCGCGGGTTATCTTTCTTTAGGATTTGGCCTTGCTTTTAAGTTTGCTATGTCAGCATACACTCAGGAAATATATAGTTGCCTTAAAACTGGTTATGAATAGCCTGGTGTCCTATGAGCAAATATTTTTCAGAGTCTGTTGCATATTGTAAAAATGTGACCCAGAAATTATTTCAAGCTTGACGAGAGCACTTGCTGTAGAAAGAGTATTTTCCAGAAAGATTCAAAATTGTCAGTAGAAAAAAAGAATTGTCAGTATCATCGCTGCTATAGAATTTAAAGAGCCCGTAAAGTATATGGAAGAGAGAGCACGGGTGTGAGAGTGTGCTTACAGTCGTCTGATCTATTTCACTTAAAGCTTAAAAATAAATAATGCTCTTAGCTTATGAAATAGAACGGATATTTGGAATCTTTATCATCTCAGACACATAGTTTTATGGTACCTTATAATCCTGTTTTCGAGGCTGCTTTGGAAGCCATCTTTTTGCTAATTTTCAGATTTTCCAAGCCCTCTCTTTTTTATACAGAATTGGTTTGACTTCATGTATTAGCCAATTGATTGTGCCCATTACACTTAGAGAAACTATAGGGTTCAGAGGCCTTCACCCTTTCTTTTAGTTTTTCAGGTAGTGAATGTCATGGCTTTCTTGTATGCATCTCCTTCATTCCTGCAACAAGGATTTATTTGCCGAGTGCCTGATGTGCGCTCTACAGTCTGGAATCCTCCTCCATGCTGAAAGCTAAATATTGAATTCTTGGCCCTTTAAAGGAAGATGGCCCCGTAAGAAACAAGGAGGGTTCTGTGGAAAAGCATCAACCCACAGATAGCTAGGTTGAAATAATTTTTTATACTTCTGCCTTACAAAATAGAACGAATATTTAAACAGTCCGCTCAAATTGAAAGCTCTAAATGTAACCAGAAATGCATTGACATTTTTAGCTGGTGGCCACTGATCTCTGTCATTAGGATTAGGCTTTACTTTTAAGTTTACTATTTTAGGAAGGAAGTGCCTTCAGACTACTTGCGGCTGCCCTGATGTCTCCTTGTCACTTTTCTTGGAGATCCCAAAAGGACTTGTGTTTTTAAAAAGAAGAAGCAGAAGTAAAAAGGAGGTTTTGACTCTTGAAGAACCGCCATTGTGTATAATTTCTGAGAATGTTACATTTAAGAGTTTGTATAGGATGTGTTTTTTTTTTTTTTTTTTTACTGGTTGGTAATGTCTCAGTAGCAGGTTAGTTTCGCTTTATAAACTGATTTTCGTAGCTTATACTTCCTAAGTCATTGAATAGAAACTAAACTAAGCGAACTGAATGCTAATTATACTATTTGCTAGTGAAATATTTAATCCCCAGTTTTCTCTTGTCAATAAACTTCTTTCTTTTCCTTCTCCTTTTCCCCCCCTACCTTTTCTTCTTTTTCTTTTCTTTTCTTTCTTTCTTTTTTTTTTAGGACCTGGGGATAACGAAAGTGGGTCATATGAAGCGAATTCTCCAGGGAATTAAAGAGCTTGGAAGGAGCACTCCCCAGTCTGAGGTGTAATCATGCTGGTGCTATTCCTTGGAAGGGAAGTAATTGCTACTTAATCAAAGCTCTTAGAAGCAATTGTCTGTTTCTGTCCTTTTCTGCCTAGAAAAGCAAGCACCAGGGAAGCACCTCTATGGCTTGATATTTTGCTGTGGGTGAAAATTTTCATTTGAGGTATTAGAAAATATTTTTGTGCCAAATAATACATTCCACAAAGCCATTTTCTTATTGTGCAAACTTGACGTGTTCAAATATGCTCATATTAGTAAGAAGGTAGGAAGAATCCGAGACAATTGCATTGTCTGAAAGGTGGAAACGTTTACTTACGTTTGACTTTCCTTAAACCTGGTCAGATGGAATGTTCTTACTACGTGACTGCATAACAATATGTGGCTAAAACTTCTTAGGTTTCGTTATTGGAGGCATTGGCTTCTTCCTTAAAATCATTGGTTAGGAGACTAAGATATAAATTAGGTTGTGTTTTGAATGTTAGATTGGGTGTCACCTCAGATTCCTAGCATTCAGTGGTCATAGAAAATGGTTGAAACCCCTCAAATATTATGAATGAATGCAAATCTTAATGCACGACATTCCTGCCTGAATGGTCTTTCTTTTTCTTGCATGTCACATGTAATCTCGTAAAACTTAGCTTTCATGTCAGTTTTAATGGAATTTAATTTATTACTACCGAAGTACCCTTTTGTTGGTTCAAGGCACTTGTCTGTTCTTTGATGTGGGATTTTGGATAGATGCTGTATCTAAGAATTTGTGACCAGGTGTCTGTGCCATAATCAACAAATGATACACATTTTATGCAAGTCAATTTGATGTCACTCTATATCATCAACAGTAGACATGCACATGAAGAAAATCTCTGGATATTTTTATAAAATTACATGTTCTGTTGCCGAACAAAACTTATTATAGCTTCCCAAACCAAAATTCCCACATTTTGTGGGGTTTTTTTGCTTTAATTTAGTATTTATTTAATACTCTGTTAGCATTTATAATATAGTGGGCTGTTGACATCCAGGAGTTTCCCCAAGGTCTCAACTGGGATTTGTATACTGATTGGTCACCCAGACTTACCCACTAGCTGGAGTGACTACTGACACAACTTCTCAACAAGAAATTTAAATTTTTAAATTTTTTCTTAAGGGCTTTATATTATTATTATTATTATTATCTCACTTAATTCTTATATCAGGTAGATATTATTTTCCTTTTTCTAAACCACTATACTTCAGTGTAAGCTTATGAGGAGTCAACATTACAATTACCAAATCTTTGAAAGCCAAAGGCACGTGTCAAAAAGTCACAAAAATATCCTTAAACAATATTTCTTTAGACATATGTACCAAAAATTAATTATAATATTTAAAAATCTATTATATAAGAGAAGAAAACAGGGTATTGACCCAGTGGTGACAATTTTCATGAAGTAGCCTTCTAAGTAGGTGCTCAATAGATACACATACACACATATGCATATACATGTACATTCACACTTACATATGCATAATCTTGAAATATACTCATTGATATTTTCTAGACAATTATTTGCCAAATGCTTAATGAGAAATATTAGTGGGAAAGCATTTAAAATGGACATTGTCAGACATATAATTTAATTATAGCAAAGGAGTTTAAATATTTGACACTTTATTCTTATTCATAAATTGGGTATTTAACTACTAAGAAAAAAAATCACAAAATTTGGATATCTTAAAAATAAAAGCCTGATCAGTTCCTGACCAAATATGTCTGACTATATATTTTACCTGTTTAAGTTGTGAATAAATAGAAATTTTCCAAAGGGAATTATATCAAGTAGCGTGAAAGAGTCAAAAGCTACTCACTTTATATTGGAATGTTATCTACACTTTATGAAATCAAAGGGCTTCTTTTCCAGTCCCTTTATAGCCCCCATCTGCCCATCCCCTGCAAGGGGTCCTGCTTTTCCAGGCATTTCCCTGTAGAATTAAAAGACAGATGCCAGCCTCTCTTTGGAACTCAGCTATGAGATCACAGATCCCTGACCAGCTCGGCCAAAAAAAGAAAGGTAGGGGCAAAGAGGCAAGGAACTCTAGAGAAGAAGTAGCTAATATAAAAATCTTTATTGATTTCCATTCGCCCAAAATACCCCTTTGCCACTAGAAAAGATCTAAGCTATTACATGTTCAGAATTTGAGTAAGATGTAAATGATTAAATTTTTTGTTTGATGTTGGTCTTTTTACTCCTAGGTAATAACTTTTATCTGTGTTGTAACACCTCCATTAATGGACTCTTTGGTTAACTAGCATTTTCTTGCAGATGGCTTTTGGATGAGGGAAATCCTTTAAAATGACAATTTTGCTCTCTTTTTTGTTGTTAAATAAGAGCGATTTTTCCTGTATGCTTTGTCTGTGCGTGGCCGGTGTGGACCCAGGTGACCTTACTCACGTCTGTTTGCCAAGATGGCGTCCTCAGAGCCTCCTCAGGCTCCTGTCAGCGTCACAGAGGAGCAGCTTCTTAGAGTTGATGGGGCCACGAATAAAAAGTAGGAAGAGCTGCTCTCTGGAATCTGATCGCAGCTCAGGGGAGTGCAGATGGGGCCTTTGTACCTTGATCCATTCCTAAACTGAGGTGAGAAGCTTAAACCTGCTCCGGATTGCCAGCTTTAATTGCACCGTCCTGCCGCTAGGCTCTCCCACACCTGGATAATTTGGGAGGGTGAAGGGGAATCAGAGCCCAGCCGACATCCATTCCCCTACAGTCTTACTCTCCTGAGGAAGAATTTGCTTTATATATATATATTTTTTAAGATTTTTTTAAAAAAGATTTTACTTATTCATTTGACAGAGAGAGACACAGCGAGAGAGGGAACACAAGCAGGGGGAGCGGGAGAGGGAGAAGCAGGCTTCCCGCGGAGCAGGGAGCCCAGATGCAGGGCTCGATCCCAGGACCCTGGGATCACGACCTGAGCCGAAGGCAGACGCTTAACGACTGAGCCACCCAGGCACTCTTAACATTTTATTTTTCGGTAATGTCCACACCTGACGTGGGGCTTGAATTCACAACCCCAAGACCAGGAGTCCCACGCTCTGCTAACTGAGCCAGCCAGGTGCCCCAGAACTTGCATTTCAAGGAGGAAAGGGACAGGGTCAGACCTAAGTAAAATTTTAAAGTATTCCATTTTTCCCTTCAGTGTTATTCCACCTCCCTTTGTGAGTTCCCTTCCCACCTCCTGGCTTCCCATCTCCCACATGCCCAATACTGTGATGGTTGCTCAGATCCTCACTGCCATGTGTGACCCTTTCTTCAGCAACTCTCCCACCGCAAAAGGACTCCTTTCACCTCTCCCTACTTAAGTGCCCATTATGGGTCATCTAAGCAAAGTGTTAGGAAGAAAACAATTTAAAGAAACTAATTTGAGGGGCTCCTGGGTGGCTCAGTCATTGGGCCTCTGCCTTCGGCTTGGGTCGTGATCCTGGGATTCTGGGATCGAGCCACACATCGGGCTCCCTGCTTGGCAGGAGACTGGCTTCTCCCTCTCCCTCTCCTCCTGCTTGTGTTCCCTCTCTCGCTGTGTCCCTCTCTGTCAAATAAATAAAATCTTTTAAAAAAAAACTAATTTTACAGTTTGCATTGTATAAAAGGAAACCTGCTAATCTAAATAAACTGGTGAGTTAGATACTTTGGGGACTGTGATATAGATTGCTCTGGCTGAGAAGATATGACCTGTGAATGTCTAGACCCATGCTGTCCAATATTGTAGGGACTAGCCACATGTGGCTATTTAAATTTACATTGATCTAATTAGAAAGTTTCTCAAGTGCACTAGCCACATTCCAAGTGCTCAGTAACTATAGTAGATGGTACAGATGTTGAACATTTCCATCATTGCAAAAATTCTACTGGACAGCACTGGTCTAGATCATCGCTTCTCAAATGTGGTCCACGGACCAGCAGCATCTGTACCACCTGGGAGCTTATAGAAATGCGGAATCTCAGGTCCACTCCAAACCTACCAAATCTCAATCTTCCTTTTAAACAAGATTTGTCAGTGATCAGCACTGGCCTAGTCACTTTTCATCCCTCCCAGCTATTAGGGATTCAAGTTCTTCAAAAAGCCCTCAGAATATTCCCTTATTCCCCAACCCACTACTTCCTAGAAATCCCAGAAATGAGCTTTAACTCACTCATCATCCTCACTGAGTTTTCTTCTCAATGCTTATTCCTGATTCTGGTTCTAGATAAACCCTGCCTACTCAGGGGTTATATTTTGGTAGCTAAGATAAAACAGGAGATTGGCTGACCAACATAGCTGGCCTTTTTCCAGCTCCCCACATCACATCTAAGTCACTAACAATCCACATTTGCTCAGTTTCTTGCTCACATGGCATTCTTATTTGTTCACAACTTAAGTCACAGGGAACATTTCAGAAGACTATGTACTGAGATAAGTAAAGACGGGGTCAGTCTCCTACAACTTGTACATTTCACTTTCTCTTATCACTAGATTATCTTGTTGACATAGTTCATGCCTGAGGATACAAACAGCACACGCACATGAAATGAATCGCTAGGCATGGGAAAAAAAAGACAGAAGCAAAATGACTCCAAGTAAACTGAATGTGTCATTAAAACCCCCAAAGAAGGCATGTTTTGCTGGACTTCGTTTTTCTTATTATGCCAACTTATCTTGATTTTTCAGAGACTTAATAATTGCTTAAAGTAGTGCCTGCAAAGTATCATAGTTTTGATCCTTAAAATACAAATTATTTAATTCTATAATATGATCTTTCCCAATGATTTATTGTCAATACTTAATCATTTTTACATACTGATATCATTTACCAGACATTACTGCCTAGAGATTCTTTAGCTAATTTTAAGGAATAAAGAGGGCACTATTTTAGTCCTAAGAGAAGTTATTTTTAACAGGATTTGAGAAAGAAAATATTCATGCAAAGCTATGACTTAGAAAATTACAGTGGAAACCTCTATACACATCATTTCTGAAGTAAATTATCTATTTAGTCCAACACAATGGACTTTCATGTTATACAGATGCGAATTCTTCAAGGATATAGTTTTTCACTAAGCTCCATAAACATTACATCTCTCAGCCTGACGTTTAGGATCTCCCCTGCCCTCTCCCCACAGAATGAACTCATCCTGCATTTTTCAGATGCAAGTTGGGTAAAACAATGGGTTCAGAGTTTGATAATAATACAAGTGGCAGTTTTAAAACACCAAGTTTTTAAAATCAGTTGGAAAGAGTGAACAGTGAAGATTCTTCAAATACTAACTATTGGTCAATGGAATAACCTTCCTGGCGGTTCTCATGGTGCTTGGCAGCCATGCGTCTCCCTCTTTGGCTTGCCCTTGCCGAGAGCCATGGGGCCTGGGACTTGTTTGTCTCTGCTAGGCATCTCCCCTTGACTTTTGTGCAGTGATCTCTGTGTCAGATGGTAATATGATGCCTTTGCAGTAGGATGCCTTCCTAAAGAAACAACCAAAACTTTAAAAAGGCAATGATTATTAGTTTTTTAATACCCAAGGCATTCTTTACCTTTATTATTGCTTCTTCTTACTAATGTCTCCAAATTTCGTTTAGAGACATGTCTGTTAGCAGAAAAACTATGAAGGTTTATCATTACAGAGAACAGAGAGATAAAAGACAGCTGGACTGTACCTATTTGTATGCTTCTTTCCATTACTTTCAGGAAAATAAGTTTAACAGTAACTGAAACTGCACTAAACTCAGTAACAATGTTTAAGATAAAAACCTATATTACTACTGTAGATGAACAGACTGATTCCCCTTATGTAACTAAGATATTCTATTTACACATATTTATATCTTCTCTCTTAATTTTTGATGCACATCCAAGCTTAAGTTGGAAAAACAGAAACCAAGCCACTACTTAAAAGCTAGAAAAGTTCACATAAAACATTTCATTTTAGCTACAAGTTATTCATTGCATAGGACTTTATAAATAGTCTGGGTATTTCATAGGAACTGCATTTCAAGAGTAAATTTACCATAACTAAAAGAACATAGGGATACTTTTAAAATGCATTAAGATAAGTTCCATATTCAGTTGATGATGCCGTTGAAGTAGGATAATGCAGTTACATAAACAAGCTGAAGAGAAAAAAGAATATATTTTGTGGTCCTTACTGTTTGCACTATTGTTTACCACAGCTTAGCCATATCTATTTGTATATTCTAAGTATTAAGCTGATATGTAGCTAAGATTTCTTACAGTTCTGGTAACTGGTAACTAGTGCTGTGAAAGATTTTGGTATTGTAACCGTCCCAGTTTTGTGAGTTATATATTGTATATTGAAGATGACTAATAAATTGGAGTAATATATTTATCTAGAGCTGGGGAAATATGATAATTATTTTCAGATCTTCAAGTAAGTTGTATGGAATTTGTTTCTTCCTCTCAAGTGAGATAAAAGTCTCACTTTTATGTTAAAATGTCTATTTATACAACAGGTTTCTCCTTTTACTGGTTTTATTAATTTTCATATTAAAATTTTTCTTATCTTTTGATACCAAAATAATTATCATGCTGGTTATTCAAACTGCCAAGACGTATTTTAGTTTGCAGGAATTTTGGCAGACAAAATATTTAATAACAAACCAGCTTTGTATATTTTATGGCTTCGGGGGCAAGAATTTTACCTTTGAATCTCTATGCGAGGCAGTGCTGATATTAACAAAGTCAATGATAAGACAGTATTACTTGTGATCATCAGTAGAAGGTTTTCTCAAGTTGTATAAATCAGTGCATTTATTTATTATGTTGTGAAATTTAATCTTTATACAAAATGCATATTCTAGCTCTTTGTTACTGCTGTTGCTTAGAGTGTAATAGGTCTGTTAATGATTTACTTATGTACTTGAAGTACTCATTTCTGTCAAACAGATGCCCAATTTTTTTCCTTGTTAAAAAAATGGTATCTTTTTTACCATCATCGATAACTAAATAGTAATAGGGATTTGTTAAAAAGTAACTTGCATATTTAAAATAAATATGGAAAAAGGCATAAAGCCAAAATGAAATTACCAATATTAAGAATTTAATGTAACCAAGGGATTCACTGTGCTGTATTTTCTCAATATATATTTTATCTTCAAGTCAGAACATCTTTTCTATGATAAACTTTGTTTTTCTTGTAAAAGAGATCTCAGCGATTGTATGCCATTATAACACTCAACTGACCACTGAGATTCTTGAACCCAAAAAATTTCACCGACTTCTAGGGGCCAGCTGTAGATTCCAGGGCGTGTATTTTTAACGCATGTTTGGCCTACTTTACAAATAGTAACCTTGATGGATAACGCTTTATTTGTTTCTGTCAATTAAGTCAGTGGGATTTTAATCGAGTTTTGAGTTACTTTTGTTTAAAAAAGTATTCTTTGTTCAACTCTTAAAAAAATAGAAATTTAGAACATAATGGCATAACCTACCACAGAGAATAGAATTATGTGTTTTTGAGGAAGGAAAAAAAAATGTCCTGACAATATGAGGCAATGTTGTACACCAAAGAACCCAATTTAACAAGCCCTAAATTCAACCATTGTATTGTTTTACAGTGTGAACAATAGGTGAATTGTGAACTGTTTAAGAACTATAGTAGGAGATTAAGAATTAATTTACTATAACTTTAAAGAGTTTTGTGTTAATTTTACTGTTGCACAAGCAATTATTAAAGGCAAGAAATATATATGATAAACATTATATTGAAATATGGAAACATTATAAAGAAAAGGGAGCTCGAGCTGGTAATTTGGCAAAGATTTAGAAATGAATAGTATGAACATAGATATCTTCCACCTTATCTTATAGAAACGCAGTACATGTGTGAGATGTATGGTAGGCACAATACCACAAAAATCAAAAAAGTCACACTGGTCAAGTCTGAGACTGGATCCATGTGGTATCAAAATAGCCAATGAATTCAGGGAGCTCATTCTACGGTTGCAGTTTAGAAGTCAGTGAAGCAGGTAGTTTGGATGACCTCATCGTTTGTGTTTATCACATGACGCAAATGTCTATGCTTTGTCAACTTCGTGACTGACAGAGGAAGATCGAGTCAGGATTTAGCTAGTTCCTGTAGAAGAATATTTGTAAATGTGGATCAGACGGTACCATGCAGACTAAAGAGATTCTCATGAACTTGCTAAGCCTTGAGATTTGTTAGCAGCGATAGAGTTTCCTTTCATTGAAAGATTGTCAAAATTTACAATATTGTAAATAGCTGAATTACATGACTCTGGAGTTGGAAATATGGTTTAGATTTATTTGGTTCTGTAACTCACTCTGGCACTGGCTCATTGTGTCTTTTCTACAAACTGTGCATGTGTTGGTGTTTCAACTGTCCCAATGAGAAAGGACACACAATATTATCAATTCTAAGTACTTGGTAATTTTTCTTTTACAGCAGAAATTATGTAAGTGTGAATCATACTTAAATTTACCAATTCTTTCCCACTGTCATTTGATAGACAAAGAAAGACTTCCCAAAATTATAGTACGAAAACTGAAAGTCCAAACTAATATCCCTGATGTTCAGTTTGAAAGGAGAGTGAGGTTACATTAATACTCTCTGCACCAGAGTAGGTTATGGGAATTTTCATCTGTGTACTACAGGTTCATATTATTCATTCGCTCCCACTTCTAAAATCTTCAGAAATTTAGAGTAATTTTGTTTTTTCTACACTCACCCCAAACAACCATTTTATGGTAGCATATAGATACATTTTTTTTTTTTAAATTCAGATCTTCATGTCTTTTCTTAGATAAACTCCCCAAGGAGGAAAATGTCTCCTTAAATCAGTGGTTACAAAAATGAAATATGGGACTTTCTTAACTTGTTTTATCCTGTGATGTCACTTACTCTCTCTACCAAGTGAATACTGAATGTTTCCCCTGCTGTTTGATCTGAAGCTGGATCTCCAGCTTACATTCTCTGGCTGTGGAATGGTGCTCCCTCATGCAAAGTACCTTCGCAACTTTCTGTAAAGAAACTAGAGGTTGTTTTCATTGTTATCACAATGGAAATCTGAGTACAGTTAAAGGGGAAAAATTAGAATAGCCTTGTTAAAATCATTAAATATAGGTGACGGTAAGTGAATATTGACTTTTATTTTTACCTGACATTTGAATTCAGTCACTGACTGATACTTAAAAATTTTATTCCTAAACCTGGTATTTATTATGGCATACTATGATAACTTGGAGCTCCTGTTACATCCCCTCCCCCTAAAAATGTTGAAATGATGAGAGAGTGTAAGCTGCATGATAGAGGGAAAAGCCCGAATCAGAACTCGTCTGCGTGGGATTTTGATGTGTCTTAACGATACAACCTAGTTTTCAAGAAGACAGGTCTCTAAATGGTGATTCCAGAATGATTTGGTACAGGGCCAGGAAGAAATTATTTTTCTGGGTATTTACTTCTCATGATGACCTGGCATACAGATGACCCTAATATAATTCAAGTAATTATAACTTTGATTGGAACCTACGGGGTTTACAAATCTCAGTTGGGTATCAGCTTTAGTACACGTGATGAGGAGGATGGAAGAATTTTAAACTTGAGCAGCTCTTTTGTTTCCTCACCTCCTTTTACTTGGAAAAGCTATCAGAAAGCTTTTGAGAGATGACACAGTTTTCATGGCACATGACGTGATTATGTGCCTCTGCCAAACTCATAAACTAAGATATGGAACAAAACCATTGCTTAACCCCAGTCTTGGTTTTGGATTGTATAAGCAAAAGCATTTTTTTATATTAAAGTTTTCTCAGTGTTTATGCAGTTGCATACTTCATTTTTTGTCCATCTCAAAAGTTGAATTGGCATTTTATGTTCTATTTGTAATTGTAAGTAAACCGATAGTCCCCTTGCCTTAGTCAGCCCTCTCTCGGTACAGACCTTTGTGATCTTTCTCTCCCGTGCTTTCGCCACAGTTTTTCCACAACCAGTTTTCCTGCATACATTCTCTCCTACCTCTAGTTCATCTTCCACGAGGTCGGCGGAGTGGTCTTTCTAAAACACACGTTTGCGTTGTCTATCCTTTGCTAAAAATTTTTACATAAGTTCTCCTTTTTGTGGAGCAGCCTAACTCCTTAGTGTGACAGATGAGGGGCTCCCTGGCGTGGCCTCGTCCCACGCTCTTTAGCATGCTCAGCTGCCATTTCCTCTAGAGACCTTTTGTAATTCAGGATTTGGAGCTACTCCCAATTCATTGCCTTGGCATAATCACTTGCCAGAGATCTACGCTTTCAAAATTCAGTTCAGATTTAACTTTCTGTGAAGCTCTACCTGACTTTCCCAGCCAGAGTTTAGTATTTCGTCCATGCTCCATAGCATCTTGAAACTTTCTCTGTTAAAATAACATCACATTTCAATAATATATGTATGCCTGCCTTTCCCCCCCGCCCTCTGAATTTCTCTATCTTTGTAGTCTCAGTGTGGGGTTAGCATATAATAGGACTTCAATAAATGTTTTTGAAGGATTGAAGGTAATAGACCACCCGAACTTCTTTATATTTTTATACTTTCACAAATGCAAGCTTAGACTCCCGTGAGTCACACGAGGGGTGTGTATATTCATGAACAGGTAAGCACGCATGCACTCTGGGCAAGCCACCAGAGGGTGAACATCAAGGGAGAGAGATTGTTTGGAAAAGGGGAGTCATTTGTTGGCTTTAAATCAGAAATATTTACCAAATCTGAATTCTTGTTTCTTAAAAATGAGGCTTACAAAATTTTCACCTGTCGAATTCTTGTTTATAATTCACAAATATGCCCTAAAGATTACCTTTCTCCTTTGAAGACACATTCACTGTATACAATTATTGAAAACACATACATTGATCACCTACACAAAATAAGATTTAAGAAAGAATCAAAACCAATAGTGAAGGTGAAATTTTCTCAAAAGTAATAGCCAGAGATATAGACTGAATTTGTGTGATTTCAGGTCATTTGTAGCTAATGAGTATCTCATTTTTTTTATGATGCAAATGTAGGACAGCTTTTCTGTACTGTTACCACCCCTTACAGAACATAGAGACTAAAATCTAATACCTAACAGTTTGTTTTTCTTTTATGATTCTATAAAACCTTCCTACCATGTTCCCAAATCATGATAAAGGTCAACACAAAAAATTCTTCGTAATTAATAATTTCTAAAATTAAATAGTAATAAAAAATGCATGTCATTAAATTAAATGCCCTCTTTATTTTCTCACTTGAGAGACCTTTTTCTACCTGCTTTATACTTGACACTTAATTCGATGCTGGGAATACAATAAAATAGTTTGTCTTCGGAATTATTTTCTACAGCCTAAGAAATTAGGTGGACAGGTTTTAAACCAAATATTTCTCAGGTGATTTCAGAGTAGTCTTGTTCCACCCCCAAAGTTAATCAAATTCTAGGACATAAAGAATTATTCCCATTTTTATGTCCAGTTTTTATACAACCACAAATAATGTTTGACCATCACTTGCCAAGGACATCTTTCATCAATCTATAGAACCCATTTCCACAACCATATGTGGTATGTGTGGTCCAAGAGATGAATAGATTTGTCAAACAAGGGTTAAATTTCAAGTCCATTTTAGGAAGGCATATATCCCTATTAATGTCACATACACCAAAATATATGAAGTATGCATTGTAAACCCACAGCAGAGGGAAAAAATTATAAAGTTATGCTTTCTGGTATACTTCAGAGACTCCGTTTGAAGTTATGGGTTGGTATTTCCTCCTCGATTATTTTTAATGGGGAGTAAGGAGTAATAATATTTAACGGGTAGCATACTTATCTGAGCACATAGCAAATATACTACTAGTATTTGTATGCCACGGTGCACTGATATAGATGAAAGAAAACAAAAACATTTGAGTTATAAAAAAATTAACTGCTCTGAATATTTATTGATGGTTAGGCAATAGGGTTCCTTTATGGGAAGGAAAAAATTATCTTTATTGTCAGTAATTATGGAAAAAAACCTTACTTATATGTATATTTACATTTTGATAGGGGTATTTTGAAGTCATTCTTGCCCATCAATATAAAGTATCAACCATTTATTTGTTCTCTAGCAAAAGGAAATTCTTATTTTGATACAACTTTACTCTTTGTTCGATATTGTAAAAGGTCCACAAAAGAAAGAGGCTCAGAAGGCCAGGCACTTATCTCACCTTTCAATGAAGATAATCAATAATTTTGCCTCCCTACTTAACCATCATGTTGAAAACCTCACATTATAGCTCCTTTTGTCCCTTACATTTCAAGATAGTTTTAACCTAGCCTTTTGCCATATTATTTATAGTTAAGAATTTACTACATTTTGGTAGTCTGTTTTGAAACTTTTACTTGTATCGGAAAGATGCAGATCATGTCTATTTATTACACAATGGGCTCTGTTTGCTGCAGAAAAGAGTGAAACTTTTAACTGCTTAGCACACTTGCCAGTGAAATATACCTGACAGAGCAGAGGTTATAACTTTGGCTCTAATTACTTTTAATAATGGTAAGAAAATGTGTTTTGTTTGTTTACATGCTGTTTACAATGGCATAATTTTTTAAATATATACAACTGAGATATTTATTGCATACTATTTTAAAGATGTTTTATGTGTTTTCACCTTTGGAATATATTGTTACAGTTACTTATACAGATAATTTGGGTGGCTTTGTTAATGTAGCTAGTAATTTTTATGACTACTAAGTGACCAGTTTTCCGTGCCTTTTATTGTGGGATGCATGATTATGTATTTATTGTACGGAAGTCACTGAGTGTGTATTTTTGTACTTTGCTGAGAGTAATGGTTGATCTCAATTTACATGATGATGAGAGATGCCTTTCCCAAAGGGCACTGCCTTGAGATCGTCCTTCTCAAATAAAAAGAATGCGTTTGGAAAATGTGTGAAGCCTACTTTCTTTGTGGTGGGAAATCTTATTTTTTTAATTAAACTTTTTATTTTGAGATCATTGTAGATTCACATACAGTTGTACAAAAAAAATACAGAGAGAGATCATGTGTCCCTTTTACCCATTTCCTCCCCATGAAAGCATCTGGCAAACCGATAGTACAATATCACAACCAGGATGTTGACATTGACAGAGTCCAGATGCTGGACAGTTCTCTCACTCCAAAGCCACACAAGGATCCCTTGGGTTGCCCTTTATAGCCATACCTACTTCCCTCCTGCCTCTGTCCTCTCCTTAACCCTAGCAACCATTCATCTCTCTCCACTTGTCATTTTATATTAATGGAATCATACAGTATATGACTTTTTTTTTTTCACTCAGCCTAATTCCCTGGAGATTCATCCAAATTGTTGCATGGAACAATAGTTCACTTCTTTTGTTGCTGAGTAATATCCATGTGGCGGGGGAATTCTTAATGATAAAACATAATTTAATTTACCCCTATAGCACATGAGTCCTTGAAGCTCAACAATAAGCACTTGTTAACCAAGTGCATGGCAGGTGTTGTCTCCAGTGGTAATGATCTATGACTAGTGAGGAAGAAAGATCATTGTAACAGAGTGATGTGCACTGATAAAACAAAAATACACCACCAAGTATGTGGGGAGCACGGAGGAAAGGAATGTGTAGTGGAGGCTTCGGGGCACCTTCCTGAATAGGGGACATTGAGTTGGATTTTAAAGCAGTCAGCAAAGTATGTGTGTAAGGAAGGCGGAGGTGACAATCAAGGGGAGACAGCAAAATGACATGGCAGGGCCAGCTGGGTGTTGAAGTGTAAAGGTAGTACAGCAAAGGACAAGATGGAAAAGATGGAACTTGAGCAGTGAAGCCGGGGGGAACAATGCTATTGGATTTGAGCCCGGGAGAGATCAGCACCCTCTGTGGGTGGGATTGACTTGCCAAGGGCTGAGAAAGGAGAAGAGCTTGAGGTTGTAGGAAAGGTCTAGGCAAGAGGTGGTGAGGGACTCCTTTAGGGTTGTTTTCGTGGAGCCGGAAAGGAGGGAACAGATCTGAGAAAGACTACTGTGTAAACGGCCTGCCCTGGGAGACTGGCTGTGGATGAAGGAAGGAGACGGAAGGAACCCAGGTTTCTACCAACTGGAAGGGAAAGCTCCGAGGTCAAATTCGGATTCAGATATCATGGGTTTGAGATGACTGGAAGATGTCTATTAAGATACATGACAATGTTGGAGAGAGGTATGGGAAGGAAATACAGATCTGGGAGCCCTTGTCAGGTGGGTTGAAGGCACTAGAGACGATGAAGGTGTCCTAAAAGATCCTCAGGAACTCCGAATAGAGGCCCGCGGTGTGGGACTCAGACCTCGGAGGAGGGAGCACTGTCCGTCAGATGGTGCCTCTCGAAGATGGGTTCGGTGGGACCGGGTCTGGGAGTGCCAGAAGAAGAAGCTGGAGAAAAGGACCGGCCACCTCTGCCACGGAGACAGCTAGCATCCAGGTCACATCGGCAGCAACGATGAGTAAAACAGGAAGAGTGAGTCCTTCCTCCTACCTTCTGTTTCCCGCTTGGGCCCCCATTGGCAGAATGGGCAGGAAGCCAGCTGACAAATGTGGAGTGCCGTTTGCATTGTGGAGCCGCAAACCCATGGGGTATGGGGAAATACACATTCCCCATTACGCATAAATATATGTAAATACACACACACACACACCTAACATATACATATAAACATATGTATATACATTAGCAGATTTAACATAACAGCACTTATTTACATGCAATGTACTTTTTTTGTTTTGTTTTTTAAAACACCCACAGGGCATAACAACAAAGGGTATATTTGGAGCTGAGCGCTCACAGTCCAGTAAGTGGCCACCAAAGCTAATAAAGCACTCTTCTTTAAGAACAACACTCGTGGGAAGCCTGGGTGGCTCAGTGGGTTAAGCATCTGCCCTTGGCTCAAGTTATGATCCCCGAGTCCCAGGATTGAGTCCCACATGGGGCTTCCTACTCGGTGGGGAGACTTCTTCTCCTTCTTCCTCTGCCCCTCCTCCTGCTCGTGCTCTCTCTCTTGCTCACTCTCTCTCAAATGAACTGATAAAATCTTTAAAAAAAAAAAGAACAACACATCGCATTCGGTGAAAAGTGGGGCAAGAAGCTGGAGGATTCTTAGTTTGAAAAAGAGAAAATTCAGGGGTGGGGAATGGGGGGGTAGATGTGGGAGGATTAGAGGTTGGACGTAAGAACTGTCTTCAAATCTTTGAAGGACTGTCAAGAAAGATTGGGTTTGCATTCGTCCTAAATGAGAGAAGCGAGATTGACAAGAAAAACTGCAATGTCTAGAGATGCACTGAACTGTCTCAGAGAATGTGTTCCCTTTTGAGGGAAGAGTTCAAACACAGGCTGCGAGAATGTGAACTCCACTTAGGAAGAAAATGTTTTCATTAGTGTGACCCAGTGTATGGAACAGTACTCGGCACATGGTATGTGCACAATATCTATTTGTTGACTAAGTCAGAAGTAATTCAAACATCAGATCAGAAGACCAGAACACCTTGGGGTCCCTTTCAATCCTGCAATTAATTATACATAAATGAAAAATATGCAGGGTCCTAACCAAATTAGGAAACAAAGGAACCAGAGTTTAAACTCTGCAAAAGCTTGTCATCTAGCACCCCTTTCAAAGCAACCAAAATTTTATGCATCTCCATGGTGACCCTGAGGCATAGCTTGATTCTGAAGGGTTTTCTGAATCATCGTATTAAATTACTTTCACTTTAAAATGCAAATTATATTTTACTTTGTACTAATTCTTTTCAAAGAAGTAATGTGTTTTACACGACCATACTTCTTGATTCATCAGAAAGCCCATTTCTTAATCTTGGCAGCCAACGGTTTATAGTCCGTCTTGGTCCCTTTGGGCTGCTATAACAGGATGCATGGATTTTTAACAACAGACATTTATTTCTTACTGTTCTGGAGGTCAGGAAGTCCCAAGATTGGGACTGGGCACTGGGAAATTCGGTGTCTGGTGAGAGCCCACTTTCTGGCCATAGACAACCACCTTCTGTGTCCTCACTTGGCAGGAAGGACCAGAGAGCTCTCTGGTGTCTCTTATAAGAGCACTAATCCCCATTCATGAGGGCTGTTCTCTCATGACCTAGTCACCTCCAAAAGTCCCCCACCTCCTAATACCATTAGGGGTTAGGATTTCCACAAACATTCAGACCATGGCATGGTGCTAGCAAATTAGACATTTTTCTAATTTTCACCAGGAAATCTAAACACAGTATATTTTTCTGTATTATTATTATTAATTTTAGAAATAAGAGTTGTCCCAGTAGTCCAAGAATTGGAACCCCATGCCTCCTTCCCTAACTCTGGCCCTGGTGTGTGTCTCCCTCGGTCCCTGTGCCACCACTGATACGGTCACAAAATGTGGCCATCAGTGCTATGGTTGGTGACGTGCAGGAGCTAGGCTTATGGCTGGGATGTGGGTACCAACCACAAGAATGAGAGGCTGCAGATAAAAAACACTAGCATCCTAGCACTGGATAGTACCTCCTGGTTTGAGGGACTCTATGTACACTTACTCCTCATAACAACCCCATCAATTTAGTATTCAGCCCATTTGAATGTCCTCACACGCTGCATACAACTCCAGTTGGTTCTTCTAGCAATGACATTTTGGACAAATATGGACATTGAGCATTACCCTTCCTTAAAGGAGTGACACTGACTTACCAAGTAAGAAACAGCCCCAAGAAGCATAGTGAGTCAGGTAAAGCATGTTCACTGCATATCTCCCGTCCCACCCAGACCTCCCTGCCACCCACATCCATGTTGCCGTGGAAACGGAGAGAAAGTCCACAAATGAAAGCAACCTCAGATAATACAGTTTGATTTTTTTCAAATTTTTTGGCTGCTACCCACAGTAAGAAATACATATTCCCCATTACACATAAATATCTGTAAACACACACACATATATACACCTAACTTTTACATATAAACATATGTATGTACATTAGCAGATTTAACATAACAGCACTTATTTACATGCAATGTACTTTAATATTTTGTTTTGTTTTTTAAAATACTGTTCGCCACCTATTGAAATGATGTTGGAGCCCATTAATGAAAGGGTAAGCAAACTTTTTCTGTAAAGGGTCAAACAGTAAGTATTTTTCACTTTGTGAGCCATGTGGCCTCTGTCAGGTGCCCTCAAGTCTGCCCCTGTAGCGGGAAAGCATAAATGATTAACATGACTGTGTTCCAATAAAATGTTACTTACAGAAACAGACAGTAGCCCAACCCCTGCTATAATAGAGCAGAGCCCACAGTTCCAAAGTATTAAAATGCAGCTCCAGTTCAACAATTTCCAGTGCTCAGCTGACTGCCTGAGAATCATCTGGAAAGCATGTTAAACAATGTCCAGGACCTACCCCAGCCCTACAGACCTACAATCTCTGAGCGGGGGGCGGGGTACCCCTCTGAACACCCTCCCTGGGTGACTCTTACCTGCAGCCAGTTTAGGAATCACTGAGCTGATCCAACCTCTCTGTTCACCACAGCGTCCATCTAACAAAAATAAACTGAAGCTTGACAGGCCAAGTTCTGGGCTCCAAGCAATTGTCAACAAGTTTCAAGAACCCAGGCCCTGTGAAACGGGGACTCACCATGTGCAGTTAAGTTGGAAATTAATAAATCTGAAACAGGACGTAAAATTTATCTCTTGTAATTTGTGCAATACATATCCTTACAGAAATTCAACCACACTGATAACGAATTAGAGGACAGAAGCCAATGCCCATTAAACTGATAATAAGAATATTAGACATCTCAAGGCTGCTATAAAAGTCTGTTCAGCCCAAAGGCATAAATGGCTAAAAGCCCATTACTCCATGATGACAATTTTTCAACCAATAAGAAATGCTAACATGTAACACTCTAATTAGCCTAATTATAATTTGATGAGCTGTGCAATTTCAACTGGAAATCAAATTATTAAAGCACATCAGCTGATTTGAAAGTGATTCTAGCATGCTGGCAATATGTTTTACTTTTTTTTTTTTGGCCTGAAGTAATTTTTAAATTTATTTTTTAAATTTTTTTATTTTTTAAAGATTTTATTTATTTATTTGACAGACAGAACAGTGAGAGAGGGAACACAAGCAGGGGGAGTGGGAGAGGGAGAAGCAGGCTTCCCACGGAGCAGGGAGCCCGATGCGGGGCTTGATCCCAGGACCCTGGGATCATGACCTGAGCTGAAGGCAGATGCTTAACGACTGAGCCACCCAGGCGCCCCATGTAATTTTTAAATTTAAAAGTAAAATTCAGTTTCTATTTTCATCAGGATAAACTATCTTGATATAGACTTACTATTTGGACTTCAATATACTGAAACACTATGAATAAAAACAATATGAGTAAAAATAAGCACAAGTAAAAATTGAAAGTTAAATGCTAAGATTAGTGGATTAATTCACTACTCTGTGAACCCTAACCTATATTCATTTTTATACCTGCTTGTATTTGTTCTGCAATCTCTGATAACATTAATTACAGAGTATTTTAGATATTAACTAAAGTCATGTCTTTCTGCTGTATATCAAGTATAAATTAAAGGAAAATTTCCAAGCCCTCCTCTCCATTGCTGGGTTTTTTTCATCCTTCTCCATTCTAGTCTTTACTGTCTGCACATACAATACACACACACACACACACACACACACACACACACACACCCCGACACCCCCACACACACCCCCACACACCCCACACCCACACCCCCCACACACACTAAATTACATCCTTACTCTCCTCCCTACCTCTACTACCAACACCACGTCTTCTCTACCTGTCAAGCTCCTGCTTATCCATAAATTCTCAGCTCAAGAAATCTCCCAGTGGAACCTTCTAAAATTTGCCAAGGCGAATTCTAGTCTCTGTCCCTATTACACTTTGTTCCCATTGCATACCTAGACTAGAGCAATGTTATTGCATCATAATTATTAATGCAGTTCTCTTCCCACTAGATTAACTGTTTCTTAAGAACAAGAGGCTATATACTATTCATCTTGTCTCCATTGCATTGCACAAAGCTTGGCTCCTAGCTGGTCTTCAAAAAATGTCTATTGAATGAGTGAAGAGAGTATCTTACTCGCAATATTTTATTTAAAAACTCTTACATCTATGTTCTTAAGTGACATTTCACTGTCCTTGTTTAGTTTTGGATTCAAGTTTACAGTAACTCATAAAATGAGTTGAGGGAGTATTTCTTCTTTTCTATTCTGTGAAAGAATTTGTGTAAGAATAGAGTTGTCCTTTGAATGTATGAGGGAATTATCTTTAAAACTGTATAGGCATAGCTTTATTACTTCTTCCTATTTTGGGGGAGGGGGTTGTTCCATTTTCATTTTCTGACTTCTTGGGTTGGATGCTTAGTATATCCTCTTTATTTTTAATAAAAGCTTGTAAAATTATCAGTTTTTCTCTAGGTACTATTTTAGCCACATCCCACAAAGAATTTTTTTCTCCTCCTCCTCCTCCTTCTTCTCCTTCTCCTGCTCCTTCTTCTCCTGCTCCTGCTCCTGCTTCTGTTTCTGCTTCTTCTGCTTCTTCTTCTTCTTCTTCTTCTTCTTCTTCTTCTTCTTCTTCTTCTTCTTCTTCTTCTTCTTCTTTTTAAAGGGATCTTGTATAGGTTCAAGATGGCCATGTGTTTGTCTCAAAATCCAAGGAACAAGTTCAATCACATTAGGGAAGTCAGTGGGCTGAAACTCAGGACAGCACTCCAGCCCCAGTTAGGAAACAGAGGCAAAATCCCAATCAGACTACCAACTCAGTGTGATAGAAACAAGAGAGCTGGAGTTCAGTGGAGAAATCCTGTGCATGCTCAGACTAGAGAGCAGATCCCCCAAAATTCCCACTTACGATTGCATACTAATTCCATGTGATAAGCCCTCCAGTGGGCAGAGGCCCATGACCTGCTCAGGAGTGAATGGGCAAGATCGGGCTTGCTGGAGGAGGTCTCATGCATCCCATAACTTTTAATATGTAGCTTCATTATTACCCAATTTCAAGCATTTAATAGTTTATGATTTTTTATTTGATTCACAAGATTTTAATAAGTGTTTTAAAGGCAGGTTTCCACCTTGGAGGTGGTCTAGTCATAGCACATGGGATGGATTCATTTTTGATTCACTCTTACATTAACTCACTCTTACATTCTCTCCCAGTAAGCCAAAAAGGCATTTAGCCTAATGAAGGAGGGAGGATTTCCTATTAGACTCCCCACCTAGGGTGGGTTCTAGTTTGACTGTCTCCCTCCTGAGATCCTATGAGCCATGAAAATAGCTGCTCAATTTAGCCATTTTGGCAAATGGCCTCAAATAAAATCTGATTCAGTGGTAAGCTTAACTCTCTAGGTTCTTGCCTTCACTTAGATTTTATCCAGCGCTTTTAGTTATTTACAAAGGGAAGGTTGAACCAAATCTGCACTACCCAATATGGTGGCCACTAGCTACGTGTAGCTATTGAACACTTGAAATGGGGCTAGTCTGAATTTAGATATACACATCAGGTTTTACAACTTAATATGAAAAAAATGTAAAATGTCTCAATAACAATTCTTACACTAGTTAAATGTTGAAATGATAATATTTTTGATATATTGAGTTAAAGAAAATATATTATGGAATTAATTTTGCATGTTCCTCCTGACTCTTAATATTGTTACTAAAAATTTTAAATTATGTACATGGCTTGCATTAGATTTCTTTAAACTGTTGTTGAATGAAAGAATAAGCAAGTTGCTGAATATATATACTACATGATACCATTTGTGTAAACATTTTGAACACTCAAATATATATGTATTGTTTATGGATTCATACATATATAGTAAAAGTATGAAAACATTAATTGTAATCACATGCATCAATTTCAGGATGGTGGTTTCCTACGGAGAGAAAGGAAGGAGAAAAGATACTGAGAATAAAGCTTTAGCTGGAACATTTTGCTTCTTCAAAGCAATCTGTTATATTATTTTCAGTTTGTTTTAAATGTTTCATAATTTAAAACTATATTCCACCTAGTTTCCATATTGTGTCTCCATCTTCTCTCTGCAGAACAACTCAACCAGGCTTTAGGATTTGTCCTTACTTCAAAATTTCTTTAAGGCACACAAAATATCCTTGTGTTGACTCTGATCTTATGCCCAAATCTCATAATTTGGTTTCCTTATTCATATGATATAATTCTTCTCCTTTCATTGAACCTGAGGTCCTTGGTAACTAAGGTATGGACTGGGGATTGGAGGCCTCCCTTGTTTTTGCCATTTTTCTTCCCCAACTGACGTCCTTGCAACTCTTACATCCATATGGATAGAGGCCATTTCATTTGTTGATATACTTTCTTAGTGCTTGCCAGTTGTCAGCCTGGATTATTGAGTGTCTCTTGAGCCTAGATTCCCTGATGCTGTATTTTGTCTGCCTTTTGGATCACTCTTATACTTGGTATTGGATTTTTGGACACCTGCTGCATTCATGAACTATTTTTTGGATATGAGACTCTGAGCTCCAGGCTGGATTTCCACCCAGCTCTGTTGCCTAAAACCTGTCCCAATCTAGTGGATGAGTGTAATAGATAGCCCAGCTAAGGGTGATGAAAATTTAAAGCTCTCAGCACTTGCTAAGCTTTCAGACTTCCTTCCTAACCTGTGTCAGACTGATCAAATTAAACACCCTTGAGATCCAGACCCTCAAAATAGAAACCCATTTATTAGAACACAGCTGTCTCTCTTTATTTTCCTTCTCTCCTCAGCTTAAGAGATAAAGTACTTCTTGGAAATATAACCCTCTGTCTTAGAGATGACTAGGGCATCGTGAGTCCTTTAAGTGTGCACCAAGGCATACTCCCAAGCTACTTGCTTTGTGAAATACAACATCTGTAAGCAATGCTTTGCCTTAGGTCTCCTGGATAGCTCTGCCTTTGAACAGCTTGACCCTTCTGCTATCTGAAGACTTCTCTCTGGCTCTACTTAGGAGGGCTTCTTGCTTCTCCCCAGGACCCCTCTGTTTATTGTCCTTTTAGAGACTACTACAGCTCATGTCTGATTTTGCTTCTTTAGCAAATGGACCACACCCAACCTGAAACCCCATTATCGGCAAATCTATGGACTCTGATCCCAGACATTCACTGCTATTTTGTCCGCATTCCTCAGGCAAGAAAATGAAAAGAGGATTAAAAGATAGAGTGGAGCAGCAGAGATGTGTTTGTTGCCCAATTGATGCTAATTGCCCAAATCTGTGACAGACAGGAAAAATCAGCGATATACAAGACATAGTCCCTGCCTGCCTTCAAGGGGCACAGCTGTCAAATTGACTGTATAGAAGCCAAAATGATAGGTGAAGCCAGGCAGAGTCAGTCTAGAGAAATTTATCCCATGAAGGTTTCCTGCCACATGTTTTTTCAAGAATGCTCAGGGGGAGTCAGATCCTTGGGGATAGGAGGTGATGCCACCTCCTTTAAGGGGACTGAACTCTTCTAGGGGACCAGATGGCAGTAGAAATCCCAGCATTACAAGTCTCTGCATCATCTCTGCAGGGCAGTGGCCATGGTCTCCAGATGGCAGGTGGAGATGAGGTGGCAGGCTCTTCTGATTGTATTTCATTTTCTGAAGTACTGTTGCTGGCCTTTTTCCAGTGCATCCATGACTTTAGTATGACATGAATTATATATTTCTAAATATCCTTTGTTAGTAGGAGATTGAATTGAATTGAGAATTGGGCAAAATGAAGGAGAGGCTGATGAATCTGAGAGCTGTAGAATCTGAGAGCATGTAAGAGCTAAAGTTCTAGGTCACCGGTACAATAGCCCTAATGCTGAGAAGGTAAGAAGGGTGCTCTGCAACTTGGGGAAAGTCTGTAGGGGGAGAAGTTCCTAAGACGTTACTGAGACTAGTAACAGTCTATAGGGTTGCCAGGGTCCACTGCTGACATATCCTTTCGAGGTCACTCTGGCTTCCTTGAGAAAGCCCGTCAGCTATCCTTTGTGGCTTAGAATTTCTTCACATATTCTATGACCACAAACACTGATGAAGAGAAGAAAGCTCAAGAAGTTCCTTAGAAAATGTAGCTCATGCACATTTGGTATTCTGAGATAGAGGTGGGTGACATTTAAAGAAATGAGTTAGGAAGGAGAAACAACCAGTTATCTTGGTAGTGGGAAGAGTGGAGCTGAAGATATAGCTTTAGGGTTTGGCTGGTTTTTTTCTGTCCAGCTAGCATCTGGGTGGTATCCCAGCCCAGGCCTATTTTGACCTGGCAGGTAAAGAAGAGATTCTGTCTAAGGCAGGATATAAATGTCGTTATAACTTATTTTCCAAACAGATATTTTTGATAAAGAAAAGAGGTGCTAACAATGGGCAAAAACCGTAGTATACCGGATTGCGTGTGATTATACCAGGTAAAAATAGGATATAAAGTCATCCTGAATATAAATACAGGGGAGTCTCCCGACCAGAGGAATCTTGTTGATGCCATTTTGGAGGCAAAAGATGACCAACATGAATATCCCAGTGGCTCCTGGCATAGGTGGAAGTAAAAGCCAGCCACTTGTTGGAACTGCCGTAAAGTTGGTTTTGTATTACTGAAGGGCAGGGAGCTTAGTGAAGAAATCCATTATGAAAGTGGCCCAGGGAAACTGAATGCTTGGCAGGGGGCACAGAGGGTCTCCCAGCCGGTATTTGTTCTTGCGTATAGTTGTACATCATTACACTCTATTACTTTCAATTTTGACCTGCAGTTATCAAAAGTCATGAGTCAAGGAATAGGACACCTCGGTGGTTCAGCTGGTTGAACCTCCGACTCTTGATTTCAGCTCAGGTCATGGTCTCGGGGTTGAAGGATCAAGCCCCATGTGGGCCTCCATGCTCAGTGGGGCATTTGCTTGGGATTCTCTCTCTCCCTTTGCCTCTTCCCCCACCCACGCTCTCACTCTCTCTCTCTCTTTCTCTCTCTAAAATAAATAATTAAATCTTAAAAAAAAAGTCATGAGTCAAGGAAAATAGACCCTTAAGTTGGTCAAAGTGAACAAGTGAACAGAGGGCAAAATTCAAGATAATGTTCTATGAAATGCAGGTGATTTGAGAGAGACCTCTCTCTGAGGACAAGTAGAGGGTTTACTTGGTCTTTTCATATGAGGGACAAGAGGTCCAATACAAACCGGAACAGAGGATGGAACACTGTGGTATCACAGAACCCTGTCCCCAAGGGAGGTGGGCAATCAGGTTATTGAATACATGGAGGGGTAGCATTTGCGATGTTCTGGCAGAAGGGATTGATATATGGATTCTGTACAGTATCTAAGAAGCAAGTGTTATTTCTGCAGAAAGTGTTGTCTGTTTGCAAAATGGCCTTGTCCAGTCATGTTTTAATGAGAGGATGCTGTAGTAGGAAGCAGCATTGACCTTATAGAGACCAGGCAAATTTCAGGCATTTCAGTGGATCTGGTGTGGAGAGGTAATAATGATTAAGAATCAGATAGGATAGGGGCGCCTGCCTGGCTCAGTTGGAAGAGCATGGAACTCTTGATCTTGAGGTCATGAGTTTGAGTCCCATGTTGGCTGCAGAGACTACTACTACCACTGCTGCTATCACTACTAAACTGAAAAAATCAGATAACACAATGTACATTTCAGCAGCCTTCAGTTGAGGTCTTTAGTTCCTTCTGGAACTTAATTGAGAATTCTTAGAATTACATAAAGAGTACAATGGAACAAGAAATGTTCATGATAATTTTAAAAGTTATGAAAAAATGCAGGCAAATATTAAAGTTGGAATGGCACCGGATTTGAAACTAAAACCCAAGCAGCGCCTTGTAAAATGTTGACTTCTGTTTCCCATAAAAGAATGACATTTCCTCAAACCAGACACAAAAATTTATCAGACTTTATTTTATTGCACACCTATTTTCATCGAGAGTTTATATGGCAATTTCAAAATAGCTGCTGAGCAGCTGAAAGAGAAAATTATAGGCCATTAAACTGTTAAACAGGAGTTCTGTAGGAATCTTGCTACACCCATCATACCCTGCCCATAGGCATGATGTTTCAAGATAACAAGATCTTTGTAAGAATCTTATTACAGCAACTGATAAGGATAGCAACCTCGTATAATCAAATGTGAGATAAGGACACACTTTCAAAAGAAAGAATTTAAAATCAATTTAGGTGTAGGAGCAGAATATGAAAAAGTAAGAGATTAGGACCTTATACATTTGGGCTCTCAAAAGGGTATTTTAAAAAATAAATTACATAGGGGCGCCTGGGTGGCTCAGTTGTTAAGCATCTGCCTTCGGCTCAGGTCATGATCCCAGGGTCCTGGGATCGAGCCCCACATCGGGCTCCCTGCTTGGCGGGAAGCCTGCTTCTCCCTCTCCCACTCCCCCTGCTTGTGTTCCCTCTTTCGCTGTGTCTCTGTCAAATGAATAAATAAAATCTTAAAAAAAAAAAGATTCAAGTTCTTAAAAATATTGTATAGATGCTAAGAAATTTGATACCCACTGTTTATAAAGATAACTTTTTCCATTTTAAGGCAGTGCTGATTATTTCCCCCCTTGATACTTGAACCCAAATTCACACCCTTCCCTCTGGAATAGCAGAAGCCTAAGACATTTTTTGTAGCCTTTCAACTTGAGTTTATTATATCCTTGTAAGTTTTTCCTTCTCCAGGTGAAATCTGGACAGGTTAAATTTTACCTATTGTATTTTCTAGTCCCCTCCCCTTGGGTCACATTTCAGTCGATGAATGCAGATGTGTACCCAACAGGCTTAGGGGAGGGGCCGCTGCCTCTTCTGTTCTGCACAGCATCCTAGCTTTCATGTGGCCTCAGGTTGCGTTTACTCTACTTTGGTAGCCACATCCTTCGGAGGAAGGAGATTGTCCCAACCATGAAATGATGTAGGCCAGTGAAGCAGCAACCAGAGCTAGTCAGCTACTTCTGAGCTCATGAGGATTGGCTCTGAGGAAACTGAGTCTGTCCTGCAGAAGGTTGTGTGCTGATGTCATAAGTTCCACTGTGGCCAAGGGGAGCCAATTTGTTCCAGGATGATCCCAGGAAATACAAAACAAATAGGAATCTACATTAGTATAGGGCTAAACTAGACATCTCTAGCATAGTTTAAGGGCTTAAAAGCCTGAATAGAAGACGGATTCCCTAAAGCCTAGGAAGAATTCAAGGTATCTTAAAAGTTCTGCTACTTTGCAGCCTAGATTTTTACCTCAGTGTTTAATGCTTCCTGGACCATAAGTAGGCATGCAATATTCATGCTTCATAGGCGTTGAATATTACCTCCTTTTAAAGATCTAAACACAGAAGGACCTTTCTGTTGAATTTCATGTGAGTTAACTTATAAATAAAGATGTTCTTATCTTCATGTTAATGATTCATTTGAAAAGCAAAGCAGCCAAGCAATGAGGAATGATAGGCCTGGGAACAACATGTTCTAGGATCTGTCTTATCTTGTCATAAGTTTATGACAATATTCAAAGGACTTCCCTTGCCCTTTAGATACCTAATCCAGGGGAAGTTATCTAATATCTTTTTTAAAGTAGTAAGCATGTATGCCATTGGCTCACACAAAAAGGAAGTATATTTCACCTTTGCAAAAGACATTTCTGTGAAGTTATGTATTTTTTTTGTAAACTAAAGCATTTTCCATTTAGTTATACTAAATGCTTTTGAAATGTTCAATTACATTTGTGCTTCTTTGAATTAGAAATGTCTGTAACATAAGTTTTTTTTTGTTTATTTAAGTGATCTCTACACTCAGTGTGGGGCTTGAACTCATGACCTAGAGATCAAGCGTCACATGCCCCTCCAGCTGACCCAGCCAGGCACCCCTATAACATAAGCTTTTTATAAAACTTTTTACTTCTATTTTATAATTAACTCTGTACCAACCATTTAAAATCAGTAGGTCAATATCAGTAAGACTCTCTTAACGAAGTAATTACATTTATGCATGATTGTTTTTGAATTTCAGAAATAATATATTATATTTTACTAAAAGACAGTACATCTGTATTTTACTTATTGGAAGTTAAGTCAATAATTTTAGCTATGACTATGATGATTTAAATCAGAAGGCTCATTCTATTTGAGTATGAGATATAATAGCACTCAAATTTATTTTGCTAATTCAGAAGTCTTTAATTTGGAGTGGTGTTTTTGAATTATCATCTGTGCTATTTGCTAATAATTATAGTTGTGATTTTAGAAGTCACTGAGCATTTAATTAAGACCTGCAATATATGAAGCCATCACTTGGTATCATGTTATAATGGCTGAGATATGCTTCTGTCCTTCAAGAAATTCACTACAAAAGAATTTGGTAAAGTATGTAAGTTAGGAAGTACATCAGACCGAGGTATAATATACATATTTTGAGACAAAGACATGATAAGATATTTTATCTTTTTTTTGAAAGATTTTATTTATTTATTTGACAGAGAGAGACACAGAGAGAGAGGGAACACAAGCAGGGGGAGTGGGAGAGGGAGAAGCAGACCTCCCGGCAAGAAGGGAGCCTGATACAGGGGCTCAATCCCAGGATCCTGGGATCATGACCCGAGCCAAGGCAGACGCTTAAGGACTGAGCCACCCAGGCGCCCTGAGATACTTTATCTTTTAAATTTAAAAAGCATTTTTACATGTTTAAATGGCTAATTAAATGATAATGTCCACATTTTTCCACTTCCAGAATGTTTTACATTGGTTTATTAAATAATGAATGTAAAGCATCCTCCAAAAAAGGTGGTCTGCTCCATTGTCTTCTCCCGTATTTTCCAGTGTTCTACATAATGAGTGTGTATGAATTTATCCTCACAAAAAAGAAAACAAAATCCGAAAACTGAGCATTGTGAAAAAAAGGACTGGACTTCCCTCTCTTACAAGAACCGCCAGCTGGAGCCATCACTCAGGCAGGAAACAGGAATTCAGCGAGTGGGCCAAAGGGAGCCTCAAGTTTTCCAACAGGAAGCGACATGGAATCCGCTTCTGGCTGTCAGGGATTGCTAGTGTAAAGCTCCTGGGGAAAGATGATGCCTGCTTTTGTACTCGAAAGGTCATTAGGGGGATTAAGCCCAGAGGCTGGCTTTGTGTAGTCTGCTTAGTTCCACTGATAGAACCAGACAACCAGCTAATTTTAGTCTAAACTATGACATTTAGTGCCCCTATGTGATCTAGAACGAATCATTCAAACTTGCTGGGCCATAATTCTTTCATGTGCATATAACCCAAATGTCTTGGCTCCATTATGTTACTCCAATAGAACCAGACAACCAGCTAATTTTAGTCTAAACTATGACATTTAGTGCCCCTATGTGATCTAGAACGAATCATTCAAACTTGCTGGGCCATAATTCTTTCATGTGCATATAACCCAAATGTCTTGGCTCCAAATGTTCCTCCAATGAAAGTAACATTTCCATTAAATAGCAAAATTACTTTGGAGGAGACACTACCAACTTGATTACTAGAAATTAGCTCGCTAAAATGTTCCCTGGGGACATGTGAGACATTCCCCAGTGCAATTTTAGGTGCACTTAGACAGAGCCTGTGTTCTCTGACTTGTCACACTGCTGCCTTGGCTCCTTAGGACACCATTGGTCTTTCCCTCTCCACACCCCCTTCAATAGGGAGCACGGGCAGGCGATACTTGTGTACCCTTCTACACCATCCCAGGCATAGAACAGGCCTTCCATTAATTCCCCTGACCACAGGGCAGATTTGGTTTATAACATTTATCAAGACTTTACTGAAGATTCCTAGGGTTAAAAAAAATGATTAAAGAAAACAATTTAGGGCGCCTGAGTGGCTCAGTCGTTAAACGGTTGCCTTCGGCTCAGGTTGTGATCCCAGGTTCCTGGGATCGAGTCCCGCATCGGGCTCCCTGCTCGGTGGGAAGCCTGCTTCTCCCTCTCTCACTCTCCCTGCTTGTGTTCCCTCTCTCACTGTGTGTGTTTTTCTCTCTCTGTCAAATAAATAAATAAAATCTTTAAATTAAAAAAAAAATAATTTAGGTGATAACAAAGAAACTTTATTTCATACTTCATTAAATGGACAGTCTTTTTCGGAGAACAGCAAAATGGGGCAGAAGTCAGGAAGCTTTTATAGAATAAAGAAAAAAGAACAAGGAAAAGAAAAAGAAAATATCTTATTGGCTGGGGCCACACAGTCAACTTTGTTCAGAGTTGAGAATGAACAAAGAAATAAGCATAGAGCCCAGAGTTGGCTTGGTTTTGGGGGATTGGCTGACTAGATATACTGTAATTTTGGTTTAGTAGAGCATTTACATAGACAGGAAAGTTAAGTTTTGGTTTGCTGAGGTGGTACCCTGGGCAGGAGCAGTGCCATCTTGGGCCTAGAGATTTACTTGAACACTAGCATGGGAGAGAAAAATAGAGCACATAATAAGCTGTGAACATACCTCCCTTCCTTGCTCCCCTTCTTCCTTTTTTCCTTTCCTTTCCTCTTTTTCCTTTCCTTTCCTTTCTTTCCTTCCCTCCCTCCCTTCCCTTCCCTTTCCTTCCTTCCTTCCTTCCTTCCTTCCTTCCTTCCTTCCTTCCTTCCTTCCTTCCTTCCTTCCTTCTTCCTTCCTTTCTATGAATAGATATTGAGTAATTAACACTATGTGCCAGGCATGTGTAAGTAAAAACAGTTGTGGTTCCTGCTCATGAATCCTACAGTCTAGTACAGGAGAAAGACCAAAAAATAATCAATCAAATAATAATCATTGTAAGTTGATAAATGCATTGAAGAAAAAGTAGAGTCCAGATAGGGAGGAGCTTACCTAGTCTGGGTAGTTAGGACAAGAGTTCTTAAGGAAATGAGAATACAGCTGAATGCTGAGGGATTCGCAGGCATTCAGAGGCTCAGGAGTGGACAGAGGAAGACACCTGATACTGAAGGAAAACCTCCTGGGAAGCCTCCAAAGCAGGGAGGGTCTGGCCCTATTGTGAGGAACTGAAAGAAAGACTTTCTGAGAGGGAGAAATAATAGCAGAAGGGAGTAAGGTAGATCATGGGTGGAATCATAAGAGGCCACTGAAGGCTTTTAAGCAGGAGTGACACCGTCAGATAGGAGCTGCCCGAGTAGAAATGCCAGTCCTGTGGGGAGAGAGCACATACTTCAAATAGCAGGCAAGAGAGACCAAGCTAGGAGCGAAGTAACTGTGCTAGGAAAGGAAATATGGACTTTGTAAACTGGATACATTTCATTTTTCAAGTATTAAAAAAGAATGATCAACATCCACACAAAGCTGGTATACAAATGCTTAACGCAGCATTATTCATAATAGCCAAAAAGTGGACACAATCCACATGTCTATTAAAGGATAAAAGGATAAATAAAATGTGCTATATCTATACGATGGAATCATCATTTGGCAATAAAAAGAAATGAAATACTGACATAAGCTACATGGATGACCCTTGAAAACATCATGCTAAGTGAATGGAGACACCAATGACCACGTATTGTATAATTCCATTTATATGAGATGTCTACAATAGGCGAATATACAGACATAAAGTAGATTAGTGGTTGCTTAGGGCTGGGGTGAGGTGGGGTTTGACTGCCAATGGCTACAGAGTTTCTTTGAGGGGGAACAGAACTGTTCTAAAATTAAATTTTGGTGATGATTGCACAACTCCGGGAATATACCAAAACATACTGAATTGTACACTTTAAAAAGGGTGAATTGTATGGTATGTGGATTATATCTCAATAAAGCTGTTAAAACAGAAAATAATTTTAAAAAGAATCCAGGAACTAGGGATATCTAAAGAAATGGATCTCGCCTGGGTGGCTCAGTTGGTTGAGCGACTGCCTGTGGCTCAGGTCATGATCCTGGAGTCCTGGGATCGAGTCCCGCATCGGGCTCCCTGCTCGGCAGGGAGTCTGCTTCTCCCTCTGACCCTCTTCCCTCTCGTGCTCTCTCTCATTCTCTCTCTCTCTCAAATAAATAAATAAATAAAATCTTTGGGGCGCCTGGGTGGCTCAGTCGTTGAGCCTCTGCCTTTGGCTCGGGTCATGATCCCAGGGTCCTGCTCCGCTGGAGGCCTGCTTCTCCCTCCCCCACTCCCCCTGCTTGTGTTCCCTCTCTTGCTGTGTCTCTGTGAAATAAATAAAATCTTTACAAAAAAAAAAAAAAGAAATGGATCTCAATCTTAAATTTCTTCTCACTTCATATTCGTTGTATTCCAAATAATTGTAGAGCAAAAGAGACCACAATGACTGTCTTGCTAGGGTGAGTTGGGAGGATCTATGGCTCTATTAATACATATTTGAATGATGGAGTTGAGCCCATTGTTCATCTAAATTAGCAGTACCAAGCAGCTGTTTCAGTTAATCATTATGAGGACAGCAAACAGCACTCAAAACAGCACTCCATTTTTTTCAGCATTTTAAAAGAATGGTCTTAAATTGCTAAAATAAAGCCTTTTCTCTTTTTAGCAGTTCTCCTTTTAAAAAAGTAACCCCAAAATGTTTCTTGAAATCTTATTTTCATTAAAATTAAAGTCTTAGCTTAACTTTAAAATGTTGCTCCTAATCTTTTAAATATTTTCTATTTCTTAAATCTTGATCAGGAACATGTGAACCATTATTTATTAAATACTACTCAAGTTCAAAATAGCTACAGGGAATACGAGGTTGAGCAGGTGGCAATGCTTCCGTTTTCACACTCTGAGAAGGTCAAGGTTTCTTAGGGAAGCATTCCTGGTATCTGTATTAACCAGTTTCATACTTCCTCAGCTGTGTGTGTGTGCCTGTGTGTGTGTGTGTGTGTGTGTGTGTGTGTGTGTGTGGAAGCGCAGGCACATCCAATTTCATTTGGCTTGTGCTGCTGACTCGTAGAGTTTACAAAAATTTCATTTCCCTTTCCAGCTTCCGTCTTACTGGTGCATGCATGCCAGAGTGTAATTCAGGCTTAACCACTCTGTGCGTAGGCTAAATTGTCTTGTTTTATGTAGGAGGAAGCTGACACTCAGGAATGATAAGGAACCTTGATTTAGTTGCTTTACCGGTTAATGAGAGGTCTTCCGGTTGGAATTTGTCCCCTGATGTCTGTTTCTTTTAGTGAAACATTTTCATTTTCTAGCCTTTAACCTCTGTCTTTTCAAATCTTATACTTAGGAATAAATATCAGGACTGAACATCACTTTATGTTGTTTTTTTCTTAGAACTGACTTTAGGAATAGACAGAAGAGGTGGTTATCTGTGTGGTGTACGTGGAGGGAAAAAAATCAAATGTGACTTTCCTTTTGGGATATTCATTTTCCCAAGTTACAAAAAAATTTCCATTAATTTCTTTTATTGTAATTAAATAGCAGTAAATGAAGATGTATCCAGATGTTTTTCACAAAAGGCAGCAAACAACACCAGGGCTCTGACCTAATGGAGTCTAGAAAAGTAATGTCAAGGTCATTGGAAATTAAGCCTTTCTGGATTGTGTCTGTCTTGGACTACAAGTCTCAATCTCCCTGCTTCCTCAGTGACCTCCTTAAAATCAATCTCTACAGGGAAGAGCTTTAAAGACAAAAAAGGGTAAAGCACAGGTGTTTCTCCCCTCTTTAGAATTCTCCAATGATTTCCATTGCATTTAAATTCTCAATTACTGTCTTAGCTTACAAAGTCTTGCAGGATGTGGCCCATGTTTGTCTACTTCTCCAAGCTTATTTCTTCATACTTTCTCATATTTTCCCCCTCAAACCCAACTTAAGGCCTCTGAATTAGCTGTTTCCTTTGCCTGGAATGCTCTTTCCTCTGATGTTTGCACGCCTGTTATGCAAATCACTGCTTAAGCGTCTCCCCCAAAGGACCGCCCCTCAAGCAGCCACCCAATCACAATCACCATCACATCATTTACTGTATTTTCTTTGCATTGAGCTTGACGCCCACGGACATTTTTTCTTTCTCCCCTCCTCCCCCATTAGCACCCTAGAACCTAGACTCGTTTGTCATCATCACTGCTCAATCGACGGCCTGGAGTAGTGTCTGACATTTGTACTAGCTCAATAAAAATTTGTTGAATGAAGACATCAACATATGAATGCACCCGTTGTTCTCTGTTCCCCCGCCCCCAAAGAGTGCAAAACTCATAATGAGGATAAACTTCAAAATGTCTTTCTCATCTACCAGGTATTTCCACCTTTGAATAGATGTCCATGAGGAGACTGTGCAACTTGACTGGGCGAGGGCTTCCGATTCTAAATGTAAATAATCACATATTAGCTTTTCGTCTAGGGTTTGGTTTCTCAGTGACCAATAGTTTACTTCCTGATTCCGATACTGTGTAAATTGGTTAGGGTGAGCACTAGGGCCCGGAGATCCCTTGATGCTAATTGTTGAGGCTCGGATAGGGCCGTCGGCCCGGTGCGCTGTGAGTGGTCCTCCCTAGAGATGCTGGGGAGAAGGGGCGGAGCCACCCCAAAGGATGAGCCTTACTTGGGCCGTCAGATCTGCTGGGGCTGCCGCTTTGGGAAGAGGCCCGGCAATCGGAAGACAGCAAAGCTAGTGGCGAAGAAGAAGCCCAGCTGAGCCCAGGAGGTAAGACCAAGGGGTTGAAAGAAAGGAGGAAGGGCCTGAAACCAAACCTGCAGAACCAGCCAACGCTTCGGTATTTTGCCAGAGGAAAGGGTTAAACCGTTTCCAAGGAAACGGATCAGGAAGCGCGCAAGACGTTCGCCGCAGGTTCGTAGGTCAGCCAGGAATTTAAAGCTCCCACGGCTGAGCGGATTCTGGCCAATAGAGAGGCCGCCTGAACATCACGTGACGCGCGGGGCCGATCCGCTAGCTGCCCCAGAGCTCGTGGGAAGGTTTTTCCGGCTCCTTCTTTCATTTTTTAAAAGCCCACCCACTTTTGCGCGGGCTTGGTCACAGAGTTCTTCTCGCGAGAGGTCCCGCACCCTCTCGCGAGAGTGAGTGGGAGGCGTGGGGACTAGGTGGTGTTGCGGACTGGAACTGCGGCGGCGGAAGCCGGGGGTGGGCAGGGCGGGGGCGGGCCGCGGGGCGGGGAGGGGGGGAGGGTTGGGGGCCGGTGCGGGAGGGGTGCCCGCCTGCTCGGCGGCTCGCGCGACTAGTCGTTGCGGGTCGGTGACATGCCTGTGAGCTGCGGAGGCTGCGGCCCCCAGGTGAGGCGGGTGCGGATCCTCCCGCAACATAAGCCGCGGGTTGGCCGGGGTGGCGGCGTGGTGCGGGGCCGCGGTGGCTGGAGCGGCCGGGCTCGGGCGCCCCAGCCTCTCCGCCGGCCCACAGTCCCTGCTCTGATTTCGGGGCTGCCCAGAGCTGCGCCTTGGCACGGCGGTGGGAGGAGGGCGGGAGGAGCTGGGCGGTGGAAGGAAGCCCGCGGCACCGGGCGTGGGGGGAGGGGATGTCCGCGGGTTCGAGACGGGTCTCCTGGGGTCCAGCGTGTAGCGGCCGAGTTGTAGCCCCTTTGACAAGCTCAGTTTCCATCCCCAGGATGGTCTTCAGAGCCGGATCTCTTCGGTGCGTAGGGTGCGTGTGCTTAGTTTGTGTTCGTGGTGCGCGCACAAGAGCTTATGCAGGAGGAGGAGGACGTTGCACTTTGTCCCCGAGCAGCATCCTTCACTGTCAGAACCCCAGAGCCATGGAACCAGGCGCAACCCAAATCTTGTGGCAGAAACGGAAGGCGTCAAGCAGCTCCTGGGAGTGTTGGTGTTTGGATTTGCAGTCAAATTTTCTCTGAGGCTGTTTGTTGTTAATGGTTTAAATGCTGGCCATCCATATCCCGAATGGATTTTTATTATACCAGGCACCTACTCTGCTTTACACGAAAATATGTGGATGTGACCAAAGTATTAAAAACGTTGGTAAAATGGCAGTGGCAGTAGAATCTAAACCACGACAGTGGTATAGCTTGGTAGCGATTCTGCTTTCCGTCTCCTCTAAAATCTTATTAAACTGCAGGTGGTTTAGACTTAAGATGTTAAGGAAATTTCAGGCTGAGAAATACAGCTGACACACATAGCTAATGGTTTTAGTGCAAATCAGAGTTAAAAATTCTGTTTCTCTTTTCAGCTTCGTAATTATTCAGTCCGTTGCAAAACAAGTAAGCTTTCTTTAGCTTCTTCCCACCATGTTAGGGATACTATAGTTATATTGATTGATACTGATTTTGATATGTCTGGAAATAGAAAATTTAGAGTACTCAAGATATAAGGTACTCAGTAATGCAAAGATGGTTTTAATGTCTTGTTTATGATTTTAGAGTAATTGGCAGCACAGTTCCCAGCATGATTAGTGTCAAAATAGTGCATTTTAATGAATCTTTTTAAACTTTTTAAAGTAATACCGTGGTTTTTCTTACTTTCTTATGTTCTTTCTGGCAGAACTACCCAGGGTTGACAGTGAATTTCACTGTTAGTTGTGGCTGTGAGTAACAGAGCAGTTTATGAGAGATTAAAGAATTTAAGGCAGTCAGAACAAATGGGTTCCCAGGCTGAACTGGTAATTAGTGATTAGTGAATGTACCCAGATAACTGCACTATTGCTGAAGGCCTAGAGGTATACTCCTAGGCTAGTGACATTTCTTAGTTGTTGAGGATAGGGGACTTGCTGAAGACCCTGAACTCACAGAAGAGAGCTTCTTTAGCTTCTAAATTCCTGGGATAAATCTAGAATCTAAAGAAATCCTCCTTTACCTTTAGAGGCCGAGGCCGGAAGGAGGATAGTATATTTAATGTTTTTTTTTTTTTTAATTCCAGGAACTTACTGTCTGGAAAAAGAAATCAAGTCAGGTGGCACATTATAGGTCATTTTTAGGGGAAATTTCCACTTATAAGTAGGCAGTGGAGTTCTGTTGCATACTTGAAGAAAATGTGAAAAACTTAGGAAATGTCTTTTTGAGAATGGGCAAAAGACTGGTCTAGATTTAAAAAGTTCCCTCCCATTTCATCTTGGCAAACTTGATTTTCAGGGACAGAAAAACAGAATTTTTTCCTAGTCTTTGTAACCTTTTGGTAAGGGTTTCAAGCCTTTAGCATGTAGATATTTGTTGTTTTGTCTCGCCTTTGAAAAGTAATTGAAGGGGGGGTGCCTGGCTGGCTCAGTTGGTGGAGCATGTGACTCTTGATTTTGGGCTTGTAAGTTTGAACCCCACATTGGGTGTAGAGATTCCTTAAAAATAAAATCTTTAAGCAAAAAGAAAAGTAATGAAGTTTTCGGTAGGATAATTATTTAGGCAAGTCGAATGTGTTCTTTTTCTGTCAGGTGGCCTGGATTTTAGTAATAAAGTCAACCCCTTGGAGGGAATGAGGAATGGACAAGTCAGGAAAAGATCTGCACTTAGTTTGGGCTTGACTGAAGGGTGTATCAACTGGTAAGGTAGGGAAAGGAAAGAAAAATACTCTTACCAGTTTCGAAACAGACCAAAAATATCCAAATGTTTTCATTCTGCTACTCGTCTTTGCATATAAAAGTTCATTTTATTGTTAAATACTTCCTAGAGTAAAGGTGTTTGAAGTGTATGGAGACTGAACAGGTTAAAAGGTGAAAAGTTAACATTTTTTGATTAATCTGAGAATGTTTCATGAGAAAAAAATAAATGGTGGGGTCATCTGGAATAGACTGGATGTAACTTGAATGAAAATGAGGCAAAATATAGAGTTTGGGCTTTGGAGTCAGTCAGATCTATTACTTAATACAGGTGAGCCTCCATTTCCTCATCCCTGATGGCGAAGGGTCAAAATACCTCAAAGTTATTTTGAAGCACATAGTAGCTGCTTATTCAGTGTTTATCCTTTGACCTCTTTTAATGGCTTGAGGATTATTTGGCTGCAAGAGTCAAAAACCCCCTTGAATGAACTCAGTTAAAAAAGGCATTTGTCATAACACTTGGAGGACTGCATCTGAAGCCCATTGCGTGAAGTCCAGCTCAGGATCCTGGGAACTAGAAAATCTTTAGGCAGTTAGGTACTCTTCCGGTTTTTCCCTGGGAACACATGGTCTTGTCTCTGCTACTCTGGACTCTATCTGTTCCGATTTCTTTTAAATTGGCTCTCTTTAAAGCTCTTGGTTTCTGCTTCCCTCTGACTTCGGTTTGCATGAAACTTTGGTTTGCTGTGGTGCCAACTCACTTTGCTTTTGCAGCATGGTTCTCAGCAAGTGTCTCCGTATCTTCATTCTCAATTTCTGGAAAGATAGTCCTGTGGGCCAGGTATCTACTTGTCCCTTTGGTTGAGGAAAGGGGAAGATGGGAATGGGAAAATGGATGGGAAGGAGATTAGGTATGTCTTTAAGTTTGTACTTTTTTTTTAATATTTAAAAAAATGTATTTATTTGAGAGAGAAAGCAGAGTGAGCCAGAGAACGCCAGTGGGGGGAGGGAGGGCAGAGGGAGAAGCCGACTCCTCGCTGAGCAGGGAGCCCAGGATCATGACCTGAGCTGAAGGCAGACGCTTAACCGACTGAGCCACCCAGGCGCCCCCAGTTTGTACTTTTTTAGACTGGGTACTGCACGTTTCTAATGAAGAGGGGACGAACAGGGAGGAAATGATGGGTACCTCTGGTGTAGTTTAACATCCTGCCGTTTGAGTTTTCCCCACAGTACTACACTGAACTTGCTGTCAGTAATGGTTTCCTTCAGGACAGAGTCTTCTAGATTTGTAAGTTAAGGCAAATTACATAAGCGTTTTGTGCCTCAGTGTCTTTCTATGTAAGATGGGTATAGTAACACCAACTTCTGTTGTGAGGAATGTGAATTCTTTTTATTTTTTTTATTTTAATTTTTTTAAAGATTTTATTTATTTATTTGAGAGAGAGAGAATGAGAGACAGAGAACACGAGAGGGAAGAGGGTCAGAGGGAGAAGCAGACTCCCTGCCGAGCAGGGAGCCCGATGCGGGACTCGATCCCGGGACTCCAGGATCACGACCTGAGCCGAAGGCAGTCGCTTAACCAACTGAGCCACCCAGGCACCCCTGTGAATTCTTTTTAACAGCAATTAAGCAGTGCCTGACTGGCACAGTGTAAGGAGGTGGTATTATTACTCCCGACTGCATACTGGGATCGAGACTCCTGCGGCATTCAGAGATGAAAGAATATCATTTCTACCCTCAGGAGTTTATAAGTTTAATACCATTCCAGATATAAAACTATTTCTTGACTCCAGTGACACTAAATTTTTCTAAATCTCTACTCCTGCTTTTCCAACTGCCCCATATTTGTGGTATTTGTTTACCTGCCCAGCAACCCTTTATGGCGGTTGTCCCCTTAGATTCTCTCTTGATCTTCTGTTCCTAGTCTCTAGGATCAGCTTTCAAGTTCTGTATGTATAGATGGTTCCTAGAATAACAGCTTTAGCTGTGACCACCCCAACCAATGTATATATTTTAGGTGCCTTTTGGATATTATATTGACATAGAACACTATCTTCCAGTTGCCCTATAATTGGCAAAGGCTCCACTTTTCTTCCTGCTCCCCAAGGTTGAAACCTTAAAATTATCTTTCACGCTCTTCTTTCTTTTTTATGCCTTGTATATCCTGTCAGTTAATAGGTTTTGCACAGGGTTTTAGGATGCCTCATATGTACCAAGCACTGGGCCATTGGCAAAGCAGATCCATTCACTCATTCCTGCTACTGGCGGATTAGGGTAGAGCCTTATTACTATTTGCAAGAGCTACTTAAATGTCTTTTCAGCAGTATATTCTTTGAGTCATGGTGTTGTAGATGTCACTGATAAATGTTTTGCTGGGTTAAAATTCTGAACATGTTTTTTGTTAAAATCTTGTAGATGGGGGTTATGTAGAAGATTAAGAATATTACTTAAACTTCTAAGCCATGTATTCACTTTGAAAGCACAGCCTGAAGATTTTAGGTTTTTTTTTTTTTTTTTTTTAAGCTGTGTTTATTGTTGGTATACAGGAAACTAGAGAAGCAAGGATCTTAATGGATAATCACTTAGGTCATACACAAATTGGGTCTTTTTTTATGATTGATTATTGTTTTGAAAGAGAAAACAAAGTAATAACTGATAGCTGTGGTATTTTTAGGTTTTATGTCAAACAGCAAGTCTGTTCTTAAGGAAGAAGCAAATATTTGAATTCCTGCTATATCAATTCCTGCTATATCAGATACTGTTTTTACATATATTATGTAATTGCATTCTTATAGCAATCCTGTGAAGATGAGCCTTAGCTTCCTTATTTTGCAAAAAAGGGAGATAGCATCACCTTTATGCCACTGTTTGCCTATTAGGTATTATTCTGTTTTGTTTTTAATGGTTGCTCTAGGGTTTATAAGATAACTTTAACTTATCAATATCATTTTTTTGTATACTGTAGGAACAGCATTCTTTTTTAACTCCACCCCACCACACTGTGTTGGCTTTATTTTATCATGCCTTTTATTTGTGTATGTTGTAAACCCCAGTATATGTTGTTATTACTTTTAGTTTAAATAGTTATTTATTAAAGGGATTAAACAAGGAGAAAATACCTCTATAAAATATCTTTTGTATTGCCCTCATATTTACCCTTTCAGGCATTCTAAATTCCTTGTTTAGATTCAAACTTCCATCTGGTATTGTTTTTCTCTTGCCTGTTATTCTAGTGATGGTTGGCTGGTGATGAATTCTCACAGCTTTTGTAGTTCAAATAAACTTATTTTGCCTTAATTTTTGAAAGATATTTTCATTGGGTATGGATATCTCAGTTGACACTTTTTAAGAAAAAATATTTACTTATTAGAGAGAGAGAACATGTGCACAAGTGTGGGGGAGGGATGGAGGGACAGGGAGAGAGAGAGAGCCTCAAGCAGACTCCCTCCTGAGCACAGGGACCCACAAGGAGCTCTATCCCGGGACCCTGAGATTAAATCTAACCCATGATCTGAGTCGAAATCAAGAGCTGGACCAACTGACTGAGCCACCCAGGCACCCCATCAGTTGACACTTTTTTGAGATGTTGCTCAATTATCTTATTTATGGGCCAGCATAGTTTCCGCCAAGAAGTCTGCTTTCTTTATTCCTCTGTATGTAATGTATACTTTTCTTTCTTGTTTAAGATTTTTCTATCACTAGTTTTCAGAAACTGCATTATGATGTACTTGGTGTGGTTTTCTTTTTGTTTATTTTTCTTAGGGTTTGTTGATCTCCCCCCTTGCACCTGTCAGTTCGCGGTTTTCATCAACTTTTGGAAATTCTGAGCCATTTTGTCTTCATATAGTGTTCTTCTCCCCCACATTCTTGGGGAGTCCAATTACCTTTCACAGTGAATCACTGATGCTGCTTTATTGTGGGTTTCTTCTCTTTGTGCTTCATTCTGGATAGCTTCTATTGCTATGTCTTTAAAGTTCATATTCTCTTATAGTTCTCTAATCTGCTGTTGATTGTACCCAGTATGTATTTTATTTTAGATTTATTTTTATCTCTAGAAGTTTGGTTTGGATCTCTTATATTTTCTGTTTCCTTAGGACCATGTTTTCCTCTCCTTCTTGAGTATATGGAACGTATTTGTAATACAATTTTAACATCTTTTCTGTTCATTCCATCATTTTTGTCATTTCTGGATCTGCACTTAATGACTTTTTTCTTCCTGGTTATGGTTCATATTTTTCTCCACTGGTAATTTTTGACTGTGTGCTAGCCATTGAGTTTTCTGCTGTTGCTTGCTTGATTTTGTTGTATTTTTTTTTTTTAAGAGTGTTGGATTTAGTTGGGGTTCACAGGTTATTTGGAACCTGTTGGATTGTTTTGAAGCTTGCTTTTAAGCTTTGTTAGGGTGACTACAGAACAGCCTCTGGTGTAGTGCTGACTTAGTCCCCCAACCAAGATGATTTCCTTCTAAGGAGGCCATCCTTTGCCTAACATATTACAAGGTTTTTCCACTCTGGTTGGTGGGAGTGCAAATTATTCCAAGCCCACTGGAGGGTGTTATGCTTAGTGAAATAAGTCAATCAGAGAAAGACATGTATCATATGACCTCACTGATATGAGGAAATCTTAATCTCAGGAACAAACTGAGTGTTACTGGAGTGGTTGCGGGTGGGAGGGATGGGGTGGCTGGGTGATAGACATTGGGGAGGGTATGTGCTACGGTGAGCGCTGTGAATTGTGCAAGACTGTTGAATCACAGATCTGTACTTCTGAAACAAATAACGCAACATATTTTAAGAAAAAAGAAAAAGAAGAAGATAGCAGGAGAGGAAGAATGAAGGGGAGTAAGTCAGAGGGGGAGACGAACCATGAGAGATGATGGACTCTGAAAAACAAACTGAGGGTTCTAGAGGGGAGGAGGGTAGGGGGATGGGTTAGCCTGGTGATGGGTATTAAAGAGGGCACATTCTGCATGGAGCGCTGGGTGTTATGCACAAACAATGAATCATGGAACACTACACCAAAACAAATGATGTAATATATGGTGATTAACATAACAATAAAAAAATTATTCCAAGCCCTGTCTGGCTCTAGGTATTGTTTGGCTTGCTGCTCTTTGGTAGGTAATTATTTCCCCAATCTCTGATACTCGGCACAGATCAGTATTTGACCAAAGACCCTGGAAGAACCCATTTGCAACTCTCTGATGCTTTCAGTCTTTGTGAGCTCTCTCTCCAGTGCACTGCCCTGCAAATTCTAGCCACCTTGACCTTCGCAGACTCTCATCTCTGTCTCTGCAACTTGGTGAGACCGCCATACTGCTTGGCTTTCTTCTCTCCGTGCTGTGACCTGGAAATAGCCGGCAGCTAGTGTTTCCCTTCTTTTAGTGGTCATTGGCCTAGGTTACCTGTTGTCTAATATCGGAAAACTCATGTTTCATATATTTTGCCCTGCTTTGTTGTATTTATATTGAACAGAATATTAATTTTTTTTAAGATTTCACTTATTTGAGAGAGAGAATGAGAGAGAGAGAGCATGAGAGAACGGAGGGTCAGAAGGAGAAGCAGACCTCCGCTGAGCAGGGAGCCCGATGCGGGACTTGATCCCGGGACTCCAGGATCATGACCTGAGCCAAAGGCACTCGCCCAACCAACTGAGCCACCCAGGTGCCCCCAGAATATTAATTTTTAATGTTTGGCCATTTGGAATTTGGCCAACATGTTTTTGGAGCATTTATTATAAATATTTTATCAAATATTATAGAATTAGATATTATTGGAAACTTTTATATCTTCACAAATAATTCATCAAATGTAGAAGTACCTGTGTAAACATTTAAAGGTATACTTTCCTTTTTAAAGACTTTTTATTTATTAATTCAGTAGGTGTTTGAATGCCTTCCGTGTTAGAATACAAATACAATAAAACATTTTTGTCCTCAGGGAATTCACAAAAGGAAGGAAGAATGCAAGCAACAGCACCAAAGGAATAAAGGACAAACCACTTTGGGAACATAAAGGATGTGGCTACTGTTTGGGCAAAGAGGGATAGACGAGATGAGCCAGGTCTTCCTCAAGGAAGGAGGTCCTTGAACTGATACATGAAGAGTTAGGTAGCAGTTCAGCTGATGGAAGAGAGGGTAGATTGGCGGGAAGTTTAGGAGGGAGCCAGGTCAGGATTGGGGATTGACTAGATGTGGTAATCTGTAGGGATTGAGGGAAAAGCCAGTTTCCAGGTTGGCCTGCTGGCTTAGTTGGTTTACTTGCTTTTACTGATGGAATACAGAAGAAGATTGTTTAGAGAGAACGTTTTACTCAATTTTTTGGACATTCCGATTTTGGAGTAACTGGGATATTTAGTCAGAAGTATCTAATAGAAAATTGGACCAAGGAACTGAAACTCAAGTGCAGGAACTGAACTGGAGATAGACATTAGGGAGTTATTTGCACAGTTAAAACCAAAGGTAGAGATTAACTATCCTTGGAAAACTAGGTAGAATGAGTACCACAAAGAACAAGGATGGAGGTTAGAAACGTTAGCATTTGAGTAACAAGTTGTGAAAAAATTTAATGGAAGAGACTAATGTAGTGGCTAGAGAGACGAAGTGTCTCTCAATCAGAAATTACAGAGGGTACTCGTTAAAGATGGAGATTTCAGGGTTCCATGTAGACCTGAATCTGGATCTTTGGAGGTGAGGGGGTTGTTAGAAATAAGCTGATCCACATGTGTACTGAAGTTTGAGAACCAGTGCCATAGGAGGAGAGTCAAGATAGGATAAGAGGGTTGGTAGAAGACAAGGAAGGTGTTTCAGAGACTCCTTGGCTTGGTTAACTCATGCGATAAAAAGGTCAGGAAATAGATGATGTCAACTTGAAAATTTCTCAGGCCGGAGGAGAGGAGGAAAGACTTGGAAGTATTTGTTTTCTGATTATGAAAGAACTTTAGGCACATCCAGAAAAATAAAACTCATATAATTGCCTCTACCCAGGTAAAAAACAATGTTTATACCCATTTAGTAGATGTTCCTTTTTACATTGTGTATATAAATACACACGTGCAGTCATATAGATTTTACACAAAAATGGGATACTGTGAGCATGTGGAAACTTGTCTTCTTTTACTTAACAACGTATTATCTTCCCATATTATAGCTATATGACATTTCATAACAAAAAAAGTCCCAGCTGTCATGAATGACCACTGTCATAAGTTTAGTCTGTATCCACTCTAGTAATCTAGACGTACAAATATACACACAGAGTTGCATGTATATGTAATTATTTTTTAACGACAAGTAGGGAGCACATACTGTTTACACTGTTCTGCAACTTGCTTTTTACCTTAATATTTTATGGACTTGCTCTCACATCAGTGTGTATTGATCTAACTCCAACAGCTGGTAATAATCAGTCATACAAATGTAGTATAATTTGATATACTTCTACATTATTTTTAGTTTCTTTTGTTTTAGTGAACATTCTTTCACATATATCTTCATGAATTTTGTGCAAGTATATATGCAGGATAAATTTTAAGAAAGGAAATCACAGGATCCAAGATAAGTGTAATTTATTCAAAGTGTCCCATATGTCTGTTTTCTGTACTCTCTATAATTGTTTTTCTAATGCTCTCATCTGTTTTTATTCTGTGATATTTCTTAAGACTTCATTGGCGTTCTAGTACTTTTAGCAGTATCCATTCTGCTTTTTGGTTGCTTCTAAGGGGATTTCATTTATTTCATGGTATTTTTATTTTTTAATTTATTATTTATTTGTTTAGTTTTAAGGATTTTATTTCTTTATTAGAGAGAGTGTGTTGCACACACAAGCACGGGAAGGGGCAGTGGGAGAGGGACAAGCAGACTCCCCGCTGAGCAGGAGCTCAACATGGGGCTTGATCCCAGGACCCTGGGATCATGACCTGAGCCGAAGGCAGATGCTTAACTGACTGAGCCCCCCAGGCGCCCCTATGTCATGGTGTTGTTTTTACATGTTGTGTTTTTACTGAGCTCTAGCAGCTTTCTTTTCAGTTGTTTGCCTTGTCTATCTGTACTTCCTGTCTCTGATCTGCTTTCAAACAAATGATCTAGATTTACTTTAATTTCTTTGTAGAGAAACACACTTCGTTATTCCCTGCTTAGGACTCTTGTTTATTTACCGATAATAGAGCACAAATCAAAAAAGCATTTGGTGGAAAGTTTATTATCATAACACAAAGGAGTTCAGGGGAAAATACTGTAGTTTTGCCCCTCTTGTGAAATCTATTTAAAACTACATTCTCTCGGGGCACCTGGGTGGCTCAGTTGGTTAAGGGTCTGCTGTGGCAGGTCATGATCCCAGGGTCCTGGGATCGAGCCCCGCATCGGGCTCCCTGCTCCGCGGGAAGCCTGCTTCTCCCTCTCCCGCTCCCCCGGCTTGTGTTCGGAACCTGTCTCGCTGTCTCGCTGTCTCTCTCTCTCTCTGTCAAAAAATAAGTAAAAAAATCTTTAAAAAAAAAAAGAAAGAAAGAAAAACATCTAAAAAACCAAACCAAAACAAAACTACATTCTCTCTAATTATATAAGATGGTGAAGAAACCCTGCTCTGTTGCTCTTTCTCCCCCATGTGTCTTTGCTTCGTTTCCAAAGATCTGCCTTACCAGAAGTATGAGTCATACCATCTCGTGTTGGATTCACTTGAACGGACTGTCGCAAAGATTATTCTCTGATAGGTTTTTCCCTTTGTGAGACAGTATTTTACTGATGTGTTAAGTTAAACACAAAGGGATGGAGTAGGCTCAGAAAATGAGTGAAGATATGGAACTAAATATAGTTTCTTTTTTTTAATACAAATTCTGAGGGACCGTTCTGAAAATAGATAATATGAGTTTTGGGTGGCATGATTATATTTGGATTTTTCTTTCTTCAGTATATTTACTTATTTTTATTTTATGTTCTTAGTGTTCCTTCATAGGTCTGTTGAATGTTGGGTTCCATTTTGCTTTAGTACTCAACTGTGAAGAGAGTGTTCTCTCTAGGTCTGCTATTCAGGAGTTTTATAGTAGAGCACTGGGGTAATTAGAGGTGTCAAATACAGGCAGGATGTTGTCTCAGCACCCTGGCCGCCCACAACCTCCTTGTCACTGTCTCTTGTGCCTCGGACACGGCCTGTCACAGCACCTTCCTGTGAGCGGCTCATCTAGATAATTGGTCAGCTTCTCTTCTGAGTTAGTGTGTCATCTTTCCTCCTGTTGACTTCAGTTAGCAGCTGCAAAGGTGATTGCTGTTTCCCATCTCTTTCCCCCATTTCACCCTTTTAGGAGTCCGAGAAAGTGATGATGCTTTGTGTGCTGCTTCTCTGTCCTTCAGTGTCATTTTGAATGCTATTGCATCATGGGGGACCGCATCTGGGTTATTCAGTCACTCTCCCGTTTCTGGCATCTAGAGGGCTTATTGTTTCTAATATAAAGTGTGATGAACTGCTTTTCAAACCTTTACACACTCCAGAGGGATGGTTAAGAGCCTGGGTGCTAGAGTTTGGTTTAGATTTGAACCTCAGCTCTACTACTTACTGTGTGGGCTGGGGCGAATTGCCTAACTTCCCCTTTCCTCAGTTTGTCTCATTGTAAAACTGGAGTACTACTCTCCCAGTCCTAAGGATTTCATGAGATGCTCACGTAAATCCCATAGCAAAGTACTTGGGGCTTTATGAGCTCTCATTTGGACCCTCATTGCTTCAGGATCATTGCTTTCTTTGATGAATTCCAAGAAGGAGAATTATTGTATTAAAGCATAGGAATATTTTCAAAGTTTTGATCTGTATTACATGGTTGCCCACACGAAAGGTGCCAATTGACTCAGGCACCGAGTTTGAGAATTTTGCTTTTCTGGAACCCTTATGTTGGCCTTTGTATTTTATAGGCTTTATGTAACGTTTAAGACAAGTCCCTCTGCCTCTGAGGGTTTCTGACAGTTGAAGAGAACTCTGTGGGGAAAAGGAGAATGAGTTGGCCTGGGAAATATAAAAAGATTATTGTCTTGCTTTGGCCACATAAACTTTTATATTTACACCCTGTTTTGAGAATTTGGCCCCCTTGATCATTTTGGTCCATAAGTAAAAATTTTAGTTTTTCTTTTACCTATCATGTATAGTTTCCAAAGTATCTCCTTTTTCTTATTATGTTAATCAGCATACATTACATCATTAGTTTTGGATGTAGTGTTCCATGATTCATTGTTTGTGCATAACACCCAGTGCTCCACACAGAACGTGCCCTCTTTAATACCCATCACCAGGCTAACCCATCCCCCTACCCCCCTCCCCTCCAGAACCCTCAGTTTGTTTCTCAGAGTCCATAGTCTCTCATGGTTTGTCTCCCCCTCCAATTCCCCCCCCTTCATTCTTCCCCTCCTGCTATCTTCTTCTTCTTCTTCTTTTTTTTTTTTTTGACATATAATGTATTATTAGTTTCAGAGGTACAGGTCTGTGATTCAACAGTCTTACACAATTCACAGCGCTCGCCATAGCACATACCCTCCCCAATGTCTATCACCCAGCCACCCCATCCCTCCCACCCCCCACCACTCCAGCAACCCTCAGTTTGTTTCCTGAGATTAAGAATTCCTCATATCAGTGAGGTCATATGACACATGTCTTTCTCTGATTGACTTATTTCGCGTTGCCAAAGTATCTCGTATAAATTATTTTCCATTTGGTTCTTACGATAAACTTCTTCAGAGAGTAAGTTGATATATACATTGAGGAAACAGATCCAGAGATACTGCAATGTACCAAGAGGAAACAAAGCTACTGAGAGGTAGAATAGGGACACAAATGGTACTCTTCTGAGTCCTGGTATATTCTTTATCTTGTGCTTTTGGGACCTCCCTTGCCTTTCTCAAAATCCTGCTTCAATTCTAGTCATTAATCAAATTTTATTGTTAAGGAGACCACTAGGATTAATTCTAGTTCAGAATAGAATATCATCATAATTCTTTGTTAAAAATTAGAATCTGGAAATCTCTATAGAGGGAGGTGCATATGTGTGCATGCGTGCATACACACTTTGGTTATCTCTCTACGGTGAAAGAATACAAAATTAGAACTCCACCAACATTTAATTTGTTTGCCGTTCTGATGGAAAGTAGGTTCATGTTTGGTTTTTGCATATATATCTCTTCATAGTGTAAATTTATATTAATCAGATGTTTTAAAAACCTCAACTAGGTTATTCTTGGTAAGGCCAGTTTGATTGAAACTGTTTCTTAAATTTTATTCATTCAAATTTTTGGATTATTTGGTGATTTAGAATTTAGTTCCTCTTCTCATTCTTTGTTATAATGAAATAGTTTCCTTCCAAGTCTCTGAAACCAAGAGGGCTGTATTGCTTTGTTCTCCTTGTATCCATAGCATGAGCACAAGTAGATTTTAAATGGACAAGGTACTGTGATTAGATGTGAATATTGAGTACTTAATGCCCAAGTTGATTTAAGCTTTCAAAGGTACTTTCTTAAAACATTGATAAAAAGTTAGGTTTTTAGTTTTAGAGTTTCTTCCAAGGTCTCTGTGTGTATGTGTGTGTGCATGTGTGCGCGTGTATGTTTTTTAAGTACTCTTAATCATTTAACTTGGATTTTTTTGAACTCTGCTCATTGGTGTGCTGTTAAGATTCCTAAATAAGGAGTTTGTTACTGTTTATGGGATTTTATTTGATATATACAGGTTCATAGTCTCATTTGTATATTATCAAATATTTCTGCCCAAGAAATGAGGAGTAGAACATTCACACATTCACAGTTGCTGTAGGGTTCGAGTGACTTTTGGGAGGCAAGAAGGCTGGGATTCTTTTGTGATACTCACTGTTTTAGATTTTAAAAGGTTTTCCAAACATTTCTTTCTTTTTTTTGTTAAAGCAAAGTTAAAGTTTATTGAGCTATAGTACAAAGCTCCTAAAGAGGAAGGGGACTTGAGAGGGTTACCCACCAAATATTTCTTATTAAGACTCAAATACTTTCTTATTTGTAAAAAGCAAAACAAAACACAAAGGCAGTGAGATTGAATAGATAAGGGCAAACTGCTTAAAATAATTTTTTATGTCTTAGAATTTTAATGTTTATATTTTTTTTAAATGACTGAATTTAAAGAAGTTATTTTAGTACAGAATGCTTGCCTGAATCACTAAAATCAGTAAATTAGTTGTTTTCTTTTAATATGTTTTCCTTAGGTGTTTTATGGATTAATTCTTCATTGATTACATACAACAGCAATATAGTTATGGCGACCTTCCAGACTTTGAGAAACAGTCACATGAAGACTAGAGCATCTGTCAGAAAAGTAAGTTCACAGTATTAGATTCCTTTTAGTGATAGTTGTAATAAAAATGTGGATCATTTTTTTAAATCTTGTTAAGCACCTGATATGATATTCTTGTTTTTAAATGAATCTCAATATTGTAATTAGTAATACTGAAATCTTGCAAAGATTGGCATATATGAAAATAGAGATATGAAGTCATGAAGTCAGTCAGCCTTATTTCCCAAAGATCACAATGCCTCCCCGTTTCTTCTCAGCAGATAGTTTTCTATCTTCTATCTTCTCAAGATCTTCCATCTTTTAACAATATAAGCATCAGGTATAAATTTTCTTATGTACCTTTACCTTTGCCCTCAAATATTACCATTTACTCATTTATTCATTCAGCAAATATAAATTTGAGTGTTTATTGTATGTCAGGTCCTGTGCTAGGTACTGGATAATCAGTAGTGAGCAAATTAAATATGATTCCTGATCCTCTTTCTAGTCTGAGGGAGAACCCCCTCTCTTCCTCTTAAGACAGTTTGGTTACCCTTCCATTTCTTGACCTCTTTTTTCCTAACATTTTATTATGAAAAATTTTAAGCATACAGAAGAGTTAAAACCATAGCACACCTACACATAAACTTGCATACCAACCATCCATATTCAACAGTTACTAATACAGCGACCCTTGAACAACGTGGGGGTTAGGGGTGCCAACCCCCTGTGCCGTCCAAGATCCATGTGTAAGTTTTGGGCTCCCCAAAAACTTTACCACTAATAGCCTACAGTTGACTGGAAGCCTTACCAATAATTTAAACAGCCAATTGACACATATTTTGTATGTTATATGTATTATATTCTGTATTCTTAACAATAAATTCTAGAGAAAAGGAAATGTTATTAAGAAAATCATAAGGAAGGGAAAATACATTCACAGCAGGGAACTGTGTTCATTGAAAAAAATCCACCCATGCAATTCAAACCTGTGTCGTTCAGAGGGCAACTGTACTTTGTTTTATTTGCTCTGTGGGTGCGTGTGCGCACGCATAGGTGTTTACTTTCTGGCAGAACTACTTGGAAGTTACAGTCTTAATGTCTCTTCACTCCTCAATCGTGCTTCTCCCAGGGATTATTGTACCCTCCCACGTAACAATAATGCAGGTATCACATAATAATATTGGATTCAGTCTAGACTCCTAGGCCTTGTGTTACGTTTGGTGCTTATGACCTATTTACGTTACTTTTGGTCTGAGAGTTTCTCCTCTTTTATTTTATTTATTTATTTATTTATTTATTTATTTATTTATTTATTGACTGATATCTTGAACAGCCTAGGCCAGTTTCTTATACAATGTCCCATATACTAGATCTGTGGTATTTAACTTACTCCTCTCTCTTCTACATTTCATAGACTCTAGAAGTTTGGTGTTAAAGCTTGATTAATTCAGGTTAAACATTTTTGGCAAGACTACCTCATTAGGATGATGTTAGGACAGAATTTCAGGTTTTCCTGTGATCAGTGATGTAAGAATTGCTCAGTTGATGAAGGTAGTAATGCTGCCAGAACTGTCCATTTTAAAAAAGTGTGTTTTCCATTTTCTAGTTATCAAATAATCTATGAGATGATACTTGGCTGTGTGCAAATACCTTGGTTTTTTTCCAACAACTTTTTATCTAATATTTTTGGCATCCTGGACCCTTTCCTGAATCTGTTATTTCCTAGAAGCTGCAAACTGATGATTTTCCTAATGTTACCATTCCTTTTACATTTATTAGCTAGTATTTTTAAAGAAAAGCCTTCCCTCATTAATCGTAAATGAACTATGGTATCTCCTATCAAGCCTGAGTAAATGCCTTTGAATTACCAATTTTCAGATTAATAATTTGGTGGAATAGGCAAGAGAATTTATTTCCATTCATTTATTCATTTGTATAGCTCTGGATTCATGGATTTTTAAAAATACTATGTTTTACAATCTTTTATTTCTTTATAGTTATTTATTCATTTACTTTTTTAAGTTGCTCAAGGGATCTCAGACGTGGTTCCCTCTGAGCTGGTGCCTATGTCCTGTTGTATTAGGCTCTTAATTCTTTGATTCCTTCCCTGGTTTCTAGTGTAACAGATTAACCCAGTTTCACCCTCTACTTTTCCTTTTCTTGGACTTGGAATTGGCTATTTCTCTGAAGAACCCCTTCTAGTATTTAGAAACCAAGTACTCTGGGTAGTAGGAGTGCCCATTGCTCCTTCAGTGTCATGAATTTATATCAATAGTTTAGGTTCAGATTTCATATCTTTTCCTTTTTTTTGAGTTGTTTGTATCTCAGCCTAAAAACCTGCACTCATTAATGAAAATAGAAAATCATTTAAAGTTTAGAATATTTTTAAGCCCACAGAAAAGTTGAGAAAAGAAACCAGTACAATGAACACTATAAATACCCTTCACTTAGGTTCATCCTCTGTTAACATTCGCCATACCCTTTCTATCTGTGTGTGTATACAAACACATTTGTGCTCATGCACACACGTGCACGCACCCACACACACACTTCCCTTTTGAAACCATGTGAGAGTTGGCTGCGGACATCTCTTAAGAACATCAGCATCATTACTGCCCCTCAGAAAAATTGTTAATTCAGTAACATCATCTAACATGCAGTCCATATACAAATTTCCCTAATTGTCTCAAGTATCTGTTACTTTTACCTTGCTCTTCATCTAGGATCCAATCAAGATTCACGTTTTATTTGGGTATTGTGTCTCTTTGATCTCCCCCCAGTATCACCAGATATCTCCAACATAAAGACATGTATCCTTTATAATTGGTACAATTAATGAGTAATCTGTAGGGTGATGCTGGGAGAGAGTGAGCATCCTATTCCCCATTAGGTTTTAACCCAGTGATGGGATACATCAATAATCTTTCCCTAAATCAGTAATTACATTGGGATTTACAAATGACATTTGTAAATTTTGTCATTCTGTCCATATTTGTCATCCAGCATTCTTTTTTTTTTTTAAAGATTTTATTTATTTGACAGAGACACAGCGAGAGAGGGAACACAAGCAGGGGGAGTGGGAGAGGGAGAAGCAGGCTTCCCTCGGAGCAGGGAGCCCGATGCGGGGCTCGATCCCAGGACCCTGGGAACATAACCTGAGCCGAAGGCAGACGCTTAACGACTGAGCCACCCAGGCGCCCCGTCATCCAGCATTCTTATGTAAAGAAGTGTTCTTCCCCCTTCCTCTTATCTGTCTCTTTTAATGGATTCATAGATTAAAAAAAAAAATCCAGTTGTTATAATCCATTACCACTTTTATTCTTTTGATGCCTAAATTTGGCCAGTGGGAATTCCTTCAGGTTGGCTTCTATTTTCTTTTCTTTTCTTTTTTTTTTAATTTTAATTCCAGTATAGTTAACCTACAGTGTTATATTAGTTTTAGCCATACAACACAGTGATTCAACACTTCTATACAGTACTCAGTGTTCATCACAGTAAATGTGCTCTTAATCCCCTTCACCTGTTGCTGCTGTGTTCTTTTGAAATGACCCAATTAGTCCCTGAGCACTTCGTTGCTTTCTGTCACAATTAAGATGTTCAACCCACACGTCATACTTTCTCTGCCTCCAGCCTGGAACCAGCCATTTTCCCAAGAGCTCTAGTACTTTTTATTGGCAAAATGGTATTTAGAAACCAAAATCTGGGTGCATTACTACTGAGGGTCATTGCTTCTGTGATGTTTCAGTGGAAAAATGTAGTAGGACATACGTTTAAAGAATCATGAGTTCATATTGATAATTCATATTCAAATATAATATTATATTTTTTTCTTTACTGCTCTGGTTTCATATGTATCTCATCTTTTAAACCAAAGATTTCCACTAACTTCTTATTAAAATTAGCAAACATTTATTGAGTTCATATAGTATGTGAGATACTGAAATCTGAGGAAACAAATTGAGTCAAATACAGTCTCTGACCTTAATAATTTGGTTTGTTGGTAGGAAAGCCAAATATATAGGAAAACAGTAATGGTAGTATGTTGTGATGTGGATTAAATGACCTCAGTGTCTGGGTAATACAGTAGAAACTTTGATTTATTATGACTAAGGGGTGGGAAAATCTTCATAGGTCTTGGGCTGGGTAGGATTTCTACAGGGAAAGATTAGGGACTACGGACATTTCTAATAGAAGAGCAGATCAGTAAATCAATGGAAGGAGAATAAGGTAGAATGAAATTAATGTTCTTTTTATGTCTGACTGTAATACTCATTATTTTCTTTATGTAATGGTTTCCCCCCCGTTCCTTTGTGTTTGTGACCTCTCCGCCACCAAATCTGAAAACCTTCCCTCATTTAACATATAGCTGCCTTAGGACCCCTGAAAAGCCTTAGCTGTGTTATTATCTCTTTTTTCCATCTCCCCACCTTCGTTATGAGAGTAATCATTTCTGTTAGCATGCCTTGTTATAGCGTCCACATCATCTTACTCCTCATATATTTGTTGCCAGTGCCTTGGAAATCAGGTATGCAGTCTCTTGGGTTTCAGTGTGGGGTAAGAGTAAGTCAACCCAGAGTGAGGGCCTCATGAGCTTCCAGTAGGTCAAATGCCTGGGCTGTGGTGTGTGTGTTTTGAGCATGGGGCACTCTACTTGATTAAGCCCTTTGTTAGTTCTTCTTCTCAGCTCAGCTCAGTTGAGGTCTGTATATATCCACAGTTGCCAAATGAATATTAATTGAAGAGTTGGTGACTCTACATTTTAAAAATAGAATATCTCTAGGATCTTTTACCTTGTCTTAGAATTAAATAAATTAAGAATATCTTTTATTTTCAGAGCTTCAGTGAAGATGTGTTCCAGTCTGTCAAGTCTTTATTACAGAGTGAGAAGGAACTATGCAGTATATCAGCAGAGGATTGTTTAAAGCAGGACGAACATGCCAATTTGACTGAGGTTTGACATAATACTTTCTATATCTCTTCCTAATAAAACATAGTGTATTTTCATGCTTCTTTGTAAAGCTGCATCATCTGTTTTTAAATTGCCTAAAATCTCTACATATTAATACGTGTTTGAGGAGTATCTGTTTAAATGTTGGCTAACATAATTGTCTTAGTTTATTATAGTGAGCACATTTAATTCAGTGTATAGGCATTGTTGATCACAGTCACTGGACATACAGCACTGTATTAGATGATTCCTGCTATATTCAATAATTGATACTTTAATACTAAAATTTTCTTTTCTTAAACATGAAATATAGACTGTTTTCTTTATCCTTTTTTTTTGGTTTAATATTATTAGTTTTCTTGATTATTCAGTACTTTGATACAAAATGAAAAAGTAGTGATAAATTTACTTTGAAATTAATGTGCTTACTACTCAAGATATACTACTTGCTCTCCTGTTTCTTAGCTACATCAGTGTTTCCAGTCTTTGTTTGGACTTACTACTATGAAAAGAAGTAAACTTTTTCCTGCAATTAGTCCCATCAACACATTCATGTCACCAAGTAAGAGAAGTAAGGTATTAGGCTGTTCAAGCTCAAAAGTGATACATATGTTAGTTAAAAAAAATTTTTTTTGAAGCCAAGGATCTAATAAAAAAAAATCTTGATTATTCTTATTTTTGGGAAGGATTTTTTTTCATCTTCCTTGAGAAACTATATTTGAAGTAGTTCCAGAGGATGGTGAGCAGACCTTTTAGGCCTACAGTGTTCTCTGACCTGAGCCTTTTCCTTTTGTGTCAGCTAAGTTCTGTGGCTCTTGACTATTATTGTCTCTGTTATCCCTTCTGCTTTACTTTAGTAAAGCTGGGCCTCTCTTAATCTCCTCAGTTGTTGCCAAGTGTGACAAGTCTCCTGTGTCCTTCTGCCCTCCAACAGTTTTCCAGCCTGTATCGCTCCAGCTGCTTACGTAGTGCCTTTCCGAGCCCACATTCTTTGGTGAGGCCTTCCTCGATCAATGGGAAATATAAAACTACTGGCATCTTCAAAACCCCTTGTCAGCTTATTTTCTCTTTTGTATTCAGTGAAAGGAAACTTGAAAGAATAGAAGGAATTTCTGTCTCACTTGAGGGTGTGCATATCTCAAAGTATTTTTTCAAAGAAAGGAAGGAAGTTTGTTTTTGAGTGTCTTTGTTATTGAGTGTCTGTGATGTGCGAGGCACTTTGCTCCCTGTTTTCGATTAACCTTCACAACTGTGGAAGAGGAGTTGTTATCGCTCTAAGTTTTACAGATGAGGAGACTGACTGGCTCCTAGAGCCTAACAGTTTACCTAGAAACCTGGAAATTGTAGCACTTTTGGGAAGTGATAATCATAATTAGTCAGAATAACGATCCTGGAGTAATGTAATATTCTGACATGTTTGTGAGTCATCAGAAAGAGATCAAAAGTATACTGAGTGTTGCTTTATATTTTAACCATGCTGCTTTCCCTTAATTCTTGAGAATTGATTTTCCATATTGCTATCATTTAAGTATTTCATATTTTTAGTCACAGTACTTGCTTAGTCGACAGTTTACCATTCTGTCTTCAGATGGAAATTTTTTCTTCCTATGATGTCAAAGACATAAAGGGAATATAAGTTTTAAAAATATTACTTTTTTGGGGTTACAAAAGTAGTACATGATGCTTGTAGAAAATTAAGAAATATTGCAAGCATCAAAAAGAAAATGCTTATCAGGGACACCTGGGTAGCTCAGTCGGTTAAGCATCTGCCTTCAGCTCAGGTCATGATCCCAGGGTCCTGGGATTAAGTCCTGCATCGGGCTCCTTCCTCAACGGGGAGCCTGCTTCTCCCTTTGCCTGCCACTCCCCCTGCTTGTGTGTGCTCACTCTTTCTCTCTCTCTCCTCTCCCTCTCTCCCTTTCTGTCTCCCTCTCTTTGACAAATAAATAAGTAAAACCTTTAAAAAAAGGAAAATGCCTATCATTAATCTTAGGAATTAGGGGGAAGAAACATGAAAAAAGTAGAAAAAAATAAGATCACTTATAATTCCATCATCTAGAATTAATCTCTGCTTATATCTTAGGGTATTGCCTTCTAGTACTATTTTTCATGCCTGTTTTTAAAAATAAGATTGAAATGGGGTGCATACCTTGTATCGTTTTTTCTGTAACTTGTCCTTTTTACTTAATAATGTGACATGTTTTCATGCCATTAGATATTCTTTAGAAATTTAATTTATATAAATTTCTGCAGAGAAATCACCATATAAGGGTGTTGAGGGAAATAAGTGATAATATCACAGGAAGTCAGTAAGGAGTCTTGGGGACCTGCCCCGGGAAGGCCTTTCTGGGGGGGGTGACATTTAAGTTGGATCTTGAAGAACGAGGAGGAGCGAGTCATGTAAGCATCCAAGGACTAGAGACCCAGGTTGAGGGGATGTTAACTGCATAGCTCTTAGGCAAGAACATACTGGGCATGTTCTGGACCCAGAAAGGGGGCCCATGTGTATGAATAAAAGTGAGGGAAGGTTGAAAGCACCAGCTAACCCAGATCCTGGGGGCCTCCGTTAGGACATTGCAGTGGGAAGCGTGGAAAGGTTTTGACAAGGGAGTGACATGATTATTACCGAGACTGTAGGTGGGCCAGGACCGTAGCGCAGATGAGAAGTGACGGCAGCGGGAGTGGAGAGAGGCAGGTATGTGGGAGATATGTTTGTGGAGTAGAATTGATTGAACTTGCTAATGAAGTGGATATGGGGAAGGTTGAAGAGCTGCATTAGGGAACCAAATCTTTGGTGAAAAACCTTTGTGATGATCTTTGGAAAAACGAATCATTTTGTCCAAGACACCCAGCATTTTAAAAATTTATTTATTTATTTATTTATTTTTCACATTAACATTCTTAGTTCATTAATCCTCTCGTGAAAAATCTGCACAATCACCACAGATAAAGCCACTGCAGCATCTTTATTCTTTCTGTTGTCCAGTCTGCAGCTCGCTTTTTGCCAGCACCAACACTGGCTTTTGCAGCCCCCCTGACTTTCTTCATTCTGTTCTTGCCTTCCTTTCACTGTTTTCTTGATGTCTTTTCCTTCTTCTACAGGCCATGTCTTGCGAGTCTGTTTGGGTTCATTTTTCTTTGCATAATCCAAGGAATCATAAATCATGCCAAAGCCGGTTGTCTTGCCACCACCAAAATGGGTTCTGAATCCAAATACAAATATGGCATCTGGTGTGGTCTTGTACATTTTGGCTACTTTTTCCCGAATTTCTGTCTTAGGTACTGTTGCCATTCCGGGATGAAGGACATCAATGACCATCTGTTTCCGCTAAAGTAGTCAGTTGGTCATGAACTTCCTGGTCCAGATAGTTACTGTGTCGTTCATGATGGCGGCTGAGCCAAAAATGTATTTATTTTTAATTGAGGTATAATCAACATGTAACCTATTGGTTTCAGGTGTACTACATAATGCTTCAACATTTGTATATAACAGTCAGTATTTTAATGTTTTATGTGCTTTTTTCTATATCTCAGCTCTGTCAATAATCTAATTGTGATAAGACTTAAAAACTCAAATTAATGGAGCTTTATTCCTTTCTTATTAAGGTCACATTTCTAGGTTTTAATGAAGAAACAGATGCTGCTCATATACAGGTATGCTCAACTTACTGAACTGGAAAAGACCATGGGAGATTATTTGGAACAAATTTTGAGACCATGAAATTTGCCTTATTAGCCCAAAATTTACACTAAACTCTTTTATCGTTCCTATTTAAAGCTAAAAGATGACATTTTGAGATCAACTCTTGAGTGTGCTTTGGACATTTTCACTTAAAGCATTTTCAGAGTATTCTTGTAACAGAAAGTAGTTTTAGGTTAGGAGACCACGGAGGTAATTTATCTGAGAAGGCTGCCAACCATAGGCTAACTTTTCCTCCATTCTGTGCATAATGTAGAAAATGAGACATTTTTTAATTTGGATGGTCTTTCTAATCTGACTTCATCAGATGATTATATTTTTGAGATAGAGTTCAGTTTAAAAGGTGAAATTTGTGAAAAGTAATGATTAACCAGTGCAAAAATTTTAGCCTGATTTAAGCAGGTGTTTACAGAGAGACTGGTAGTTGAGATTATGATCAGCAAAGGAGAGCTTCACAGTTACATAAAGAGGGTTGAAGCTCGTGTAGATGTGGTAGGCATCTTTTTTTTTTTACCTTCTTAATATTTGTGATTGCTGTGTGTTTCCTTTTGTGGCAGTAAAGTATCTCCCAAAAGAAAAAGTAATACCGTTTACTTCTTTATGAATAATGTCTGTCAGGTGATAATGAAAACTGCTGTGTGTCTTGATTGTGCCCTCGCCTGAAGGAAACCATTTAGACAGAAGGCACAAGAGAAGACATACTCCTGAGAACATAAGGCGACAAAGAGAAGTGTTCAAAGTATTTCTCTCTCAGTCTACTTCCTTTTTAAGAGTAACTGATAAAGTCATGTTTATAAAGGAAAGTACTCTAGGAAGGGTCAAAGACATTAATTCTTTCACTGGGTAAAGTATTTACATAAAAGGGGCACCTAGGTGGCTCAGTTGGTTAAGCATCTGCCTTCCGCTCAGGTCATGATCCCAGGGTCCTGGGATCGAGCCCCGCATCAGTCTCCCTGCTTGGCAGGGAGCCTGCTTCTCCCTCTCCCTCTGCTGCTCCCCCTGCTTGTGCTGTCCTCCTCTCTGTCTCTGTCTCTGTCAAATGAATGAATAAAATCTTTAAAAAAAAGTATTTACATAAAAAGGACAAATGAGAAAAAAAATCTGTTTTCCTTAATATCTTCATAAATTTTCAGTCAGAGTCTAATACAGTACCTTGGAGAGGAAAGGCAGAAAAATAGATTTGTATTTTACAAATATAAAACTTAAGCTCCAAGAAGCACATTCTACTTGGAAGAATCCCTATATGTGGGAAATATTCCATGATTAACCTGAAGATTGCAGGTTGACATTTACAGCTAAAAACTACTAAAAGGCTAATTGTCATGGATGTGTGAGGTACCATGTAAAAATGCTTTGGAGTTTGATCTCAGTACTTTTAAAGGCTACAGAAATAGGTATTAAAATATTTTAGTACATTTTATTTTTGAGTTAAAAAATTGTGTATTATGATAAGCTATATATGCTAATTATTTTGAATGGGGAAATATATTAACCGCAGACCTTAAGAGTTTTTGGATAAGGCCCACATTATAGGAATCTTAACAAAAGTGTTATTTATTGTCTTACTCTTTTAAATTAGGATTTAGCTGCAGTTTCTTTGGAACTTCCAGATCTTCTGAATTCACTGCACTTCTGCAGTCTAAATGAAAATGAAATTATTTGTATGAAGGATATAAGTAAATCATCAGATATAAACAGTGGTCCTCTAAATCAGGTAACTTTTATATATCATTTCTAATGTGTTTTTCAGGGAAAATTTTACAATGACATTGGATAGAGAGTATTAAACTTTTAAATGCTTGGATGAAGTTTCTTTTTTTTAATGCTATCTCAAGGAAATAAGATTTGTAAGAAACATATAACAACTCAGGAAGCTTTGAAATCACTGAAGGCTAGAATAATTTTGACCATAGCTTTAAATTAGATTTTAAATTAATGTGAAGTTCCCTAAATGATATGCAAGTACATATTAATTTTTTTCCTGAAAACTCATTTCTGGATTTCTTGAATTACTTCAGCCTTTGTATAAACTATAAGATTTTTTACCCCTTTATGGCCAATTCCAAATTTATATAAATACTGTGTTCAGTGTTTTAGAGAACATAGTTTAACTTGTTTTCTGTCAAAAAAAATTTCATTATAAAGGTGACATCTGAAAGATGTATTCTTTATTTATAAATAAAAATGTCACCATTTCAGACAGGTAGTTAGTTTTAGAACATTCGGCAACTTTAATTCTTTACTAAGTATTATTTTGTTGATAATGCATCAAAGAAAAATGCTTTGCATGTTTTACCTCCTAAAAATTCAATCAGTAGGTGTAAAGTTTGGATTACTTATTCCAAGTATAAAAGACTACTGTGTTCATTATGAGGTCTACAGGTAAAAGTAGAACTGCTTGCCTCATTTCCTTCATTATGCTCTTCATTTATATTAACTTTGATTTATTTGCTAGGATTACGAGAGGTGATCAGCTATTGTATTTAATTTCTAGCTTTTTCACTGAGTCATTTGTCAGTATTTGCATTTTTTAAGATAATATGTATGGAAAAAACTGATGATTTATATTTTTAATCAGAGCTGTAAACGTTATTGTAAAATTGTATTGTAATACTAGGGAAATTTAGGTAAAAGGAAGGGAAGATTTTTTTTTTAATTTTATTTTATTATGTTAATCATCATACATTACATCATTAGTTTTTGATGTAGTGTTCCATGATTCATTGTTTGCGTATAACACCCAGTGCTCCATGCAGTACGTGCCCTCTTTAATACCCATCACCAGGCTAACCCATTCCCTCCACCCCCCCTCCCCTCTAGAACCCTCAGTTTGTTTCTCAGAGTCCATAATCTCTCATGGTTCGTCTCCCCCTCCGATTTCCCCCCCTTCATTTTTCAGGAGGGGAAGAATTTTTTATGATAGGGAAGGTGGTATCCTGCTGGAAGCCACTAGAAAATGGGATACAAAAATAGAACCTGGTTCCTACTGTAGCTCTAGCAGTTTACAGTGTAGTTGGTGAGCTAGGTTAATGAACAAGGAAACTCATGGAGCTATATAATAATATAGGAAAACATAATTGCCAGAGATATGGATAGTAAGTTCTGTAACATTTCAGGAGATAAAATAGGTGGAATTTGAGTAGCGATGAGAAAAAAAGATTGGGAGAGAAAGAGATTGGGAAGTGAGAAATGTAGAGAAAGAATGAAAAGAATGAACAAAACCAGGGAGCCTCCCAGGATGCACGCATTTCTTTTTTTTCCCCTGAGATTGTGTTATTTCTAGGCTACACTTCCAGATAATATGCTTTGTATTTATAATATGTTTTAAAAGTAAAATTATTTTTATCTAATCTTTCATCTTTCCCAAGAGTCAGCATTCTGGAATGCTGTGTGTCATGAGAGTGTCACCTACATTACCAAGACTCAGAATTGATTTTATCTTTAGTCTCCTAAGTAAATATGCTACCGGTATAAGATATACCCTGGACACATACTTGCATCAGAAGCGTCAACTTGAGACCGCTAAGGAAGATGATGATGATACCAACCAGTCCGTGTCTTCCATAGAGGATGACTTTGTCACCGCTTTTGAGCACTTAGAGGAAGAAGAGACCTCAAAGCCATATAATGATGGTTTGTTCTTTACTAGACTTTTTCTTGAAAAAGGAAATTAAAGTTTAACATTCAGTTTTAAAAGTTTTCAGACTGATTTCAATTAAATTCATTTTGAAATTTGATGCGATGTAAACATTTTAACTTTTTTTTTTTGATTGTGCAAGGAATTCATTTCCTTGTGATTTTTAAGTTGTTATATGGTTCTTAGTTTTGCTATTTCTGTTCTTATTTTGGTGGTACTGTTCAAGCACTGTTTACCTCATTACATTAAGTGGTTGGACCATGCCTGGGTTCAAATTTGAGAAGAGTTAGCTGGTGGAGGGACCATATTAGTGTTTTCTAACACATGTGACAAGAAGCTAAGCATTTCATAGACCAGGTATTCCCAGATGCGAGGTAAAATGAAATTATTTTAGTAAAAGGTATATTTGCTCTCAAGTGTGATTTGGGTTGAATCTGGTAAACCACATAGTGTAGAAGACACGTTACAAATAAATATTTCATGCTTAAAGTCTACTTATTCCCATTGATATAAATTAATTTTTAAAAGGTTCTATTCAAGAGTAATTTGATCATCTTATTCTTTTCCTATAGGAATAACTATTACTGCACTGAAGAGCCAGTGTGATGCTGCTTCTCAGACTTCTTCTGGTCACCATTTAGAAACCCATGATTTAAGGATTCTGGTTAGCTCTGGGAGGCAGAAGTCATTGGCTAAACCTTCAACGTCCTTAATAAATATGCTGGGACATAAAGAACTACCTTCTGTGAAAACTTCAGTCACAACATTAATTTCTGAGCCTTGGATCCAAAAGAGTTTCTACAGGTCATCTAGTGCTTCAGATAAAGGTAGTGATGCACAGAAAACATTTTTTTCTTCTTCTCCTGCCTACTCCTCTGAATCTGAATGTTCCAGTCCAAGTCCTGTTATTTTCTTGGATGAAGAGGGTTATCAGAAAAGTTTAAAAGCAAAACTTGAGTTACCTAAAATTCCTGTGATGAAAGATGATATAGAGGATTCAGACTCAGAAGTAAGTGAATTTTTTGATAGTTTTGATCAGTTTGATGAACTGGAGCAAACTTTAGAGACTTCTTGTCCATTTTCAGAAGACCCTGTCCTAGGAAAGACATCACAAAAGAAAGGACACAAACATGAAAAATCTTGTTCTGTAACCACTATGAATCCTCAAAAATTCAAGTTTGATCGTCCAGCTCTCCCAGCTAATGTTAGAAAGCCGACTCCTCGTAAACCAGAATCCCCTTACAGTAACCTGTGTGATGCTCCAGATTCACCTCGCCCGGTGAAGGCGTCAGGGGAAGACAGCGGTTTGTTTAGCCCTATTCGATCCTCTGCGTTTAGTCCTCTTGGAGGCTGTACTCCTGCTGAATGTTTTTGCCAAACAGATATTGGTGGAGTTAGGAGTCATGAAAATCATGATTCTATTTATTACACCTTTGAGGATTATGCCCATAGCATTTCATGTGAGGTACTAGGCTCTGTTCTTCATGCCCAACCCACTAATGTAACCTCAAACGTGAATAGTATTAAAAAGGGAGAAAATGAAACCATAGCTCTTAAGAGTGAAAGCCTTGATCAAAAAAGTAAATCTAAAAATAAATCCTTGATGATTAAAGATAGCATTCAGAAATTTGCATCAGATCTTGTGGAAAAGAGTTTTGGCAGTGCATTTAAAGACTTGCAGAAAGGAGTGTCTTCATGTACCAACGCACTGTGTCACTTAGCCATCAAATTGACAACCTCTGTTTTTCAGATAGCATTTAATGAACTGAGAAGGCAGTGTGCATTTTCACTGAGAGAACGTGCCATTAGTGGTCTGGCTAACTTTTTGGTGAGTGAAGCTTTAGCAAATGCTTTACAGGATTTACAGTATGTAAAGAAGCAGATATTCACAAACACAGTTGCTAGGTTTGCTGCAGATCTTGCCGAAGAGCTTGTTTTTGAAGGCATCATGGAAGTGTGTCAGTTTTCCTATCCTCCAACACCCGCATCTCCACAGTGTTGGTCGTCGGACTGTGAAGACAGAGTGGTAAAGTCCTATGCAAAAGACTTATCTGAGTCTGTAATACAGGAAGCGTTTATTGAGCTTTCGCAGGTCGATGTGACCTTCACAACCAAGGCAGCAGTGAGTGTTTCTACAGATAACATAAAGTGTGCAAGCACAGAAAATTTAGTGCCATCAACACAGACCTCCATGTCTTCTCCTGCTTTTAACAATCAGACCGTTACGGCGACAAGACCCATGCAGGACTCTAAAAAGGAGTACACGGTACAGCAGGCCTTGTTTTGTACTTCTGGAGTTGTTACTTCTATACCAGTGCCCTTGGCAGGAAGTGCCCTTCTCCCGTATCATATTTCATCTAACATATATCCGGCAAAGTCTCATCGGTCGTCTGATGATACTAATTTGAATGGTGATTCTACCCAGACACGTGTTACCACAAAAAACAGAGAAGAGGAAGTGGCGTGTCTCAGAAATATTTGTTTACCCTCAGACCACAATCCAGGTAACCAGAAAGATTTTAAACCAACAAATGAGGTCATTGAAATGCAGAGCTCTTCAAAATTAACAAGCGATCCTGTGATTATTAGCAACTTTTCTGCAGCAATGGTGCATACGATTGTAAATGAAACGTTAGAGTCGATGACATCCTTCAAAGGTACAAAAACAGTTGATGAACACACAGATTGGGTAACTACAACAGTAAAGGGAAAGTCCCTTCCTTTCCACTCTGATCAAGCAACACTGCAACAGAGTGAAGCTAGCAATAAGGACATGTTTGCTGATCAGTTATCAAAATCTATTATTAAACATTCCATAGATAAAAGCAAATCAGCGATCCCAAATGTAGATAAAAATGCCGAACCCAAGGAAGGCTTGCCTGTTTCCAGAGAAGAGTCACACTTGACCTTGGAAAAGTTCCCCAAATTTCTTGATGCTCAAGATCACTTAACCCACTGTTCACTTTCAGCAGGAAAGGATTGTGTTCCAGAATGTAAAGGTTCATCGGTTCACGGCTCTTCTTTAGAGACACTACCACCTTGTCCAACAGCTGCAGATCAGAAACCTGATTTGAAGGAAGTTGCTAAAGACAAATTTGTGAAAAGGCATAATGTGAATAATACAGCACTTGAGCCCTTGTCTTTCGGGCAAGAACGTCCTTTTCCTCATTCACATACTTACCCATCCACAGTGCTTCCATGTGTAGATGGTTTGCATGTGGAAGATAAACAGAAAATTAGAGACGGAAATGTAATACCTGATACTCCTCCCTCCACTCCTCTAGTACCATCCCAGGCTAGTTCGGAATGGGATATCAAGAAGTTAACCAAAAAACTCAAGGGGGAATTAGCAAAAGAATTTGCACCTGCTACACCTCCCTCTACACCTCACAACTCATCTGTGGGTAGTTTGTCTGAAAATGAACAAAATACGATAGAAAAAGAAGAGTTCATGTTGAAACTCATGCGATCTCTTTCAGAAGAAGTTGAAAGTAGTGAAGATGAAGAGCTTCCGGAAGTGGATGTGAGGCCTGAGCACTCAGGGAAGAAAGTTAAGTTTGCAGAATCATTAGCTACCCACATCATCTCTCTCGCAACGGAAATGGCAGCTTCCCACCTAGATAATAAAGTCAGTCAAGAACCCAAGGTGAACAGCCCTCGCTTAAACGCACAAAATCAAAGAAGTGTGTCACCTACTGTTTTAAATTGCTCAGAGGAAAATTTACAAACATTACGCAATTTTGCAGGTGATCTGGCCGCCGAAGTCCTTACGGAAGCTGAGAAAATAGCAAAAGTTAGAAGTTGTGTGCTTTTCAGGCAAAGAAAGAATAGCTCTTACGCTGATGGGGGCCGAGATGATCGATCAGAAGAGAAGTCGGATGGAGAGGCCGTAGCCCACTCAAGAGAACTAGAGCCATTCATTCTTTCGTTACCACCAAGTTCTTGTGTGTCTGGTCTGACCTACAAGTACCCCAGCTGTGAAAGCGTGACAGACGAGTACGCGGGTCACGTTATCCAAGTGCTGAAGCAGGAGGGCGGCAATAGTGAGTTAATAATGGACCAGTATGCCAATAGACTTGCTTATCGATCTGTTAAATCAGGATTACAAGAAGCCGCTAAGACAGCCAGAATGAAGTGCAGCTCAAAGATGTTCCCCATGCAGAGCTCACAGGTAAAATCCAAGAACGAACTGTTCAAGTTCTTACATAAAGAACACCACCAAGAAGTAGATAAAGAACGACAAAGTAAAAGAAACGGAGGTTACCTTTGTAAAAATCAAACTTGTGAATGGACACGGGATACATATAAAAACGAGTGCTCTGAACTGTATGGTTTGTCAACCTCTCTTGCTCACAGCATAACAAGAGATGTTACAAAAGAGTTGACGGCATCTGCAGGTGGCTTGCCAAAATCCTTAACAGATTCTTGCCTTTATGAAAAGCCTGGATGTGATGAAGATACCAAGTCTCACATCGAGCCAGAATTTCTTCAGTCTCTTCAACCTTCCTCACAAAGTCACAGATTTTACCGCAGTACGGGCAGCTTAAATGGGTCTGCTTATGGAGAGAATGTTGTTCAAGCTATAGAGCAGTATGCTAAGAAGGTAGTGGATGACACTTTAGAGCTAAGTTTAGGATCCGCAGTTTCCCATGTGTCTGAGTCCACGAAAGCAGCCGATAGGGTCACTTATGCGGAAAAGTTGTCACCTCTTATAAGCCAAGCTTGCAGATACTGTGACCGTAAAGAACTGCATGATAGCACTGGAAGTTCATCTCTGCACGTTTCCAGACAGGATTCACTTGCTAGTAGTAAGCCAGTTTCTAATTCAAAACTTAGCAACGTCTATCAGGAGTCTAGAATTTTTCATCTTGATGTCCCACAAATTTATGTTGGTCTCGATAAGAAAACAGTGCTTGCTGAGAAGATAGTTGCTGAAGCTATTGAAAAAGCAGAGAGAGAGCTGAGCAATACCAGCTTGGTGGCTGATAGTGGAATTGGACAAGACGGCATTAGCTTTGCTGAGAGCCTTACCACAGAAATAATGACGTCAGTAATGACGAACGTTGGACGTGCTGTTAGCAGGTGAGTTTCAGATTCCTTTTGGGTCTTAATGATAAAAGGAAAAGTTGAGCTTGATCATATGTGTCCTAGGTCCTATTAAGAAAGGTACAATTATTTTTAACCCCAAGGTAAAAAAAAAATTTTGCCTACTCCATTTGTGTGGGGTTTCATATCCCATACATTACTCTCCAGCTCTGTTGCCTCATTATCCCCCCAACAGCCCTTTTGAGGGAAGGTGTTAACCATTTCCCAAACTAGAGGAGGAGGCTTTGGCAGGATGGTCATCTTGCCCTTGTTCAAAGAGTAAAGCTGGATTGGAGAAAAAGCCAGAGAGTTTTAGACGGCGAGTGTAGAGTATTACCGTGATCATTAACTATTCTGAGATTAAGTTTTTTTTTACAGTGTTTTCTTCTTTCTCTTCACAAAGATAAGTTTTCTTATAAAGAGCATAATTTAACCAAACTGCTGTGAGGGAAGAAAGCTTTAAAAATTCTCCAAAGATTTCTGTTACTGCCGTCACTTCTCTCTCTCTTTTTTTTTTTTTTTAAAGATTTATTTATTTATTTGACAGAGAGAGACAGCAAGAGAGGGAACACAAGCAGGGGGAGTGGGAGAGGGAGAAGCTTCCCGCGGAGCAGGGAGCCCGATGCGGGGCTCGATCCCAGGACCCTGGGACCATGACTTGAGCCGAAGGCAGATGCCTAACGACTGAGCCACCCAGGCGCCCCTGTCGTCACTTCTCTTGATGGGTCCCCGTCTAAGGGGACAGTTCTTTCTGATGGTCTCACAGCGTCCTCTTCTTCAGTAGCTGTGCCTTGTGCTCAGTGATTCCAACACCTTAGTTAAAATTTTTGCTTTTAACCGTTTTTTTCACTCCCTGGAAAGCATCAGGACCAACTTGTGTTATTAGTTTGTAGGATTTTGTTAGTCCCACTGGACAGAGAAAGTTCCTAGAGTTGAAATGAAGTCACAGGATTCCTCAGATTTTTTTAGTAGCCTTTGTCAAAGCCGTGGCAAGGCCCGCCTCTCTTCTCAGCCATCTTAAAGTAGGGAGATGCAGTTTGGCCAGGAGCCTGGAGTCCAGTTGTGCCGTGGCATCCTCTTGGGAACCAAGGGAGGTCTCTGCTGTCATCAGGTAGCCTCCTTTCTCCTAGAGCAGCGGTTGGCAAAGTATAACCCACAGGCCAAATCTGGCCTCTGCTTGTTTGTTTTTTGTTTATTTTTTATTGTCTGTGAGCTAAGAATGGTTTTTACGTTTCCTCAGGGGTTGATAAATCAAAAGAATACTGTTTTGTGCCACGTGAAAATTGTATGAAATTCAAATTGTAATGTTCCTAAAGTTACATTGGAGCACAGCTGTGCTCATTCGTATATGTATTGTCTGTGGCTGCTTTTATGCTCTAACGGCAGAGTTGAGTAGTTGAAGTAGAGACGTGGCCAACAGTGCCTAAGTGTTTGCTATTTGGCCCTTTACAGTAAAAATCTGCAAACCTGCATTTCCTTTGTTCATGACTGCCTGTCAGTTCTTAATATGAAGATAGACATATAATAAGTGGTTAATAGATACATGAATGGATAAGTGGTAGTAAACTAGGCCTTTCTACAACTGAAGCAACCTTCCTCAAACAAAATTGGCCTCAGGCTATTTTAACTGTTTCTCCCTGTGCCTCCCCCAAGGCCCTGGGAGGAAAAGAGACTCTCCACTATGTTAGAGTCTCTAAGATGTCCCTCCCAGGGCCTGGCACATGCCTTTGCTATTGATAGCTCAGTATTTTCACTTCCCCTTCTTAACTCCCTTGGGTGAGTAGGTAGGCCGCTGGAGTTGCTCCTATAAATAAGTCTGTGCTGTCCTAGTCGGACTTTGCAGCAAGGCCAGTAGAATGTTACTTTGTAGTTCTTTTCCCTTTTCTCTTCTTAACAGTTGTGTAGAGTTCTGTAAGTGCTGATTACTAAAAGCTGGCTCTAGTTTGTACAGTGCACTGTTTTCCTATTTCTGAAGTTAAAGTGGTTTGCCTTTCAAGCTTTAGAGGGATTCGTTCAGATGGATTATTTTTAAAGGTATCATTTGGCATCCCCTTTCTTGTAAATGTTTGATTCATGAAAATAACCATAAATGCTTCACAAAGCTGTAATGTACAGAAGGGTGGTATGTGGGTGGTATGTGAAGTGTCAAATGGGGAATTATATGGCAGTGTATTTTTAGCAGAGCAAACATCTAAACTATATTCTGAGCTATTATTTCTGAGCCAGAGTAACCCGGCAGTCGTTAAAACTCTTCCTCTAGACCTCATCTAGTGGGTCATTTCAGCCAAAAAACCATTAGATTGTGGCACATTCCAGAAAAGCGTTAAAAATTTTAAAAAGAAAAAAGTGAGCTCTGTTATGGCTCAAAACAATAATGTGCCTGTCGAGTATAATTCCAGTTGCTGTATCTTAAATATAAGATGAGGATAGCCCCAGAGGGGGGTGGGGCAGTTCAGGACTTATTCTGGGCATTGGGGATACAGAAATAAGTAAAACAGTCAAAAATATGTGTTCTCTGGAGCTTATGTTACCGTAGAAAAAGACAAGTAAAATAGCCAAGTGCGTCACACAGTGAGAAGTGCTTTGGAGGAAAACTGAAGCGAGGAAGGGAGGTGTGGGTGTGGGGTGGGGAGGGGGGTGGCAGCAGGTGGGGATGCTTTGCAATTTTTTTTTTTTGTTTTTTTTGTTTCTTTTGAAGATTTTATTTATTTGAGAGAGACACAGCAAGAGAGGGAACTTAAGCAGGGGGAGTGGGAGAGGGAGAAGCGGGCTTCCCGCCGAGCAGGCAGTCCGATGCGGGGCTCGATCCCAAGACCCCGGGATCATGACCTGAGCAGAAGGCAGACGCTTAACGACTGAGCCACCCAGGCGCCCCTGGTTTGCAGGTTTGAATAGGTAGAGAGGGGGAAAGCAACACCGATAAAATAACGTCTGAGCAAAGAGCCAAAGGTGAAGAGAGAATAAGTCACATGGGAGTTGGGGCAGAAGGTTCCAGGTTGAGGGGTAGGGTCGTGCGTGTTGGGGAAGCTGCACAGTGGCAGGCGTGGCTGCAGTGAGGGGGCTGGGGCGAGTAATAGATGGGACACCACGGAGACTAGGAGAGGGTGTTGTACCAGCAAGTATGCTATAAGGATTTGGACTCTTACTCTGATTGGTGTGGAGCCACCAGGATGTTTTGATCAGATGACTAACATTTTTCTTCTTCATCTTGAAAAATATCATTTTAAACTGCTATGTTGAGAATAAAATATAGAGGGGGCAATTACAGTAATCGAACAGTGGTCTTTCTTGTGAAAATGGAATAAAAATATAAATGTCTCTTCTTCATTGAGAAAAATAATAAGAAGAGTTTATGATCCTATGCTCAAAATCTTAAATTTGACTCTAAGCTTGTTTGACAATACTAGAATTCTTCGAACTACTTTTTTTGTTCTTGAAGCCAGAAAGAGCCTCCTCTCAGTACAACTAAAAGTACTGTCTTACAAAGTAGGTGATAAACTTAGAAATTTGTGCTCCTCTATAGTGGTCCCAGTTGAAACGATGAATTGCTTTAAAGAGAATTTAGGTAAAGAGAGCACTGGGATGGATAATAGATATAGCTCAGTTAACTTTGAAAGTAGTATGCTCTCCTGCAAAGTGTCTTTTTTAGCAGACACAAAGGGTTGGATGGGCCACTGGTGTGGCTGTGTTTATCGATTGTTTTTGTCATCTTTATCATCAAATTGATAGTCAGAATTGGATTGAATTTTTTTTCTTTTCACCCTTCCTTCCTTACTTTCCTTCCTTTTCTTCTCCCCTCCCTCCCTCCCTTCCTTTTTTTTTTTTTTTTTTTTCAGTCCAAAAGAAATAGAAGACTTTCAGTCAACTGAGTCTTTTGGCAGCCAGCAGATGAATCTCAGTATTGGTGATGACAGCACTGGTAGCTGGTCCAATTTAAGTTTTGAAGATGAACACCAGGATGAAAGTAGCAGTTTTCATCACCTAAGTGAAAGGTAACTAAAGTTGTGCATGTGTGATTGCTTAGTTTAGGTCCTCAGACCTCAGGAGTAAATTTATTTTGGGTGTTTAAAAATGATGAATTTGAAAATATTTTATTATTTTCAGAATGTATTTTATTATCCATAATGTGGTTCTAATGGTTTTTCACATTTATTAGGTATAGTTATTAGCCAAGCTAAGTTTCTTTGCGTGTGCCAATGGTTGATATGAAAAATATTGCATACACTTGATTTTATACCCTTAGGATTTTCCTGGACTTTTGTATCTCTCACTTTTTAAGAAGGGTACCTTTTTTTCTTTAGAGGCTGAGAAAAAAGGCAGTGATCTGTAAAAGGTATCTTTTTTTTTTAATTTTATTTTATTATGTTAGTCACCATACAATATATCATTAGTTTTTGATGTGGTGATCCACAATTCATTGTTTTCGTATAACACCCAGTGCTCCATGTAGTACGTGCCCTCCTTAATACCCATCACCGGTCTAACCCCTCCCCCCAGCCCCTTCCCCTCTAAAACCCTCAGTTTGTTTCTCTGAGTCCATAGTCTCTCATAGTTTGTCTCTGTAAAAGGTATCTTAACGACCCTGTAATTTTCTTGTTATTAGTGAAAGTAATATCTTTTTTGGGAAGGATTCCTCACTTGCCCTGCTATTCAAGAACAAAATGACCTGGACCATTTATACTTGAATGACTGAAAATACATAAACTCCTTATAAAAATATGGTTTTATACACAGGAAGCACTTACCTCATATATAACTTGTCTTAGTTTATTTTGTTTATAATAACAGTCTTTGGCATATTTTATTCTGATACACTTGTTTCTTACATTCTTAACTCTCTAAAGGCATTCCTGACTAAACTATAAAATGCCATAAATTTTTATCCACATTAATTGATAATTGGAAATAATCAGTGCCATCCAGGGCTGAGTCTAGGGAGAGGAAAGGCTTCTTAGTTTCGGACTGTGGAAAGGGCCCTGTGAGGCTTCAGTGGAACAGAACCCTTGGAATTGACTTACCAAGAGGAGGAAGTGAGAAGACCGTGGGAGGAGGGGATGAAGGGAAGGAAATGGCTTTTCACCTGTTAGAAGACATCATTTCAGAGCATTTTGTCTGATGTTTGGATTAACCAATAAGTATTAATTTTTATAAAACATCTATTTTGTCATAGTTTCTTAAAATGCTATGTAAACCACCAATACTTCTTAAAATCTGGGTCCGAAAAGACAGTCTTTAAAACTGGTAGTGGGAAGTAGGGGTAATATCACAAACATCATGTGGCCCTTTCCATAACTCTCCCAGGAATAGAATGTTAACACTTAAATTCTTCTCTCATCTTGGAGAAACACAGGTTTCTAGAATTTTAGTAAGGGTTGACGTTGCTGCTTAGGAAATCCTGCTGTTAAAATGGGCGAACTAGGGTTCATGGCATGTGCGTTAAGGGGCCTGTAGCCAGTTGAACAGCTCTGTGCAGAATGTTGTCTGGTTGGATGGCTCTGTCCTTGGTTCTGTCCTCTTTAGCATTTTATTAGTGATAGAGGAGAAGTAATCTCCCCCGCCCCGCCCGCCCCCATCTGCGGTTTTGCTTCCTGTAGTTTCAGTTGCCCATGGTCAGTTAAGGTCCAGAAGCAGATGACCCTCCTTCTGACATGTTGTCAGAAGGTCACTTGTTGCCTAACACTATGTCACTGTGCCTGTGTCATTCCCCTCCCTCCATCTCATCACGTAGGCATTTTATCATCTCACATTATCACAAGGATGGTAAGTACATACAAGAAGATACTTTGAGAGAGAGAGACCACATTCACATAACTTTTATTATAGTATATTGTTATAATTACTCTTTTATTATTAGTTTTTGTTGTTAACCTCTTACTAGTGCCTAATTTATAAATTAAACTTCATCATAGGTATGTATGTGAAGAAAAAAACGTAGTATATGTAGAGTACGGTACTACCCATGGTTTCAGGCATCCACTGCGGGCCGTGGAATGCATCCTCTGCAGATAAGGGACTGCTCTGCTCATTATTTGTGAATGACATAAAACAAAGATGAAAAGATCATCTCATTAACAGAACCAAGTTTCAAAAAGACCCAATCGGGTGGAGACTAAAAGAATTATGTTTAACATGGGTAAATGCATTTGGTTCAGAAAATTAACTGAATTCAGGATGGGGAATAACTTGGCTTCACAGCATTTTTTCAGAAAAATACCTGTAGTTTTAATTGAACACAGAACAGTTATGCTCTGTGGTTATTAAGGTTCAAGCACAAAGAGTAGGGCTCATCCAGGGTTGGTAGTATGCTTGTTGAACATAACATTTCTAGAGAGATTAAGATTAAGAGAGAGAGAGAGATTAAGATTCATTAGGTCGTTGGAGGTCCCAAAAATCTCAGATGATTTTAATGCAGGTGTTTCAGAGATCACACTTAAGATACATAGCTGCACATGTTTTGTCTTTGATGCCATCTGCTGTAGGAACTGTAATTTTCTGGTACAGAGATCAGATAGGAGATAAAAGACCTCAGTGGTTTGGACACTTCATGTGCTTTTACTCTCAAGTAGGAAGTTTAGTAGAGGGCAGCAGTTAAAAAAGAAATAACAATTTCAGAGTTTCACCAGTGTTTATGAGGAGTGTGTAATTATTTGATCTGAAAGAGACTTGGTCTGTGTATGTGCATCTCTTAAGTATTTCAAGCAGTCTGTGAACTTCTTACAAATTATGTAGTAGATTAGGTAAGAGATGGGACCGGGCTTGCAGAATTTTTGAGATAATACTTAAGAGAAACGTCAAAATCGATAGTAGTCTTTATGTGGCTGAAAACCACGATAAAGAGTCTTAGCCCCTGACCCCCACTGGCTTGAGGTACACCTGCTCGAGACCTAGGAATTATGAAAAGATGGAAAATACACAGACAGGAATAGATAGATAGGAAATAGGAAAAGATGTAAAAGAAAATGATGGAAGCCTGGCAGTGTTTAAGAATGAAATAGGAACACCGTTAAGTGAAGAAATTAAGTTGTTTTATGTCGGTTTAATGGAGGACCATTGTACCTCCCGGTTTGCTTGGGACAGTGAATTTACTTCCGCTGCTCTGGTGTACTTATTAATGGTGACTTCTTTCATTTCCAAAAGTATTCGGCTTAGATGAGAAATTACGTGGGCCCCCTACTTAGAGGTGACATTTTATAAATAACTGACTTGGCATCTGACCCATTTTGAGGGGCAAGAGGAAGGGGCAATGAGGTAAATAGAGGGAGTTTGAATCTTTAGTCTACATTTTTTAGGCATTATATCTTTGCATGTTCACCTAAACCTTAGGTGGTGGATTTTGATGATTAATTAAAAGGAGGCCTCATTATTGTCAGCATATGGGTAAGAATTTTAATTTTGTATTATTTTTCTTTGTTTATAGAAAACCATTCTATTAGTAGAGGTGAATGCAATGTTTGAGATCCTCAGTTTTTCCTTTTGGTTTGGCTCACAGCTGTCTGTCCACTCTGTATTTCTGTGTTTTCCCGTCTTTGGTTTGTCTGACAGCAGGCTACATAGGCAAAACTCTGGCTGTTTTCATGGTTTTGTAATAGAGCTATATTTGTTTGAACATAGGCTGAAAAGACACTGCTCAGTTTTAACTTTTCTCACACAGTCTAGTTTGTGACCGTTTGCTAGCGCCAGAGTAAATATGGATATGCAAGTTATTGAAATTGCTTGGAAACTCTTTAGAACTTTTAAATAATCCTTTTTTTTGTAACCTTGTCAACATTTACTGATGCACAGAAGATGATTTTGTGTTAATTCACTGTTTAGACCCAAAATTTTGGTTTGTGTACGTATTAATTTTTATAATTGCCTAGCCTAATGTGGGGAAATATAAGCTGCTTATCACTGCGAACTAATGTGCTTACTAATTATTTTAATGATTAGTATTTTAAATTGCATGTTTAGGTTTTAATCTGAAAAATTAAATTTAGTTTTGTTTCCGAACACAGTCGCTTTTTGTTTCTTATTGCTTTGCCGCAGTTTTAGAATATAGTTGCTTTCTTCTTTTGATTCAGTAGTTTAAGAAGGTATGGCATTAGGGACTGGCCCACCAGACAGGTGTATTAAGCCTCGGTTACTCAATATTCTGAAGAAAATGTATGTTATTTGCCACCTACTGAATTATACATAATATATGAAATGAAAGTAATTGACATAATAAGAGTATTTTGAAATCAGAAAACATCTTTTCTCCAAGTAGTTAGAAAAGGTCTATTTGGGACTATGTTTTGGTGCCTGTCCTTTCATTCCTGCCCCCCAAACCCATCAGTGTTTGCATTGTCTAAAGAGCTGAGAGATAGTTAACCTGTGGTCTTTTAAAATTTTATCCAAACGGAAGAGTATTGGCTTTTTACGAATTATATCTCAAGATTTGCCATAGATATTGATTTAAATCATTGAAACTTCTTACTTCACGCATTCATTTGCTGTCCTACAAGCCATTCTGTTGTGTTCATATGTAAAATACATATAAAATGAGAATAATTTTCCTGATCTATGGAGGACAAGTAAGAGAACTCCCAAATGTCCAAGGCTGCCCAGTTGCAGTGATGGTCTCTCAGCCTCCGCGGATGCACCACTCTGCCGGGCAGCTTCCGAACCTCCCACTTAGCACCGACAGAAGCTGTTCCAAGGAAAACCAAGGTCTTCTTTACTATTCATTTTCTGGTTCAGCTCTGTTCTTTTCTTCTTCTGGCAGTAATGGTAACAGCAGTAGCTGGAGCAGTCTTGGTTTAGAAGGAGATTTGTATGAGGACAATTTATCCTTTCCAACATCAGACAGGTTGGTCCAGTCCAGAAACTTACAAACTGATGAGTCTTTCACACTAATGCATGATGTCATATTCTTAAAAGAACGTGGGTTACAGTGCCAATATGTATCAGTCTGCTTCTCTCCTATGTTTGGACTTGATTCTGCTTGATAATTTACATCTAATGAGAAACTTCAATTATGCTAAGAGGCGACTGACATCTAATTGCAAAACGTGTTACATCTATGCATGTGTTTCTTTGCTTGCTATTTCTCATCCTACCAATTATTATTTCATTAAAAAGAGCTTGCTTCCTACAGGATTTCTGGTTTTTGTTGTTGTGTTGTTTTTGTATGTAATTTTATTTCACGTGTAAGGAAAGTGTAGGAAAAATGTATTTTTAGTGCATTAAAAATATGTCCTTGGCATCAGTAGATGCCACGGCAGTCTATGATAATTCAAATGCTGTGTTATCCAAAACGAAATTAGTAGACTATTTCAGCTTTAAGTTATTTGAAATTAAATTTTATCATGAAATTACTTGGCGTTCTCTATCACGGTAAGGTAGAACCTCTTGGTTACTGATGACCTGTCTAGGCATCATTTACAATTCAGATTTTAACATGAAATGGTGTGAGAAGCAAAGCTTCCTTTTCTTATTGTCATCTCTTCCCTTTTTAAATGTCATATATCATATTGTAACATTCATTCTTTTCCACGTTTTAAGAATTAGTTTTAATACCATTATTAATTAAAGCTTTTTTTTTTTTTTTAACTGCTTCTGCTCTTTTATTCGAAAAGTGATGGGCCAGATGATAAAGATGAAGATCGTGAGGATGATGGAGAAGGTAATTGACAGATTGTTTTTCAAAGTGTTTGCATGTTTTTTTGTTTAAGGTTTCCTAGAAGAGTCTTCACCTTGTGCATTTTCATCACTGAGGCTCCAGGTTATTACAAATCAGGGTATTTACATTACAAATCAGGATATTCTTGAACTAATGTATCCAGTGGCAGGTCCTTTGCTGAACCATTTATACCATTTGATTGCTAAACTAATGAAGTGCCCATTGGTATAAAGATTGAACTACTTTAAAAGAATTACTCAGTGATTTGAGAGGGAAATGTATGATAATCTCTCTATAATTATCTTTTTCTAAACATAAAACCCTTACATTATAAGATATAACTTATTATAATTATGGCATGTGCCCTAGTTTTTTCCTTCCAAACTAGTAACCTCTCAAATTAGTGTTTAATGTTGATGTTACATAAATTAGTAAGTAAAAATTAAAAGATATTTTAAAATCAGTCCTTCCCTCTTTCATTTCTATTCCTAAACTCACAAATATACATATTTGAAGAAAATATTTAATTCTTCCTTTGATGAACCTGATTCCAAATATCTAAATACTAGATACCATTGGTCACGGTGTTCTCGACCATGATTTGTAATCCTTAATCCAAATATTAGAATGTCTGAGTGAATGTAGAAACTTTCCATGTTGAAGCTGAATTTTCATTGCATTTAGATGGCTTATTCTTTTATTATATAAATACCAATAATGTCTTCTATAGAGTGGCACCTAAAAATATTCATACTGTTTGAGATATATGTTTTTGAGCTAGTCTTTTTATTTTTTTATTTTTATTTTTTATTGTTACGTTAATCACCATATATTACATCATTAGTTTTTGATGTAGTGTTCCATGATTCATTGTTTGTGCATAACACCCAGCGCTCCACGCAGAATGTGCCCTCTTTAATACCCATCACCAGGCTAACCCATCCCCCTACCCCCCTCCCCTCTAGAACCCTCAGTTTGTTTTTCAGAGTCCATCGTCTCTCATGGTTTGTCTCCCCCTCTGACTTACTCCCCTTCATTCTTCCCCACCTGCTATCTTCTTCTTTTTCTTTTTTCTTAACATATGTTGCATTATTTGTTTCAGAAGTACAGATCTGTGATTCAACAGTCTTGAACAATTCACAGCGCTCACCATAGCACATACCCTCCCCAATGTCTATCACCCAGCCACCCCATCCCTCCCACCCCCCACACTCCAGCAACCCTCCGTTTGTTTCCTGAGATTAAGAATTCCTCATATCAGTGAGGTCATATGATACATGTCTTTCTCTGATTGACTTATTTCACTCAGCATAACACCCTCCAGTTCCATCCATGTCGTTGCAAATGGCAAGATCTCATTCCTTTTGATGGCTGCATAATATTCCATTGTGTACGTATACCACCTCTTCTTTATCCATTCATCTGTCGATGGACATCTTGGCTCTTTCCACAGTTTGGCTATTGTGGACATTGCTGCTATAAACATTGGGGTGCACATACCCCTTCGGATCCCTACATTTGTATCTTTGGGGTAAATACCCAGTAGTGCAATTGCTGGATCGTATGGTAGCTCTATTTTCAACTGTTTGAGGAACCTCCATACGGTTTTCCAGAGTGGTTGCACCACCTTGCATTCCCACCAACAGTGTAGAAGGGTTCCCCTTTTTCCACATCCCCGCCAACATCTGTCGTTTCCTGACTTGTTAATTTTAGCCATTCTGACTGGTGTGAGGTGGTATCTCATTGAGGTTTTGATTTGGATTTCCCTGATGCCGAGCGATGTTGAGCACTTTTTCATGTGTCTGTTGGCCATTTGGATATCTTCTTTGGAAAAATGTCTGTTCATGTCTTCTGCCCATTTCTTGATTGGATTATTTGTTCTTTGGGTGTTGAGTTTGATAAGTACTTTATAGATTTTGGATACTAGCCCTTTATCTGGTAAGTCATTTGCAAATATTTTCTCCCATTCTGTCGGTTGTCTTTTGGTTTTGTGGACTGTTTCTTTTGCTGTGCAAAAGCTTTTTATCTTGTTGAAATCCCAATAGTTCATTTTTGCCTTTGCTTCCCTTGCCTTTGGCGATGTTTCTAGGAAGAAGTTGCTGCGGCTGAGGTCGAAGAGGTTGCTACCTGTGATCTCCTTTAGGATTTTGATGGACTCCTGTCTCACGTTTAGGTCTTTCAACCATTTGGAGTCTATTTTTGTGTGTGGTGTAAGGAAATGGTCCAGTTTCATTCTTCTGCATGTGGCTGTCCAATTTTCCCAACACCATTTGTTGAAGAGACTGTCTTTTTGCCATTGGACATTCTTTCCTGCTTTGTCAAAAATAAGTTGACCATAGAGCTGAGGGTCCATTTCTGGGCTCTCTATTCTGTTCCATTGATCTATGTGTCTGTTTTTGTGCCAGTACCATACTGTCTTGATGATGACAGCTTTGTAGTATAGCTGGAAGTCCGGAATTGTGATGCCGCCAGCTTTGCTTTTCTTTTTCAACATTCCTCTGGCTATTCGGGGTCTCTTCTGGTTCCATACAAATTTTAGGATTATTTGTTCCATTTCTTTGAAAAAAGTGGATGGTATTTTGATGGGGATTGCATTGAATGTGTAGGTTGCTCTAAGTAGCATTGACATCTTCACAATGTTTGTTCTCCCAATCCATGAGCATGGAACATTTTTCCATTTCTTTATGTCTTCTTCAATTTCTTTCATGAGTATTTTATAGTTTTCTGAGTACAGATCCTTTGCCTCTTTGGTTAACTTTATTCCTAGGTATCTTAAGGTTTTGGGTGCAGTTGTAAATGGGATCGACTCCTTGATTTGTCTCTCTTCTGTCTTGTTGTTGGTGTATAGGAATGCCACTGATTTCTGTGCATTGATTTTATATCCTGCCACTTTACTGAATTCCTGTATGAGTTCTAGCAGTTCTGGGGTGGAGTCTTTTGGGTTTTCCACATACAGTATCATATCATCTGCAAAGAGTGAGAGTTTGACTTCCTCTTTGCCGATTTGGATGCCCTTGATTTCTTTTTGTTGTCTGATTGCTGTGGCTAGGACTTCTAATACTATGTTGAATAGCAGTGGTGAGAGTGGACATCCCTGCCGCCTTCCTGACCTTAGGGGAAAAGCTCTCAGCTTTTCCCCATGGAAAATGATATTTGCTGTAGGATTTTCATAGATGGCTTTTATGATCTTGAGGTATGTTCCCTCTATCCCTATACTCTGAAGAGTTTTGGTCAAGAAAGGATGCTGTACTTTGTCAAATGCTTTTTCTGCATCTATTGAGAGGATCATATGATTCTTGTTCTTTCTTTTGTTAATGTATTGTATCACGTTGATTGATTTGCGGATGTTGAACCATCCTTGCAGCCCAGAGATAAATCCCACTTGGTCGTGAATAATCCTTTTAATGTACTGTTGGATCCTATTGGCTAGTATTTTGGTGAGAATTTTTGCATCCATGTTCATCAAGGATATTGGTCTGTAATTCTCCTTTTTGATGGGGTCTTTGTCTGGTTTTGGGATCAAGGTAATGGTGGCCTCATAAGATGAGTTTGGAAGTTTCCTTCCATTCCTATTTTTTGGAACAGTTTCAGGAGAATAGGTATTAATTCTTCTTTAAATGTCTGATAGAATTCCCCTGGGAAGCCATCTGGCCCTGGGCTTTTGTTTGTTGGGAGATTTTTGATGACTGCTTCAATTTCCTTAGTGGTTATAGGTCTGTTCAGGTTTTCTATTTCTTCCTGGTTCAGTTTTGGTAGTTGATACATCTCTAGGAATGCACCCATTGCTTCCAGGTTATCTAATTTGCTGGCATAGAGTTGCTCATAGTATGTTCTTATAATTGTTTATATTTCTTTGGTGTTGGTTGTGATCTCTCCTCTTTCATTCATGATTTTGTTGATTTGGGTCATTTCTCTTTTCTTTTTGATAAGTCTGGCCAGGGGTTTATCAATCTTGTTAATTCTTTCAAAGAACTGGCTCCTAGTTTCATTGATCTGTTCTGCTGTTCTTTTGGTTTCTCTTTCATTGATTTCTGCTCTGATCTTTATTATTTCTCTTCTCCTGCTGGGTTTAGGCTTTCTTTGCTGTTCTTTCTCCAGCTCCTTTAGGTGTAGGGTTAGGTTGTGTATTTGAGATCTTGTTTCTTGAGAAAGGCTTGTATTGCTATGTACTTTCCTCTCAGGACTGCCTTAGCTGTATCCCAAAGATTTTGAACAGTTGTGTTTTCATTTTCATTGGTTTCCATGAAGTTTTTTAATTCTTCTTTAATTTCCTGGTTGACCCATTCATTCTTTAGTAGGATGCTCTTTAGCCTCCATGTATTTGAGTTCTTTCCGACTTTCCTCTTGTGATTGAGTTCTAGTTTCAAAGCACTGTGGTCTGAAAATATGCAGGGAATGATCCCAATCTTTTGGTACCAGTTGAGACCTGATTTGTGACCTAGGATGTGATCAGTTCTGGAGAACGTTCCATGGGCACTAGAGAAGAATATGTATTCTGTTGCTTTGGGATGGAATGGTCTGAATATGTCTGTGAAGTCCATTTGGTCCAGTGTGTCATTTAAAGTCTTTATTTCCTTGTTGATCTTTTGCTTAGATGATCTGTCCATTTCAGTCGGGGGGTGTTAAAGTCCCCCACTATTATTGTATTGTTGTCAATGTGTTTCTTTGCTTTTGTTATTAATTGCCTTATATAATTGGCTGCTCCCATGTTAGGGGCATAGATATTTACAATTGTTAGATCTTCTTGTTGGATAGACCCTTTAAGTAGGATATAGTGTCCTTCCTCATCACTTATTACAGTCTTTGGTTTAAAATCTAATTTGTCTGATATAAGGATTGCCACCCCAGCTTTCTTTTGGTGTCCATTAGCATGGTAAATGGTTTTCCACCCCCTCACTTTCAATCTGGGGGTGTCTTTGGGTCTAAAATGAGTCTCTTGCAGACAGCATATCGATGGGTCTTGTTTTTTAATCCAATCTGATAGCCTGTGCCTTTTGATTGGGGCATTTAGCCCATTTACATTCAGGGTAACTATTGAAAGGTATGAATTTAGTGCCATTGTATTGCCTGTAAGGTGACTGTGACTGTATATTGTCTGTGATCCTTTCTGATCTATGCTGCTTTTAGGCTTTCTCTTTGCTTAGAGGACCCCTTTCAGTATTTCTTGGAGGGCTGGTTTCGTGTTTGCACATTCCTTTAGTTTTTGTTTGTCCTGGAAGCTTTTGATCTCGCCTTCTATTTTCAATGACAGCCTAGCTGGATATAGTATTCTTGGCTGCATATTTTTCTCGTTTAGTGCTCTGAAGATCTCATGCCAGTCCTTTCTGGCCTGCCAGGTCTCTGTGGATAGGTCTGTTGCCAATCTAATATTTCTACCATTGTAGGTTACATATCTCTTCTCCCGAGCTGATTTCCGGATTTTCTCTTTGTCTCTGAGACTCGTAAGTTTTACTATTAGATGTCGGGGTGTTGACCTATTTTTATTGATTTTGAGAGAGGTTCTCTGTGCCTCCTGGATTTTGATGCCTGTTTCCTTCCTCACATTAGGGAAGTTCTCTGCTGTTATTTGCTCCAATATACCTTCTGCCCCTCTCTCTTTCTTCTTCTTCTGGGATCCCAATTATTCTAATGTTGTTTCGTCTTATTGTATCCCTTCTCTCTCGAATTCTGCCCTCGTGATCCTGTAGTTGTTTATCTCTCTTTTTCTCGGCCTCTTTATTTTCCATCATTTGGTCTTCTATATCTCTGATTCTCTCTTCTGCCTCATTTATCCTAGCAGTTAGTGCCCCCATTTTTGATTGCACCTCATCAATAGCCTTTTTGATTTGACTTGGTTAGATTTTAGTTCTTTTATTTCTCCAGAAAGGGTTTCTGTAATAACTTCCACGCTTTTTTCAAGCCCAGCTAGTATCTTTAAAATCATGATTCTGAACTCTAGGTCTGACATCATACTAATGTCCGTATTGAGTAGGTCCCTGGCAGACGGTACTACCTCTTGTTCTTTTTGCTGAGGTGATTTTTTTCGTCTTGTCATTTTGTTCAGAGGAGAATAGATGAATGAGAGAACAAAATGCTAACAGGTTAACAACGTCCCCAGCAAATATACTGTATACAAATCAGAAAAGACCTGAAACCAGGGGAAAGGAAAGGGAAAGAAAGAAAAAAGAAAGAGGAAAAAAAAAGACAAAAAGAAAAACAGAACAATACAAAAAAAGCAGAATATGATCAAATATGATCAGGCTAGTGCATAGATCAGTGCCACACAGTAGATTTTGGGCGTATTTTGGTCTGTTAGGAAAAAGTGCCTCCTAAAATTTTAAAGGAAGAAAGACATATATGTACAAAAAAGGGTTGATACAATGAAGGGATGGAAGATGACTGTAAAGATGAAAATTATAAAAGATTTTATAAAAGGAATTAAATTGTTTGAAGAAAGAAAGAAGAAGATTTAAAAAAAAAAAAAGGAGAGAATGTGATCAGGCAGGAGACTAGAACAAAGCCATACACTAGTGATTTAGGGTATATTTTGATCTGTTAGAAGAAAGTGTATCTCAAAATTTTAAAGAGAGAACAACTTATATATATATGCCAAAAATAAGGGTAACTAGTGTGAAGGGATAAAATATGACTCTAAACATGAAAACTAAAAAATGTTTTTTTTTTAAAAAGGGATTGATAAGATGTTGGTTGAAAAAGGGAAAAAGAAAAATTTAAAAAAAAGTTAAAAAAATTAACTTTGATGAACTAATGAATCATGGTAAAAAAAGCCATGAATTCTATGTGCAGTATTCCCCTAGCGCGGGAGCTCTCCCGTTCTCCTTGATCGGTAAACTTGGTCTTGGCTTGCTGGCTGTTCGTGCTGATCTTCTGGGGGAGGGGTCTGTTGCCGTGGTTTCCAAATGTCTTTGCTAGAGGCTGAATTGCCCCGCCCTTGTCGGTCTGGGCTAAGCAAGCTGCTCGGGTTTGCTCTCAGGAGCTTTTGTCCCCTGCAAGCTCTCGGTACAGCTTTGGAGGACCAGAGTGAAAATGGTGGCCTCCCAATCTCCACCCGGAGGAGCTGAGAACTCGGGGCCCCGCTCCTCAGTGCGCCCCCAGAGTAAAGCAGTCACTCCCGTCTCCCTGGTCTCCGGCCGCACTCTGTGCTCACCCGGCCTGTGACCGAGCGTTGCTATCTCTGGCACCCGACCCCGTGTGGAGTCTCCAAACCCAGCAGATCCCTGCGGTGCGTTCCTGCACCGCTCCTCCCGGGGGAGGAAGGGGAGTCTCCCCAGCTCTGCCACTTGTTGGGTCCCTGCTGGAGGAGCAGTGGCCCGACTGGGCCGCGGATCACAGTTTATGGCAACCCCGAGCTGAGAGCCCGCGCCTCGGCTCCATCTCTGCAGCCGGCTTCCCCGCTCCGATACCTGGGAGCTCTGGCGCACTCAGGCACCCCTGGTCTTTCTGTGACCCCAAGGGTCCTGAGACCACACTGTCCCGGGAGGATTCCACCCCCCGCTTAGCCACTGGAGTGACGTCCCTCAGCGGAGCCGACTTCTAAAAGTTCCGATTTTGTGCTCCGCGGCTCTATCACTTGCCGGTAGCGGCCGACGGAGGCCCCCTCCTCCGCCGTCTATCCTCCCGAATATCGCCTCGGATTCACTTCTCCGCACGTCCTACCTTCCAGTAAGTGGTCGCTTCTCTGTTCAGAGAGTTGTTGCTACTCTCCTCTTCAATCTCCTGTTGAGTTCGTAGGTGTTCAGAATGGTTTGATCCCTATTCAGCTGAATTCCTGAGACCAGACGAAATCTAGGTCTCCTACTCCTCCACCATCTTGCTCCGCCTCCCCTAGTCTTTTTATTTTTCATCATTTCTTTAGAGGTGGGCAAACTGAGAAAATTGCCCAAATGAATTTCTCGAAATGTACTTTATAACACCTGAGTGTCTGATTAGTTTTATCGCCCATTATGCCTTTCTTCTTTAGGGAAGTCATGTACTGGTTTCTGAGTTAAAATCCTCAGACTTAAGGTGATTATTTTTTAGTCCCAGTGCTTCTGCTAACTAGACATTCTTTTTTTTTTTTAGTAAACATTCTTCATATAGGACTTCTAGAAGTTTTTGTCATCAGTTATGAAGTAGGGGTAGGGCAGTATTCTTAGAGGGACAGATAGGCTAGGTAATATTTGCTTTCTTTTTGTTGACTAAAAGAGTGTTGACTTTGTCTAGGAAAGTTGTGTCCCTTTTCTCAAATAATGCCTGTGAGGAAAGTTGTTCCAAAGGCTGTACATAGTGTAAATGCGTGTGGTGAGTATTTTCCTCAATGAACTAGTCATTACTTAACTGACTTTATTACTGAGGGACAATTAAGAGAAAAGAAGATATAAGTTAATAAAAATATGAAATTGATTTTAAAAAATTTACTTTTGAGGCACTAGCAGGCTCTTTAGGATTTCTTTTGTGAGTAGATAGAAATTTACTGTATGTAAATACATGTCACTACTCAGCTTTTGAGATCATAGTCATCTCTCATTATATAGAAAATTGTGGCCAGCTTTGAAATTTGTTATATTAGGAATTGGTAAAGTAGGACAGATTGATACAGGTTTATAGAAAGATTCAAAATTATGGAAATCCTAAGGCAACAAACCTCATTTTGTTGTATTTTTAGTTGCAGGAGGTCAGCCACTTGCCTTTTCCCTGGTGTTGAGTGACCTCTCCTAGGCCAGGCAGCCAGGAGCCCCATAACTGAGAAAGCCAATAATACAGAGAAGTCATCGGTGACTTGGCTTCCAACCCCATGACCTCTGCAGGATTTGCAAAATGGCCCAGAGACCATGTCTGGTTTCACAGTGCACCAGACCCATTTTTGACTGAGAGTCAGTGTGGGGAGAGGAGGGAAAAGGTAGTACGTTTATCTGAAGAGAATGACGTGGATCTGTTTTTTTAAGTGAAAAAATTAGGGACCACCCCAAATCCTAAAAATGATTAGTAGTGGTCTAGAATGCCCTGCAACCTGTAAGAAAGAATCAGGGACATTGACCAACAAATTTCCATGATGGGTACGAATTGGCGTGATGTTTGCCAGCAGGCCGGCTGCTCAAATCTTATGTGGGAGGCCTCTTGTCTCAGCTCTGCCTTTTGCTTGGCCATCACTAAGCAGGAGTGGTTAGACACATGGTATTGGTCTACAGGTCATTAGTTTTATAGTCAACAGCAATTCGTCCTTCTTTATGTTGAGAACATAATGTTCATTAAAAAAAAAGAAACGAAACTTGAGAGCAATATCTTATTTATAAAGGGTTATACCCAGAAAATTCCCTGGTCTGGCTTTTGGGATATAAGTGGCTGCATGTGACATTTTTTTCCCCCTTTTTTGCCTAAAGAATGAAGTGATTAAGAGCATGGAGCCAGACTGTGTGTTCATATCCTGGCTCAGCCACTTCCCTACTGTAAGACCCTGGATCTCTCTCTGCCTCATGTCCCTCACCTGTAAGATGGAGATGATGATAGTTCTGGCTTCACAGGAGGGGTGTGAGGGTCCCAGGGGTTTGTATATAGGAAGAGCTTAGAACAACACTTATGACGTGATATGCCCCATACAAGTGTTTGTGGCTTCTGTTACTTCTCTTAGTTCGAGAAGCTTTCTTGAGTCCATTTAGTATATTTATTTATTTGAGATTTATATTTAGACTGTAATCATAGCTTTATAGTTTTGTTTTCTCTTTCTTTACCTGTGGATCTTACTTTGATACAAATTATGTCATCTACAGTACTTGATATTCAGTGCCTCAAAATAGAGTTTTGTATTTGTGCTCTCAGCAGATGATCAGAGTTATTCCTTTGTTGTGGAATTATTGTGCCCTTTCAAATAAATGTTTTGGTTGATGTTAAGGTGGGGATAAGAAAAGACAGATTTTTTCCCCAGCATTCATTGGAATCTTAAGAAATGAAGAATATTTCTCTATCCTTAGAAACCAGAGTATTGAGAGTTGAATTGATGAATTTTTCTTTATACTGTTTAAATGTAAATATTAGGTTTGGGGCAAGACAGACAGATTCTGCTCATTACAAATATCGACATGGAGCCGTGCACAGTAGACCCCCAGCTAAGGATTATTCTTCAGTGGCTTGTTGCTTCTGAGGCCGAAGTGGCAGAACTTTATCTTCATGACTCTGCAAAGAAGGAATTCATACAAGTAAGTACCTGCCTTACAGGGTGGTTGTAAGGACATATTTAACCACATACGATGTTCTGTGTCACATAGTTGATCTAGTAAGATGCCCCTTGATAGCAAAATGGGTAAGTGCTTATGTGGTAGAGTCTCATAGTGGGTCCACATGTCAGCTCTGCCACTCTAGTCTAACCGTGGGTAGGCTCACTAGTCAGTTTCCTTATCGGCACCATGAAAATGAGTAGAGAGGTTACCTTACAGAGGTTTGTGAGGATTAAACATAATACCATAAGAAATATGCTTGATCTAGTGCCTGGCACATCCTAAGTACTCAAAGTTAGATGCTGTTAATAAACATGGTCATATGAGTTATTCTTTGTTTTAAATTGATTCTTAATTATGCCTGGTAAATTAGTATGTCTCCTACTACTCTGTTAATCCAGTCTTATTAGTGGGAGAAACTAGCATACTCAAAAGCCAGTGAAGGCTTAAACATCTTATAAGGGACCATGGACTACTTTGAGTATTTTGTAGGGTTCTAATAATAGAACATTCAGATTCAATGCACTAATAGGATGTTTTTATTGAGAACTTAACTGTGTGCCAAGCACCTTGTTAGTCAAGATTTTTATTTTATAGTCTTAAGGTTTTTGTCCCAGAATCTTCGTTATCAGAATTTTGATTTAATATTATTATAGGGTGTAAAATAGTTCAATGAATAACCAGTGTAAATTGATCTATAACAAAAAAGGAACAGTCCAGTTACTCTTGATTCCTGGTTCAGAATTTACAAAGATATTATTGAAAGAAGTATGTGAAAAAGATATTCAGTAAAAATAACTTTTTTTTGTATTTTGTTTTTCTTGGACTTTTTGGATTTTTCTAGTTTAGGTTTCGGTTTTGGGGCAGAAGGAGAAAATAAGACAAGGTGATCCTCAAGAAATGACTTGTCAAGGAGAAGGAGTAGGTAGGAAAGGTGTTAGAACTCACTGGAGGGAGGCAGACATTTTCAAGTCATTTAGTCTTGAATAAACTGTGAGGGCTAAGGAAGAGCTTAGGCAGAGCTGAGCATGAGCATAATGGTGCTTGGTGCTCATCCCCAAGTAACGTAGGAAAACATTCTGGAAATTCCTCAAAAAGTTAAACCTAGCATTATCATATAACCTAGCAATTCCACTCCTAGGTATATACCTAAGAGGAATGAAAATATATGTCCACGGCAGCATTATTCATAATAGGCCAGAAGTGGAAACATCCTAGAATGGATAAATAAAATGTGGTTTATCTTTGCAGTGGAGTACTCTCTGTCAATAAAAAGGAAGGAAGTATGTACATGCTACACCATGGAGGAAACTTGAAGTCACGTTGGGTGAAAGAAACGTCACCAGAGACCATATGTTTTATGATTACATTTATATGAAATGACCAAAATGGGCAAATCTGGAGACTGAAGTAGATTAGTGATTGCCTAGAGTTGCGGGGTTTGGGAGAAATGGGGAGTGTTTACTAATGGGTAGAGCTTTTCTTTGGGTGTGGTAAACATGTTCTAACACTGATTGTGGTGATGGTTGCATTCAACCTGGTGACTGTACTAAAAACCATTGACTTAAGTACACTTTAAATGGATGAATTGTATGGTCTGTGAATTCTCTCTCTATAAGGCTATATTTAACAAGGCTAAGTATATTTATATTATAAAATTAAAGTAGTTTTTATAGAACTAAATAGAAAAAAAATGAGTGAAGACATGTTCTGATTCTGGTGACAGTGGAGTTTATTTAAACCTGTATTTATTTACTTTTTTAATTGAGTTTTTGAAATATCACATTATATTAGTTTCAGGTATACAACATGATTCGATATTTGTATATATTGTGAAATAATCACAATATTTACTTTTTTGGTGTTTTTTTTGTTGTTGAAACATTAACATTTCTTTTTTTTTTGTTTTTGGTTTTTTGTTTATTTGACAGAGAGAGACACAGTGAGAGAGGGAACACAAGCAGGGGGAGTGGGAGAGGGAGAAGCAGGCTTCCCGCGGAGCAGGGAGCCCATGTGGGGCTCGATCCCAGGACCCTGGGATCATGACCTGAGCCGAAGGCAGACGCTTAATGACTGAGCCACCCAGGCGCCCCAAAACGTTAACATTTCTTAACTTAGAAAGCCGTGTTTCCAGTTGAGGCCAGAGTGTGTATTCCAGAAAAAAGCCACACTGCATATTGTAGAAGGAAAAATCCACATCCTTCTGTCAAGATTGACATTGTCTTTATTATTTTATGTTCCTAATTGAAGGTGTGACAGGTGTATTTAGGTCAAGAATTTCATATAGAAATGGAGACTATACTCCCATACAGACTCTCAGATGGGTGAGGTTTGTGCAGTTCTGTCTCCAAGAATCCCAAAGTGTCATTCTCTGGAGGAGATGTATTTGTCAGGGGCAGGAAGGAAAAATGTTTAATTTGCGTAGAGGGGTAAGTAATTTAGGGGAGAGGACCTCGTTATACAACTGGGAAATAATACTTTACTGCAGACAGCAAGAATCTTAAGAGTTCTCTGATACTAAAAATAAGACTGGAAACTTTGTTGTTAGGAAATTGTTTCTGGTTAACCTGGGATATGCCTTGCCTTCTCACTAGCTCTCCCGACGGTTACAAGGAAAGGGACGGAAGGTGGGGGACGTCCTGCGGGCTGTGCTGCGGTACTACGAAGTGCGGGAGAAGCCGGCCGCCCCGGAGAGCTGCAAGTCCCTGTTCGACTGGCTCTTGGAAAACGCGTAGTACAAACATGCAGCCAGTACGTTTTACCGTCTGGGGAGAGGAAGAAACAGATAAAGAGGCAGAGGGTAAACTTTGAATATTAACACTGATAAATGAACTGGGAGGGAAGTAAATCGAGCTTTTCCAGCGCAGTCATCCCACGTTGTATATATTTGATACTTTTGTAATCTCTGTCAAATATTATCTTCATCATTCTTCTATACACGTGTGTAGTGTGTTAAGACCCTAAGAACGTTGATTTGAAGGAAGGTCTGACCATGAGGTTTTCAGGGACATTGACTGACAGATTCTTTTTGCATCCAAATAGTGCTGCTACGGACCACACTGAGGTGGCTGAGGATAGGTTCCAGGGATACAGCCTTACAGTTCTGCTCCTTTGCAAACAAACGCTATTCTGTTGAGAACTAACCTGACAAAAGAGCTTTGAGGTTAATGGGCTCCCCACCCCACCCCCCATAGAATTTCTGTCTTATTTTTCAAAGTCAATTTTATTTTCATAGCTCAAGCTATCGGTAGCTTCTTGAATCTCCCAAACTATTTAATTTCTTAGAAACATATTCGTATTTTAGGTTTCTGTAAATACCATAAATGATAATTTCCTCAGCCTTTCATGAAATGACATTATTTGCTAATGTTGCCAATCCATCTGGCATGAAAATGAGTGTGTGTGTGTGTGTGTGTGTGTGTGTGTGTGTGTAAGTAAGGGAGTACTTTAACCTTGCCTAGTGGGTTTGTGCCCTTTTTTATTTTACTGTTTTCTTGGTGAGAAACCCACTGTTGACATTTAAAAGGTGCTTTAAAATAAAATGTCTATAAAGATTGTGCAGTAAGAATTTTTATTTCTCTTTTTGACTATTTTGGGTCCCCAACTTATCCTATAAATGAAAATAAAGGTACAAAACATGTTAAAATTTTAGAAATTAATGCTAATATGGAAATGCATTTAGAGAAGCCCAGTAATGATTTTCATCGTCGGATTTTTGAAAAAAAAAAAAAAAACCAAACACACACATACACAAAACTCTCTGCTTAGCAAGGATAAGCTTTTTCTAGAAAAAGAGGGGATTCCCAGCCCCTCCTCCCTTCCCCCCGATAAAATGGTATCTGCTCTATTTTGTAAAGTTGTCTGACATGAGTTTTCTGGCTCTATGTTTTCTACTACTTTACTTTGTCTTTAGAAACTGCAAGTTGACTTGAACTAGAGGACCAAGATTGTGTCTTGGTTTTGTCCGTGAGGGTATGCACATGTGAATTTTTCGTTCTTCCATTAGCGTAAATCTAGAGTAAATCACTTTTTGTTGGGGGCTTTGGTTTTGCTCCATTACATTTTCTTTTTTCCTGAGCACTGACTGTTCTGGAAGCTGCACAAAGTGTAGAAGACATAGCACCCACCAAGGGGCAAGGAATATAAGGCACTTAATATTAATTTGAATTAATCATTATGGTAGAGAAATGTATTTTATGAGAGAGTAAAATTTGCTTTATAAGAAAAATGCCAAAAGCTACTTAAATATTTTGAGGTTACAGTGTAAACTTTGGTTTTTCTCAATTTAAAATAAAGAAATAGAGCAAGCCTTAAAAATAAATTTTTCCTAAAGTTTCTTCAAGTATTTTTTAAGGTGGAGAAATGCAGGAAATCTATATAGCCAGAATGGTTTCCATCTTTAGCTTCTCAGAACTTGAGATGCAGCAGCACTGGACTGGGTTTATACACGCTAGGAACTGGGTTGTTGATTAGAACATGGATTAACTGATTATTAAGTTTAGATTGGATTTTCACAAGTATATAACTATCAAGTTGTGTTTAGTCACTTCGATATATGTACGGGTTTGATTAACAGCAAATTGAGTTCTGAATTTCTTTTAAACTAAAATGAAAATATATTCATTTTGTAACACTTTCTGTGCTTGAAAATGTTTATGTTTCTATCTCTTATGGTAATCATTTTGAAGGAAGATTTTCCTCCTATCCGTGTTTTCTCTGCATTTACCTGGAGCTGTGCTGGACTCAGAGTTCCTTTATGTAGCCACTACGTAATGACAGACCAGTCTTTGGGCTTTGGCATGTGTGGTAAGAATCCTAATGGAACTCCACTCCTGTATCCATTCAGGGGCATAGAGAAAAATATTAAGTATTGGCAGATGTGAAAAGAAGCGTGAGTAAAGCTCCTTATATGGAGAGAAGTATCTTTTAATCAAGTACAACCTAAACTTACTTTCTTTAAAGGCACTTTGTGATTATTCCAAAGACATCTTATGTCTGTTTGGTTGCTCGGTCTCCGGAACAGCCGTGTTTGTTGAGAGGACCGCCCCCCACCCCCGTCTCCTTTTATTATAAGTCTCCTTGACATGTTTATATTATAACATTGTAATCTTGCCATTCTGTGCATTTCAGCCCTTACGAAATTACCATGTCTTATTCAGAACTGTTAAAGTTGTGATGTGCATTGAGTTGAATTCTCTGTTTATCAATTTCAGAACCCTTGAAGGATCTTGGGAAAGAAAGTGAATGAGGTGTCTGAGAAGGGTTTTATTTTAGAACATTATTTTCGACTGAAATGTAGCGATTCTTTCATATTCTTCTTTCCCAAGCCAAGTTTAACTTACATTTATATTTTGGAGATTATTAATGTTGATTTTGAAAGTATTTCCTGATTTATACAAAATGAATGATTCATTTATAAATCACAGAAGAAAATTAAAATATCTATTGGGCTGGTTGATAGAATTTAATAGAGTAATATAAAACCTTTTCACTCAGTGAATACGTGTGATAACATCTTTATACTTTGAAAAATGTTCCACTTACCCTTTCAGATATTTGATGTGAATTAATTCAATTCATAATACTTCCATTTTGCTTAAATAAGGGTTTTATGTTGCTGGTAGGAGAATTTAATTACTTATTAAATGTACCAAGTATAAAGTGAAAGATCACTGATCCACATGGCTTTGACATCAGTGCACATTTCCTAAATGCAAAACTTAACCCTGACTCATCATCAGAGTCCAGACTCAAGATGTCTTCTTAGTTAATTATTTAGCTAATAGTATTCTTTCACAGTTAACTATCAATTTCCCATCAGTATGTTGCTTTAAATTTTATATTTCTCAAAGGAAACTTTCCACAGTTTAAAAAATATATATTAATGCAACCACACTCAGGGTATAGGGAAAATAGTTTTCCATTTAAAACCCTGCCCACCTGTCACCAGCACAAGACAATTAGAGCTTCAGTGGGAATTCTATGATTATACTAAAGTGAAATGCATTTATTTTTTCATTTTTAGCAGAAGACCCCACATGCATTTACTCACTGTATTCCTGCTCTGAAGATGCAGTGTTGGTCACTCTTGTCACTTTATTTATTTATTATTATTATTATTATTATTTTTTAACCATCCATGTACATTCCTTTCACATGGGTAGAATTGTGGTTCTGGAAGTCCATTGTTTTGTTTTTGTTGTAATGTTTGAATACTATTTAATATCAGGTTTTAATATTGCTGGATTTGCTAACTTTGGTTAATTGTGCAGTGTTTAAAGTAATTCACATTCTTGTTTAATATATATATAGCAGAAGCAGCTTTGAGTAATTGTAGCTGTTTATTTGTGCAGAATTACAACATTAAGATCTTGTATAACAGTAACTTTTTTGGCTTTTCTGTCCTTTGATATGTTCATTTACCAAAATATGAACATCACGTTGCACTATACTTTTGTTTTTGCAGTGGCTCAAAATAAACATTTCAGAAATTACCTTTGTAATCATTTGCAATTAATTGTTCTTTTATCCTTTATGAATTGTTTGTTATCTTTCCTCTCCCAACTAAGAATTTTCCAATAAACGTAAGAGATGCCTGGCCTCGGTTTCCTTCTATAATATCTTGTTAACTACTCTGTCCTGAACTAAACAAAGGCATATAAGCGGAACTGCCATGATAGAAGACACATCAGATGATCTTCATGCTTCTAAAATGGTTTCCGAGAACTAGGGAAGCTAGGTATTTTTTTTTTTAAAGATTTTTTTTATTTATTTGACAGAGAAAGACACAGCAAGAGAGGGAACATAGGCAGGGGTTGTGGCAGAGGGAGAAGCAGGCTTCCCGCTGAGCAGGGAGCCCGATGTGGGGCTCGATCCCAGGACCCTGGGATCATGACCTGAGCCGAAGGCAGATGCTTAATGACTGAGCCACCCAGGTGCCCCGGGAAGCTAGGTATTTTTAACCAGACACTGGATTCTAGCCATATATTCAGGTGTCTCTGAATGCTAACATAAGTGACTTGAAAGGCTGTTTGCCCAATCTGGTTTGCACTTGAGTGCCAAGTAGAATATTATGGTTGCGTGTTGGGAAATTCTTCCGGCCTGGGTGTAGCACTCCTTCCATAGGATATTGAGAGCATCCACACCTTTGTCATGCCATGAGCATCAGGCACTTAAAAGTTTGATTGTTTGTTGCTAATGGAATATGACTTGTCTCTAAGTATGTAAAGCCCAGAAATTAGGGAATGATTTTCTAGCTTTGTGTGAATGTTGTAAAATACTAAGAAATAATGATAGTAAACAGTGGCTTGGGTGTGAGTGGATCCCAGTCACCAACAAAACAATTCAAAAATGCTGAGAAAAAGTAATCAAGATTCCTTAGCCTGGAATTCCACAAAGGAAAAAGTGCTCAAAAGGAACAGGAAGTTGTGACAAATGGCATTTGAACAATTTTGCACATTGGGATCACTTGCCATCTGTGTCTCAGCTGCGATAGTGAGGAGGATGAGGGACAGGGCTTGAAGAGTTAGCTCAGGGGCGCCTGGGTGGCTCAGTCGTTAAGCGTCTGCCTTCGACTCAGGTCACAATTCGAGGGTCCTGGGATTGAGCCCCGCATCGGGCTCCCTCTTCGGCAGGAAGCCTGTTCTCTCTCTCTGTCAAATAAATAAAATCTTTATTTTTAAATATTTTATTTATTTATGTGACAGAGAGAGACACAGCGAGAGAGGGAACACAAGCAGGGGGAGTGGGAGAGGGAGAAGCAGGCTTCCTGCGGAGCAGGGAACCCGATGCGGGGCTCAATCCCAGGACCCTGGGATTATGACTTGAGCTGAAGGCAGACGCTTAATGACTGAGCCATCCAGGCGCCCCTAAATAAGTAAAATCTTAAAAAAAAGATTTTTCAAAGTGTGAAAGATGGAGAGAAGTTACATATCCAAGGAGGAATATACATTTGGTGCTATTGTGGAAAGGGGGTAAGAATAAAAACATCTAAGCTTGTTGCAGCATTGCGTTTTTTTTTTTTAATTAATTTTATTTTTGATGTAGTGTTCCATGATTCCTTGTTTGTGTATAACACCCAGTGTTCCATTCAATATGTGCCCTCCTTAATACCCATCACCAGGCTAACCCACTCCCCTACCCCCCTCCCCTCTAGAACCCTCAGTTTGTTTCTCAGAGTCCACAGTCTCTCATGGTTCATCTCCCCCTCCGATTTCCCACCTTCACTTTTCCCTTCCTACTATCTTTTTTTTTTTTTTAACATATAATGTATTATAGTTTCAGAGGTACAGGACTGTGATTCAACAGTCTTAACACAATTCACAGCACTCGCCATAGCACATACCCTCCCCAATGTCTATCACCCAGCCACCCCATCCCTCCCACCCCCACCACTCCAGCAACCCTCAGTTGTTTCCTGGGATTAAGAATTCCTCATATCAGTGAGGTCATATGATACATGTCTTTCTCTGATTGACTTATTTCACTTAGCATAATAGCCTCTAGTTCCATCCACATCGTTGCAAATGGCAAGATTTCGTTTTTTTTTTTTTTTTGATGGCTGCATAATATTCCTGTGTGTGTGTGTGTGTGTGTGTGTGTGTGTGTGTGTGTGTGTATGCCACATCTTTATCCATTCATCTGTTGATGACATCCTGGCTCTTTCCTTAGTTTGGCTATTGTGGACATTGCTGCTATACACATTGGGGTGCACGTACCGCTTTGGATCACTACATTTGTATCTTTGGGGTAAATACCCAGTAGTGCAATTGCTGGGTCATAGGGAAGCTCTATTTTCAAATGTTTGAGGAACCTCCATACTGTTTTCCAGAGTGGCTGCACCAGCTTGCTTTCTCACCAACAGTGTAGGAGGGTTCCTCTTTCTCTGCATTCTCGCGAACATCTGTCGTTTACTGACTTGTTAATTCTAGCCATTCTGACTGGTGTGAGGTGGTATCTCATAGAGGTTTTGATTTGGATTTACCTGATGCTGAGCAATGTTGAGCACTTTTTCATGTGTTGCAGCATTGCGTTTACAGCAGGAACAGTGAATGTATGAAACTCACTCCTTGGGAATGGTGGCATTCTTTTCTCCTTCCTTTGTAGGTTTTGTAATCACCTGCTTTTACTTTTGTGCTCTAGGACAAGGACGATACTATTGTAGATTGGAAAGAGATAAAAATAAACATTTTCAGAGAATTGAAGCCCCACTTTTGACTTTTTAGGCCCCCCGTCTTTTAAACAGACACCTACATGGACTTCTGAGCTTGGAGTGAGCGATTAAAATGATCCGTGTGTACTAAATCCTGCCCACTGAAATGCTTTGGCCCAACGTGAGATCATTATCAACACTTGAAGGAGATTTCACACTTGAATATGTTTTGAATTACAGCTTCTGTTGAAAAATTGGAAGCTCTGCAACATTGGCTTCCTCCTGTGTGGCAACAGTTTGGCAGGAGCTAAATAATGATGGCCCCCTCAGTCCGGGCTTAGTAGGGTTTTTTTTTGCCTCTGGCGTGACCTGTTCCATCCATTTCGCCCATTCCTGTTGCCTGCTGGGGCCCTCGTGGTGTTTGTCATGCAACCTCTGGCAAAGCAGGTGAGATCATTAACGTGCTTAGGAAAAATCTGAACAATATTCTAGCAACTCTTCCATTCTCCAGGATTGCTCAAAGAGGGGAGGAAGGTTCTAGAAATTATAGACTTGAGTTGATTGCTCTTGCACAAAAGACAAATCATAGTTGTTAAAAACACAGCCTTTCACGTATGTAGACAAGAAGGGAGAGGCAGCACAGGTTTACCGAGAGCAGATTCTCTCAGATCTCCATTTCCTTTTTCAATAGAATTGTTCAATTGGCGTATTAGAATACCAGAGACCTAGTATCTGTATTTTAATGAGGCATTTTCTATGGAGAAAAGAATGAACAATTGTGGCTTCTTGGCTTTATGAGAATGTGTTCCCAATGACTTGTAGTTAATAGGTCAATGTCTGCCTACAGGGTCAGCCTCGGCCATCTGATGTATAGCCGTTTTTACTGCCTTGGGTGAAGATTGTGTTGGAGTATACTGACCAGGGCTGTCGAAGAGCATTGCGGAGAATACACAGTGACCATTTTGAAGGATAATATTCAAACAATTGCAAACAAACTAGGACAAGGAGCTTCCGAATCTGTTTTTTCCCCTTTTGTCCTTGTAACTGAACCACGATTTGACATTTTCCTCCAGAGGTGGGAAGGTTCTATGTTTACACACTTTTACAAATTGAATATTTTGAGCTCAAATATTTTCCTCCAAATACTGTATTTTTATGACTTACTAGTGATAAACTTAGTTCTCTCCCAGTTACATAAGTTCCGTGAAACAGGAATTGATGCTTAGAGATCCCATAGGGGCTTACAATGATGTGGACTTGTGCAGAGTCAGAACAAGGCTGTCAGAAAAAAAAACAAAAAAAAACTGCCAGAAGTACATCTGAAATCAACTTCATCTCCTTTTCTGTTTATAACAGAATATGGGTAGTTGTGGGGCAAGGGGGCATGGATTCTGGGGACATTGAAATGTTCTGATAATTGCTTTTCCAGCTTATAAATCTATGTCTTTGAGTCACCTCAGGCACCTTATGGCAAATGTTGGGCCAACTGAAATTGCTTAAATTTGGGCAAGCCAGCTGACCTCTTTACTGCCTCGAATCCTAAGAAGTCATGGCTTCCAGGAGGGGTCCCTGGTTAAATGGTAGAGTCTGCAGTTGACACAGAGCTAGGGAGATACAAACAGTATGTTGAATGAGTCCGATCACCTAGGGCCTCAGTAGACCCAAATGGCTAAGTGCTTTGGTAAGGCAGGAGGTGAGTATTAGGTCTATGTAAGTACGGGGTTGTGGGAGATGAGAGACCCTCAAGGCTTCTCTCAGACTGCTAAGAGGCTGCAGGGAAAGTAAGCCAATGCCAGCACCCTTGTGGGAGTGGAATGTGTTTGGGGGGAAAAAAGCTATAATATTAGTCCCTGCCTTTATGGAGTTTATTATTTAGAAGAGTCATTAAATGAGTAATTATAAATATAATTATTTACGCTACTGTTAAGGGTGGTGGGAGGCTAAAACAGAGGAGCCTAATTGGGCTTCCCTAAAGATGTGCAGCCGAGGAAAGGGAGTCAAGGTGGTTGGGGGAGGCAGAGAGCTTTTTTGGTAGAACAAACGAACAGCTTGAGAAGAGAAGGCTTGTGGCTTATTTGAAGAACCAAAGACCAATTTGGCTAGAGCCTGAGGAGTTGTGACACATCTTGAAAACTATGTAGACATCTTAGATAGCTCTCACTTAGATGCTTAAAGAAAGTAATTGTGGTTTTGTGTACTGCAGAAATGCAGGGTTTTTTTTCTACCATAGCAGTTGTTTTTAAATCTGTGGCATGGTGGGCAATAGTCTTGCTTGACCCTGTGCTTTTTACACCATGCCTGGAGTAGTAGGTTGAGTCCCAGATACCATCTTACAAAGGACAAAGATCAAGTGAAACATTCACATCCATGACTGTCAGAATGCTGAAGGAGCCAAAAAGGATTCATTTGCATTTTCACTGAAAGACAAAAGGCTGCTTGGCCTGGAGAAGGAAAAGTGGGGTTGGGGGTGACCTCAAAACCATTTTTAAACGTCCAAAGGGCTGTCAGTGGAGACAGATTGAAACGTGTGACCCTAGAAGACCAGGTAAGGATCAGTGGGTAGAAATTAGCAGCAGATTTCTGCTTGCTCTCCAAAAATTAAAGCTGTGTAACAATGGACTAGACCCTTTCCATGAAAAAGAGTGCACTTGTCCATGGAGATGAGTCTGCAGTGCTGGCTGATCACTCTTGCAAGTTTTGCTAGGAAATCCAAACCGTTCCTAATTTTGGAGTAGGTGACCTGTTTTCCCATATACTACTTAATTTTTCCCATGGCGGTTTAGTGAAGTTTAGCAACGTAGGCTCTAGGGTTAAAAGAACTTGATTTAAAATTACAGCTTTGCCACTTGCCACCTCTCTGTACGATCTAGAGCAAAGGCCTGGAAGGGTGGGATTTTCCTCCAGGGGGATTTTCATTTGCTTCTGACAGGTGCCTGGGGGCACAGCTAGTCTTGGAGCTCCTGAATTTAAGTTCAAGCCATGAAGTTTTCTGACCAAATCAGATGGCTGGGAATTGTGCTGCACACCCGGGCCAGGGCCTGTGCCTGAGGGGAGCAGCCCGCCAGGGTTCCAACTTAGAGAAGGGGGTGAGTTTTTGAGAATTGCTTTGTTGGGGTGGAGAGAATTGACTTTCGCCTTTCTAAAGCCCCATGAGGCTGCTGAAATACTACTCTGTATCACAGTTTTTTCTTCAAGTTTGGCAAATATTCCGAGGACAGAAAAGTGGTGTTGAATGCCGAGCTTACTTACTGGGGTTCTTTGCTTTTGCTAGATTTTGACCCACTGATTCCTCAATATCCTATGAGCTGTTTGATGCCTCCAAGAGCCTGTTTTGATATTTTATCCAGTTTCTTTTCCTAGGTAAACTGCTTATGATATTTTAATTTACATGTAGTACTTAAATTTTTTTTTTTTTGCTGTTCTCCATGTGCTTGACCCTTGATGCCCCTTTTATTTTTGCCAGTATTTTTATCTTTTTTCAAAGGGTCATAAATGCAAATGACATTAAATTCCAAAAGGTATAAGGACATACAGTGACAAATCCTTCTTATAGCTCTCCAGCCGTACTCTATTTCTTGCTTTGAATGGTGGTTGAACTGTTCCTATAGATTTGTGCAATTCGGTGTATATGTTTCATTTAACATGTTTCAAAGCTTGGATTGGCTGTTGTTACCTATTGTTGGATGTTAATTTGAAAGTGTCAAAAACCAGGAAATGGTTACCATGAAAGTCAAGTTAGTGGTTACTCCTGGGGCAGAGGAATATATATAGGAGGCTAATGTATCAGTAATACTCTATTTCTTGCTTTGAATGGTGGTTGAACTGTTCCTATAGATTTGTGCAATTCGGTGTATATGTTTCATTTAACATGTATGCACAGATGTACACACACACACACACACTGTTTTGTTTTTGTTTTTTTCACACACACACTGTTTAAAAAAAAAAAACTGCAGGGGCGCTTGGGTGGTTCAGTCCATTAAGTATCTAAATCTTGATTTTGGCTCAGGTCATGATCTCAGGGTCGTTAGATCGAACCCTACCTTGGGTTCCATGCTGGAAGTGGAGCCTGCTTAAGATTCTCTCTCTCTCCCTCTCCCTCTCGCCCTCCCTTCCCCACTCACATGCGCTCTCTTGCTCTCTCTGTCTCTCTCTCAAAAAAAAAAATAATTAAAATAAAAAAAAGTAAAAAAAAAAAAACAAAACTGCAAAATTAATCATCTCAAAAACAACCAGAGAGAACAGATGGATTACCTGCAAAACAGCAGTTTGATTCGCAGCAAGTCAACAGTTCTGATAGAAGCCCAAAGATAATAGAATGATATCTTCAAGTTCTGGTTAAAGTCAGATCCAGAATTTCACATGCTTCTAAACGATTTTTCAAGAGTGAACATAAAATTAAGGTAATTTCTAATAGCCTCAGAGAATTTACAGGTAATTTACATGTGCCAAGAAAAACTGCTGAATATACCCCTTTCATAAGAAGGATAATGAATGCTATAGAAACAATGAAGAAGCAATGTTTCAAATAATAATTAAAATAAAAAAACGAAAGCAAGGGGGAGCAACCACCCAAATGCAATACTGTTCTTAAAATAATTTCTACTTATTCTCTATAGCCAACACTTCACGTCATTGAATCCAGGTATCAACCTTGTCATTATTATTCCCATTTTTCATGTGAGAAAAGTCAGGCTCAGAGAAGTTAAGTCTCTTCCCCAGCGGGCATAGTGGTAGGCCCAGGTCTGCCAGGCTCCAGTTCTGCTCATTACATTACACTGTGTCACCATGTCTAAAAACCAAAATACATAAGGTGACAAAATCACCTGTAAATAACACCTAGAGACAACAATCATTTACATTGCCATATTTCCTTCTAGTTTTTCTCCCATACATATGTTTTATACAATTGGAATTTATTTTATTTCATAAATTTTGCCAAACTTTTTTTTTTAATTCCACATTTACCTTTGGGCTTTTCAAGTTTGGTGGTCGATGAATCTTGCAACTCTCTTGGCTAGAAATAACCAGAACTCTGGTCTGACTGATATGTATAATGTTGTATTTTCTTTGCATTCCTGTTATGTGGTACTGCTTTGAGCCAAAGTTAGGACAATTGACAGTCTTTACAATGTAAGTATTTTTTTTCCACCTTCCTGAACTTTATTAAAGAAAAAGCAATGATGGTAAATCTTGAGAATATAGTCAATTTTCTAGGATTCTTCCCTTGAAAATGTGACATTTGATTTCCAAACACATGCCAGAGCGTACATGGTTCCCAATTGTACTAAGTAGGTGAGAAGCTGAAATCCTAAAATGTTCATCTTCCAACTTTCCCCAGTCTGTGCTGTGTCTTTGGATCAGCAATAATTGCTTGAACAGCTACTATGGCTTCATTAATTTTTGTCTGTAGCTCTCTGAGCTCTTCTATATGCAGCAATCGCAGAATTTGAGCAGCTTCATTAAGAACTGCATCTCCTGTGTCAAAACCAAGAATATGTTTGTCTAAAGCATCAGGCAAGCCCTCTTTCGTTTGATTTGCTTTAGCAACTGCATCCTGGGTCAGGCACTCCTGGACCAAAATGCGAATTGCCTTAAGCATTACCAGGTAATCATCATGATGCTGAATCTGAAGAAGGTTAGCCAGAGCCATTACACCAGCCTTAAAATCAGGATTATTTACATCCAAGTTGATCAATAGCTCTGCATTTTTAGCAGCATTGTCAGCATTTTTTGTATTATCAGGTACCAAGTCCTTGTATTTTTCAACATTATCTCCATATTCAAGTCTAACAGCTAAACCAAGAAGCCAGTCAATTGCTTCTTGTCAATCTTGAATCTTTTTTTTTTTTTTTTTTCGATCTTGAATCTTGAAAGGACAGTTAACATCTTTGAGATACTTTCAAAGAACTTGGGCCAGTCACTGCTGTGGATGTTTCTTAAATTACCTCTGTCTTCAATCTTGTAGTGTCTGATTTTCTGGTCTTCAAGCCAAACTAAATTCTGTTTCATCTTTGCAGTTGAAGCCAGCTGGGTTGTGGTAGTCGAGGGCTGTCAGCTTGTGTCGGAACATGGTCCCCCGTCTTGCTCTGGTCCCCGGGCTCTGGCCGGGAAGGGACAGGCGAGGAGGAGCGGGCGGCTCAGGCACCGGCGATGCTACAATGTAAGTATTTTAAGTAGATCTTTTGAGAAGGGCAGTATGTAGAAAAGGTCTCTGGTTGGCTTCCAGAAACCAGGCGACAGCATTTGTTATCTCAGCTTGACTGTTTGATTTTCCCCTTTCCTGCCTTCACTCTTTTTTTTTTTAAGATTACTTGTTTATTTATTTGAGAGAGAGAGAGAGAGAGAGAGAGAGAGAGAGCATGAGCAGGGGGAGGGGCAGGCAGAGGGAGAGGCAGACTCCCCGCTGAGGGACTCAATCCCAGGACCCCAGGATCATGACCTGAGCCAAAGGCAGACACTTAACCAACCGAGCCATCCAGGCGCCCCTCCTGCCTTCACTCACTCCATCCATCAGCACTGACAGCAAGAGAGGCAATTCCAGGCACAGTTTCATGTCCCTCAGAACACGAGAAGAAAGAGTTACAGAAAGGACAGATGTTCTTTCCAAGCTCTAGGCCCCCTTTTTTTCAATTAGCTTTTTTTCAGTTAGCTTTTCCCTTTGCCCCCTTATCATTTTATACAAAGTGCTTCTTAGGTCCTGTTCTATAATAAGCACCTAATAGATGTTATCAATTTTAAAAAACCATTCTTATCCTATAACTTCTGAGTTCCACTGGAAATGTCAGCGGGTCTGAGTGGTGATTACTTGTAAGCATGAGAAGAAGAGTCCTAGGAAAGCTGTTTCTCAGTGTGAGTTCATTGTGAATAAAACATATATATTAAATATAACCAAGTGATAAGCAAGGGCGATGGACAGATTTCTTAGAACAAAGGCACAGATGATGGTGCGGCAGTGGAAGAGACAGAGAGCAGACAACCAGGGAACCTAGAAAGAAGGAGGCAAAGGCTTTGTCCAGTGCAGACAGTGTAAGGCATTTAAGGAAACCAAGTGTAAGAATTAGAGGTAGATGTTGAATTTTTCCTTTCTAAAATTCAATTCTTATTCAAGGGCATGTCTACCATCTTGAAGGAGGTCTACACAGGCTCCTAGTTGGAAGTATACAGGTCTACTTCAGGAGGTTACACTTCAAGTTATCACCCCTAGTTTATGATTTTTTGTAATGATATTGTTTCTGCCAGCCCTGTGTAAGGCAATGGGGGGCACACATGTGGCAAAAACATGCATCTTTTTCTTGATAAGGAGACATCAGTTGTTTTATGTCATGCAAACTGTGGGATGTTAAGAGAAGTAAGAACATGAGATATATATATGGTATATGGTATGTGAAGTGGGAAGGGGAGGTGGAGAGAAGAAAATGTGCCCCCTTGTACTTTCATTTTCACCAAATTTTAGTATTGTTTTTAGTTTTGCCCAAATTTAGTATTATGTTTTAAATATCTGCCCTCTTCGGATGGTGGTATAGTGGTTTTGGGTTTTGGCAGAATGGGACAGAGAAAATCCAAGTTTCCTGCTGCCACAGAGAGTTGTGAGCAGGAATATAGAACTTTGTTCCTAAGAAGGGCAAATGGAACCGTACCGCAGCATGGGCCAGGCTGGCTAGAGACGAGGTAGGAAGGTGTCCACCTCAGAACGTGCTGCTGGGACAACTGAGAAGAGCTGAGCAGCAAACAGATCAACTACATCAAAGTAACAGTTGTCTCCAGTTTCCACGCGTACATGAGCAATTACATACCTTTCCTCCTTACCTTGAAATTATTGCAGATGCCACCTGCAACTAGAGACTATGCTGGACATCTAGGAAATAAGGGGAAGAAAAACATCTGCATTCAAATCTAAATGTCTTCAGGATACTTAGAATCAACCAAGATTCACTTTTCTGCCATCGTACAGAATGGGCCTGGAAATAGAGAATAAGTTATCAATAAGAAATAAATTCTATTTCTTAGACACCTGAGTTAGTGTCTTTAAAACCTCAATGATGAATACCTCCTCTAGAAATGATGTTTAAGGGGCGCCTGGGGGGCTCAGTTGGTTAAGCGTCTGACTCTCGGTTTTGGCTCAGGTCATGATCCCAGGGTCCTGAGATCGAGCCCCAGTGTCTGACTCTGTGCTCAGCAAGGAGCCTGCTTCTCCTTCTCCCTCTGCCCCTCCCCCTGCTTGTGCTCTCTCTCTAAAATAAATAAATCAATCTTTTTTCTTTTTTAAGAATTGGCTCACATGTTATGAAGGCTGGCAAATTCAAAATATGCAGGGTAGGCAGCAGGCTGGAGACCCGGGGAAGAGCCCATGATGTAGCTTGTATCTGAAGGCAGTCTGCTGGAAAAACTCCCTCTTTCTTAGGGGACCTTGGTCTGTTTTCTCTTAAAATCTTTCACTGATTGGGTGAGGCCCATCCACGTAATGGAGAATAATCTTCTTTATTCACAATCTACTGGTTTAAAATGTTAATCTCATCTGAAAAATACCTTTAGAGTAACACCCAGATGTGTTTGACCAAATATCTGACACTGTGGCCTAATCAAGTTGGCACATAAAATTAATCATCACACTGAGCTCTGGGGCCTGGTCAAAGCAAAGGCCCCAAAGGACTATTCCCACAGTATAAAAGTGAAGTTGGGAGGGTGGAAAAGAATCACAACTCTCTGGAGCACCCTGGGGATTGGAAGAAAACTAACCTGTTCAAGATGTTAGTATTATCAAGCACAGAATATAAAGTAGTTGTGTTAGATACATAGAGGAAAGCTTAAATATGAACAGGGAACGTCTCCATATCCACTAGGATGGTATAATAAAAAAAAGGACAACAAGTGTTGGCAAAGATGTGAAGAAATTAGGGCTTTTATACACTGCTGGTGGAAATTTAAAAATGATGCAGTCACTTTGAGAGCAGTTTGACAATTCCTCAAAAAAGTAAGACAGTTACCATATGAGCCAACAATTCCACTCCTAAGGACATACCCAAGAGAAATGAAAACGCGTCTGCACAAAATGTTGTACCTGAATGTTCCTAGCATTATTCATAATGGCCCCGAAGTGGAAGGGACCCAGATGTCAATCAACTGATAGGTAAACAAAATGTGGTTTATCCATATCGTGGAAGATTATTTAGCCATTAAAAGGAATGAAGTAGGGATATAAGCTACAACATGGAGGAACCTTAAAAACAGGATGCTGTTTAAGATAGCAGACACAAGAGGCCACAGGTGACATGATTCCATTTACACATAATATCCAGAATAAGCAAATCCATAGTGACAGAAAGTAGATTAGTGGTTGCCAGGGACTGGGGGCTGGAGAAAAAGGAGAGTGACTGCTTATGCGTACAAGGTTCTTTGGGGTGATGAACATGTTCATGTTTGAACAACTCTCTGAAGATCCTAAAGTCCCCTGAGTTGCACATTTAAAAAGGATGAATTTTGTGTTAGGAAATTATATTTCAATAAATCTTATAAAATATGAGCAGAGAACAAATAAATATACATATATAGATATATATTTTTCAAGTGGGCTCCACACCTAATTCGAGGCTTGAACTCATGATCCTGAGATCGAGACCTGAGCTGAGATCAAGAGCCAGATGCTTAACCAACTGAGCCACCCAGGCGCCCCGAAAAATATATTTTAAAAACAAACTTCTTTTTTTTTAAAGATTTTGTTTATATATTTGACAGAGAGAGACACAGCGAGAGAGGGAACACAAGCAGGGGGAGTGGGAGAGGGAGAAGCAGGCCTCCCGCGGAGCAGGGAGCCTGATGCGGGGCTCGATCCCAGGACCCTGGATCATGACCTGAGGTGAAAGCAGATGCTTAACGACTGAGCCACCCAGGCGCCCCTAAAAACAAACTTCCAAAAATGAAAACTTGAAATGAGAAAACAGTGGTTGAGTCTAATGGCTGTTTAGACATAGCTGAGAGAGAATTAGTGAATTGGAAAAAATTCTCCAAAGTATAGTGTAGAAAAACAAAGACGGGATGCATGAGAGAAAGGTTAATTGCCACTGAAGAAAAGGAGAACTTACATTTGTAATAATTACAGAAGGAGAAGAGGGAGAAAATAGGGTAGAATTAATATTTGAAATTTGCTGGAAATTTTCTGGAAATGACAGAAGAACCATCCACAGATTCAAGAAACCGAACAACTCTCAAGCAGAAACAATACACAGTAAATTTTCTAGGAAGAGCTGTATACATATTTGTCTACTTTTTGAGATTATTGAATAAGCAAGCTGAGATGTCCAGGGCGATCAGTAAGAGAATATAGAAATTGCATATATTCAAACTAGTTGAGAAAAAAATAGAAGTCAAGAAAAGATAGAAAAGAAACAGAAGTAGACCAAAAATTAGAGCACAAAATAAGATGGTAGATCTAGAAACTGCTCTCCTCTCCTCTTATAGGTGTTCCCAAGACCACCCCCAATAAAATTCCTACACAGGAATATTCAAATCTGTTTCCAGGGCAACCTGATCTGTGAAACTGGTACAATTGCTCTGGAAAAGGACTGAGTATTACCTAGTTAAGTTGGACTTGTGTGTGTCCTATGTCACAACAGTTTTACCGTTAGAAAGAAACTCTAGAGATAATCTTGCATATGTAGACCAGGAGATATGTGTAATGCTCATAAGCAGTAGACTGGATGAATAAATCGTGTTATAGGCATCCAATGGAATTTTTTTTAAAGATTTTATTTATTTACTTGACAGAGACAGAGAGAGAGAGAGAGCACAAGTAAGCAAAGCGGCAGGCAGAGGGAGAGGGAGAAGCAGGCTCCCCGCTGGGCAGGGAGCCCGACATGGGGCTCGATCCTGAGCTGAAGGCAGACGCTTAACTGACTGAGCCACCCAGGAGCCTCACATCCAATGGAATTTTATACAACACCGGAAAAAGACCATAGCTACATGCATCAACACGATGCACTGCAAAAACATAACAGCAAAAGAAGCAAGTCACAGAAGAATACAAGAAAGTGAGTCCATTTTGATAAAGTTCAGAAACAGACAAAATCATATACTATGTCATTGCACACACACACACACACACAAACAGACAAAATCATATACTATGTCATTATACACACACACATATACACACATCCCTTTGGAGTCATACATAACTATAAAAATAGAAAGGAATAATTAATACAAAGTTCAGGACAAGGATTTGCCTGTGGAGATTGGGAAAGGGAAGAGCACACAACAGAGGCTTCCAAAGCACCCGTAATATTCTATTTACGAGTGGTGAGTCTCCAGATGTTCAACTTATTTCTTTCAAATTATACACATCCTTTATATAATATTTTTAATGTGTGGTATATGGCACAATGATAAAAATTCATTTAAAATAAATTACTCAACAAAATTTATTCAAAGGAGGCTCTGTGGTACGTTAATAGGGAGTTTCTGAAAATGTTGAAAAAAAAACTTTGAAGAAAAATGATGTGAGCACAACTGAGGATTAAGGAAAAAAACACTTTTCTGTGCTTCCTGAAATGCTCCCCTGGAGAAGGTGTACATTACTTGGGTTTTCTATTTGTCTGCCTCTGAAAGTTGGGGTGGGTGGGGGTGAGGGAGGAGACTGCTGTCCACGGAGGCAATCAAAGGGAAGCTATTACCATTGGCTGTCTTATCTCTAGGTCTGTCTTGAATCTCCTGGACAGACTCCTACATGTGGATTCCCACTCCCAGCTCCTAACAGAGGCTTCATTGTCCAGTCTTGCAGTGGATGTTGCAATGAGAAGGCTCTGTTGCCCCACAAAGGGACTGAACCGGAGGAAGACACTGGAGGGAGGTGGGCAGAGGAGGCAAGGAGGACACTTTAAACCAGAGCCTTTAGCAGGAGTCTATCCTGGGAAAGGGCAGGGCACCGGTTAGCCAGGGGGATGTTACAAAGGGCAGAGCTGCGGGACGCTGCCCTGTGATTCAGGCGGAAGAAACAGCAGCTGAGATGCTTGAGCCCCCTGTGGACTAAGGTGGTCATCTTGGTACCCATGCACTCTGCCAGCCGACTGGACTGGTGAGAGAGCGGCAGGGCTGGACGCCGTGCCCTTCCGCAGGGGCTAATGCAGCCTCTCCTGCCGGGTTCACAGCAAGGTAGTGCTCAAAACCGCCCAGGGGCATATAGCGTTTTAGGACAACCAGAGGGAGTCTTTGCGAAGGGACCCCAGAAGCCCAGACTCCTGCTGCAGAAACATGGATGATCCGCTCTGCTCTCTTAAAGCTGCAGTGTTACTTTGAGCCTCAAGGTGGTACAGCAGCACAGTCTACGGCGGGTGAGAAGCTTAAGTTAAGCTTCGTGAAAAGCTTCCTTCGGCACCATTAGCCTGACTCCTTGAACCATCTCTGTCTCCTGCAGGCATTCCTTGTTTCAACTGGGCTGGCGCCTAGTCTAGCCTCACTTGCAAGGTCCTTTCTTGCACGTCCAGCCTCTTCCATCCCCAGCCAGAACCTGGATCATTTTCTCAACTCTTTGGTCACTTCTGCTCAGGTTTGCCGCTTGGTTTCATGTCAGAAGGGCTGCCCTGTGGTCATGGGACCTGTCCTCCCAACGCAGACAGTGCCAGGCACACAAGAGACATGCATCCACGGGGCTCCTCAGACAGTCATATCCTGCTCAGGTGGGTAGACTGCAGACACTCACCACCGGCAGTCCTCACATGCTCAAGCCACCGCCTTCCTTCTTATTTTACCCATTCCAACCCACCTCTGTCACTCCTCAGGAGCTTTTTGGGAACTTTCTATTTGCATTTCATCATGACTATGCCATTTAAAATTAGCTTTCATTCTAAGTGTACTCTAAAAATTACTCCCAATTCAGTCTCTGTTCAAAATGGCCTTACCATTTTGAACATCATTCTTCTCTGAAAAAGCAGCTACCTTCCATCACTTCTTATCCTCTTACATTCTTTTATTGCATTATCGCTTGGTTTTCCTTCTCAGCCCCTTTTCCATCTGAGAGAAGCATGTATTTATCACCTCTTTATCCCCCAGAGTGTAAGCTCCCTGAGAGCTGGGACTTCACCGGTTTGTCCTCTCCAGTGTCCTCAACCCTGAAACGGCATCTGGCATGCAGTGGGTACTCGACAAATCTTTGTTGAAGGAACAGATGGATGGGTGGGTGGATGGACAGGGTTTTACCCCTCCCCAATAAGTCAGTGGAAAAAGCAGTGTACTGGGAGTCTGCAGTCTAGAGTTGAGCCATGAGTCACTTGTAGGACTTTGAGCAAGTTGCTTGATCTCCCAGTGTGGCCTGTTTCCTAATCTATAAAACGAGTGGGTGGGACTTCATGATCAGAAGTGCTCTCCTGCCCTGATGGTTTTGGTTTTATGAATATGCTTCCAAAGGGGACAAGGCCATAAACCAGGTGACAACCAACATGCATTCTTGGCCAGAAACTATTACAAATACTAACCTAGCATCAAACGATGCATTTATATATGTGGATAAACACATGATTGCTTCATAATCTTTAAGTCTTTAAAAGATCATTTTCCTAAGAAAATCTTGTATGTGTTGGTCTTTACCTATATTCCCTTTTTGGTCTCTGGCTCCACGTATTAAGGATTCTGATTTTTCTGACAAAGTTTCTTTTTCTAAATTATTGTTCCTCATTTGGGATTTTCCTGTGTTATTTCTTCTCGTTAGTAATTTCCAGTTATCTAGAGTTGAGAATATCCTACAGTAGACACACCTACAGGTTCCCAGTTTTAGAAAATTAGTAACATTATTTTGGGAAGGATGGCATGCTCTTAGTGTGTGTCCAACATGGCAGATAGGTTTTTAATAATATAATAATAATAATAATAACCCTTACTTTTGGAAAAAGAACTATCACCTTAAGCCATTATTTTCCTCTTGGTACTTGGTTATGATGGTTGTTTTGTAGAATTCGCACACATCTGCTATCTAGAAAACCTTAAAATACTTTTTGAATGAGTGGTCAGTGGCATGTGAGAGGAAAAATTCATATCCTGAGGGTAGAACTTCATGAAAGTGGTTCTTTCTTATCCAAGGGAGGAAATCTAAATGAGCTCGAGGGCAAAAGGCAGTGCCTTTCCAGTACCTTGATGGATTCTCCAAGTCCCCAACTTTAAATGTCAACTCTTCTCTCTTTATAATAAAAAAAACAAAAAAAAAGTGGTACCCGTGATAGGCAGAACAATGATCCCCCAAATATGTCTAAGTCCCTATCCTCAGAACCTGTAAATATTTTACCTTACATGGCAAAAGGGACTTTGCAGATGTGATAAAGTTAAGGATCTTGAGATGGAGAGATTACTGTGAATTATCCAGGTGGGCCCAATCTAATCTTCTTAAAGCGGGAGACTCTTTTCCTGCTGTAGTCAGAGGAAGATGTGAGTGGAGAGGAAGAGAAAGAGAGAGGCCACATAGCTGGCTTTGAGGATGGAAGAAGGGGCCAAGAGCTGGCGAGAGCAGGCAGCCTCTAGCAGTTGGACAAGGCAAGGAAATGGATTCTCCCTAGGAGTCTTCCAAAGGGATGTGGCCCTGAGGACACTGAGTTTAGCCTGGTGAGACCCATGTCAGATTTCTGATCTGTAGAACTCTGAGATAACAAAATTGGTGTTGTGTGACACCACTAAATGTGTAGTAATTTGTTACACAGCCATAGGAAACTGATACGTTACCTTCTTGTTTGAATGAAAACTTTGAGCTCCCCAGAGGAAAAGAAGAGCCGCCAGGCTAGGTGTCTAGACCTGAGCCGCCAGCTACATGTGGGCCACTGAGCACTTGAAATGTTACTAGTTCAAGTTGAGATGTGCTCTGAGTATAGAGTCACATAGATTTCAAAGGTGTAATATGAAAAAATCTCAATAATTTATTCATTTGATTACATGTTGAAATGGTACGATTTGGGATATATTGATTAAATGAAATTTATTATTAAAACTTATTCACCTGTTCTTTTTTAACTTTCAAAAATATGACTATTCAAAAATTTAAACTACACTACATGTATCTGTGGCCCACATTATGCTTCTTTGGCCAGCGCTGCTATAGAACATCACTGAAGGACAGAAGGGGGTGATTTCAGGGGCAGGTAGTTCTCCAACCAGATGGTGAGCTATGATGAGAATAATCGGAGAGAGGCTTCCAAGAGGAAAGGTCAAGTTTTCTTGTGTCTTCCTTCCTGTCCTGGACTGAAAGAGAAGATGTCCTATGGGTCTTTATATCCTTGGCACCGAGCAGAGTAACTAGCACATGCTCAGTATTTGTTTGCCGAGCATGCAAACTGACCCTAGAAGGTGCTTTGATGAGGCACAGCAAGACGATACATTTGTCTTTAACAATCGTCTTGAGGGAACTAGAAACTATGGTTTAACAGACAACAGGATGCAATGACTGACCTTTTCCCTTTTGACCAGTATTTGTTGCCCAACCTTACCTCTGGACAGAGCTAGTTAGAATTTCCAGGGAAGAAAGACATCAAAAGGACTTAGAAACCAAAAGGTAGCCTCAGCATCTGAGCCCAAATACCAAGAAGCATTCCATGTAGTGATTTCTGTCTGGCCTATTTCTTATCTCGGTGGCAATTTCTCAGTAATGTAGAGATAAATGGCCCAAGCTTAGAATCAGGAGACAAATTCTTCATCTGAACCTTTGGGTCTTCTCTGATTTGCTGCATGATCAACTTAGCTTCCCTGTAGTTTCCTCCATCGTGCCTCCGTAAAGAGACACGTGTTTATATTTATCAGTACAGAGCACTGGGAGGATTAATTAGTGGCTCTAATTAGAAGTATTGTTTTTTTTTTTAATATCAGGAATAATTTGACTCAGAAACAAATGATCCTGGCACAGGATTTGGGATGCTGATCAGTTGCTTTGCTGCAACCCAGTCTTTGACATTTGTGGGATCAATTGTAGTTCAACAGTTATTGTAGGCCCAACATACCATATTTGAAAGTGTCCACCATGGTTATATGCAGCTCAATGTTGTTGATTATTTTTCCCCTGTATGATGTCATTTGCTTAACTGAAATGAACTTTGTGCCATTAAAAATGGGGAAATACAATTGATTTCGATGCCATTTGAGTCTGTTTTGAGGTATTGTGGACGGAAGTATCCTGGTTACTGGGTTGGGATGATTCATGTAGCAGAACAGTCTGGGGAATAAACTTTATCTTGTCCTTGTCTTTATTTTGTTTTCTATATGGAAACTAATAATTTGAGGTCGGCAACGTGGATTTGGGATAAATTTCCTCAATGGATTTTTTTCCATGGTTCTCTACTTCAGACCAAAAATCTCCATCCCTACACTGTTTTCCAAAGGCAGACCTACACACTGGCCCTCTGCAAGACTGCTAGCCTGTCAGATACCACAGTCAGCCCTTCTCTGATGGTGGCGAGGCTCAGAATTCATTGCATTTTAGTCAAAAACAGAGTGTCACAATTTATTCCCAGGAGCCAGAAAGTGAATTAGTCATGACAGTGTTGTCAGTGGAGACTGTTGCCGGGTACACAGGCCGAGCTCATTAGTCTGACCCCCATGCTGGGGCATGGGATGTGTGACCAGCGAGAAAGTGCTGATGGTCTGGTAATTGAAGAACAGCGTGTGTTCATATGCACAGCCTTGCTCACAGAGCTGCCTTTAGCTGACAGCAGGGCTTGTTGGTTTTATACACACACACACACACACACACACACACACACACACAGGCAGAATTATGTTTTTCCTGATGCTTCGGGAAAGTCTGTAAGTTAAGAAATATCACCTGGCAGTGACTGACCAACCCAACACTATGAAAATGCAGAGTCCTAGGAAATGAATAATATGGCTGCCAAAAGACAGCCCATATTAATGAAGAGGTCAAGGCTTGGAGAAAATAATAGAGACACAATCCAACTATTTCATAGTAACCTATAACCACCTATTCTAATGATATGGGTAAGATTTATAATACCCATCTATGTTTATCCTCTTCAACTCAACCATTTTAATAGCCCCAAGGCTCCCGTTTGAAACTGAAGGCCACTCATTAGTTAAAATTATGTTTCTTTTAGTTCACTAAATACAGACTAAATGTCTTAGAGTTTTGGAGAATACCAGTAGCCCATGTACGACTAAGCACACTGGGATCCAGCTTTGAAGATGTACATGGTACCTCCCCTCCCTGCTCTGCTCCTGGAGAATGAATAGCTTTTGTCCATGTAATGTCATGTTCGGTTGAAGAGCTGCTGGAAGCAAATGTCTTTTATTCCCCTTTCATTTCCTTTATTTTGCTAGCTTGCAGAGGCCATGGCACGGTCCGTTATCATCATCACTGTTTAAAGCTTATCTTTGTAGATGTGATTGTACTTCAGGGTTGTCAAAAACTGGAGGAAATGTGGCCTTTGGTGAATGGCCACGGAATAAGAGGATATTTTCAGAGCGTCCCAGCATCGGGAATGCTACTCACAGGCCAGGCAGATATGAGGCAGTTCTTTTGGTCCTGGAAGCCACTGGCACTCAAGTGTAGAGGGAGGTAGATGTTTCAGGACTCATTAGTTTTTCTGCTTAAACAGATGTCTCTGGATTGTAGCCTTTTAACAGACTGTGTAGGCACCTGCAATGGAGTCATCTGCTTAGCTGCTTTAGCAGGTTGATGAGTCTCAAACTAGACCTACTGAATCACAACCTCTGGGGATGGGGTAGCCAGCAATCCCAACTGCTTTGTTTTTTTGTTTTTTCTTTTTGTTGTTATTGTTGTTTTTAGAGAGAGTGCGCAAGAGTGAGAGCAGGGGAGGAGGGGCAGAGGGAGAGGGAGAAAGAGAATCTCAAGCAGACTCCACGCCCAGCATGGAGCCCGACCCTGGGGCTTGATCTCACAACCCTGAGATCAT